>NC_074713.1:17691189-18048683 GCF_947242115.1 Biomphalaria glabrata | reverse complement strand
AAATCATCAAAGAATTCACTCAGGTCAACATGAAACTATTTATTTCTTTTGGTCCTAAAACATAATACCAAATGTCAACATATGGCTCTGTGTTAATTTAATATCTATGTTAAAAGATACATTTTGTATAAAATAAAAAATTATTGCAGAATACATATGATATTTCAAATGTAAACCAATGTGGTTGTTTTTTGTTATAAATTTAAGAAGAAATATTTTATCTCTTCAGGTGAACAGCCTTTTGTTTGTGATGTACAGACTTGTGGGAAAAGATTTACTGAACTCTCCAGTCTCAAAAAACATAAAATAACACATTCTGGTATAATTTATATGTATATTTATATATTTATTTTCTTCATGCTTTTTTTAGTTTAATTTTTATATCAATAAATACCTTCAATAATGGAATAACTACATAGTTTTGTCCCTCCCATGTTTTCATTTTATTCTTTTCAATTTCTATCCATTGGTGCTTTTATATGTCATAATTGTAATATTTAGATATCTATACTATAAAGTATAAAGTAAGGCTTATGTATGTGGCGAATAGAAATCAAAACTGCTTGACCAATCTTGATAAAACTTGGCAGGAATGTTCCTTGGGTACTAATTTAGACCTTAGTGTATGTATTGTAGCCCTAAAACAAACTAAAGACCCTAAAAAAAAATAAAGTTGTCTGACTCTATTAAAGCTAGACTATTTATGGATCTAGGCCATGTTTACAATGTTGACATGAGAAAAGATCGAAAGGATTTAGATCTAGATCTAATTTTAAGAAATACACTTTGCGCAGATAGTTTTTTTACTTTGACATATGAAAATACAAAAGAAGGTCCATTGATTTCATTATATAATATAATTAACTATCAAATTTAAGTTTCAAAACCATTTTTTACATAAATTAGTTCCTTATGTCTGTGACTACAGATTTCCTGATGAACATTCTTTCATTAGACAATACCGTAATGTTTCTTTCCATCCCTAGATCTAAAACTCTAATTCATCTCTAGGATGATAAAACTTCTCTTCGCACAGATAGTTTTATACTTAAACACATGAACATACTAATTATAGTCCATTCATTTCATATTTTGATCAAATTAACATTCAAATTTGGTTTTCTAAAGCATTTTTAATAGACTACATTCGTTTACGAAAGCTGCGAGGCCGAGTTGAGATAGGCCTATATTCATTCATGAATCGTGTACTAAAAATTATTTTGTTTAATTGTTTACTTTATAATCCCATTCATTTAACAAAGCTATCGCTTTTTTCGTTTTTAATAGATCTGAATGTATCGGCTTCGGGTAAACCCATTTTCGCAAACCTAATTTTATTTTCATAGCGAAAAAGAAAAAAATTGAAAGGATCATTAGCTAAGTTTAACATACATCTAAATCCAATCCACTAGATTAGTAAACACAAACTTAGACCCGCAGGCCACGGGTAATTTCAGGCTAGTATAACCACAACCTATCAGCAGTGAAAGTAAAAATCTTTGTTAGAAATCTTTCAATTAATTATAGCTGTTTGACATGTTAAGACGAAAATAAAAACAAAAAACAATGCTTCTGGTTGTCTCCCCTTTGTTAAGTTTTTTTTTTGTTTTTTTTTTTTTTACAAACTTCTGAAAGATTGAGGTTTAAAAAAAAACTTGACTTTATTCCATCGTTTCTTTTCAGGAGGTAAACCTTTTGAGTGTAATGTATGTGGCAGGAAATTTACTCAGAGTGGTAGCAGACGGCAACATATGTTGAGACATCACCTTGAGGATGAGATCAGGAATAGCTTCCAACAAGAGAGGAAAGGTGACAGTGCACAGAAAGTCAAAGAAAAGAGTGATATGGTGCAAGAAAGATCAGTGAATACAACTGAGGAATCTAACTCACTGTCCAGCGCTGAGCAAGTGTTGGTTCTAAATAATACATACGACGGTAGGGCTCATTGCCATTTAGTAGTTAGGTAAAAAATAAAATGTTGGTTTATCAAAAAACAGTTTAAGTTCAGATCATCTTGCCTCCACACTAAAGGGGCTTGTATGACTTGCCCATCCCAAATGTACAAATTTCACAAAAGAAGTATTTGATTCACTAGTGTTTTTTTATTTTAAAGAATGTTATTGTTTTGTTTGTTTGTTTGTTTTTCTTTACTCTCTTTTCTTTTAGATTCAATCTTTTTTTTTTCTTTTAATGAAGAGTCTTATCTAGACTAACAGTAATTTTTTTTAAAGCTTGAAGCAGGCTTGT
This sequence comes from Biomphalaria glabrata, assembly GCF_947242115.1. NCBI lineage: Eukaryota > Metazoa > Mollusca > Gastropoda > Planorbidae > Biomphalaria > Biomphalaria glabrata. The sequence continues at coordinate 18,046,436 of NC_074713.1, read as the reverse complement.
TGAAGCCGGCTGGCTAAAGATAATCCAACTAAAAACACTAAATTATTTTATTTACATTTTTATTTAACTTGGGACAAGTTCACTTAATGGTATTTACTAGATATTAATTCTTTTTTGATGGTTGGTGAAATTCTGTTTCTCTCTCCCACTTCTTCCTCTCCTTCATTCTTTCTCTCTGTTGAAACCTTTAAGGGAAACTCCGATGGTTTTTCAAATTTGAGTTTTTGACATATTTAAATTCTGCGAAAAAAGTTGTAATAGCAAACATTTGACCATTTTTTTTAAATGCTTAGAAACATTTATATTTAATAAATTAGACAATAAATTCTTGACATCTTTAAAAAAAAAAAAAAAAAAAAAGGGGGGGTTCTTTAAGATATTGTTTTTAGGTTAGTCATGGGTCTTTTCCCTCAACTATACTGAAAGCTAATTTAGATCTAAACAATCATATCGCTTCATTCTTACAGTGGCTGTTAGGCTTAGTGATGGTCTAGTCCATAGATATGGTACAGTTATATATATATATATATATATATATATATATATATATATATATATATATATATATATATATATATATATATAAAAGCATTAAGATATCCAACTCAAGAAATAAATGTACCATGTAACCCCTCCCTGTCCCAAAAAGTAAATAGATGTGTATCTGGTCAGTGTAAGGCTAGCCAATGCTACATGGTTAGTCAAGCATGTAGATCTACTCTTATTTTTTTTCTTTGCTTACAAGATCTACAACTAACTGCATAGACCTAGATCTATTTCTTTTACGAGATTGTAAACTTTACTGTATGGTTTTCCATTATGCAGTAAGTCAATAGATTAAATCAATAGGTTTGTGTGACATCACAGAAACACAGTGAAAATCTGATTGTTTTGGATGCGCAGAAAAATTTTGTCCGAAAAACATCAATACTAAGTTATTATTGAAAATAAAATAAAAAGAATAATATATTCATTTTCTGCAAATTAAAACACATATTATATCAAAAATTGTTAGAACCATCAGAGTTTCCCTTTAAAAATATTATTGCTAAAGCATTTTTTTTTCTTTAACTTGTAATTCAATTTCTATTCAATTGTAATTCAATTCAAGTTTTCAATTTAATCTTTACTGTAACTACACAGAATCTGGTGTGTTTCATCATGGTCTGAGTGATCCTGTCAATGTAACAAAACAGTCCATTAGAGATACTGACAGTATTTCTCTGACTCATGACCTACTCACCCATGATGGTAAAATTCTTTTGTAATCTGATAGACTTTAAGGTTAAAAAAATACAAAAGAAAAGAAAGCTAATTTATTAAATTATTAAAACTTGCAAGAAATTTAAAAATATTTTACTTTCAATAGTAGCAGTAGAAATTATTGTCTGGATTATACTTGAATCATTCACAGGTCTTCATGATGAAACTTTAGATGTTAAGACAGACGACCTAGTAGTTATGTCTGATTACAGTGCCACTGACATAGTCTACACTGCTGATATACTGGACCATGAAGAGGTCACCCATGCCAACTATGTTTCTTCCCATGTGGACTACTCCGAGCAGATAAATCCTAGATGCTATTCCAGCCATGAAGAGATTATACATCCTTCTGATTATGGAGGGCAGGCGATGTCTCAGGCTGGAAACTTCCCTTCACATGATCATGAAATAACAGTCACTGACTATGTGACAGAATCCTGTATTTCAAACTACGAGCATAAAGAGTTGGGTAGTGCTTTCATAGATGACACCAGACATGGATTTATTGGTGCTGAGGAGATCGCTGTGTGTCACTACAACCACAGCCCACTCTCAACAGACCTGGCCATTTCAGAAATAGTTACCACATCAGACTGTGCTCATGGCATTGATACTCGTACTGATCTGGGATTGTGTCCAAATAAATCATGTTTAACTCTTTCAGGGTCATTGAGTAATCATTCTCACTGTGCCCTAGAACATCGGTCATCTGACATGGTCAGGCAACATAATCATTCGTCTGAAACTTTACATCACAATTCTAGTAAAAGTGATATCCATATGGACCCTATGATGGAGTGTGATGAAGAACCCAGATAATATTTCTTGTTCTAGTTCTTTTCAAGATCTTAATATGGATGAATCAACATTCAGCCTGTGTGTTGACCAAACATCAAAGTTGAGTGGAAAACTTAAGTAGGACATAAAAATGCTGTGTCACCCTAAGCTGAAATTAAATCTAGGACGCTGCCTATGTTAGCAGACAAGTCATGGCATTGTTCAAGTATCAAGTACTGTTTCTCTTTCCAATACTTTTTTTTTAAGTATTTATTTGTTGATAAATCATTTATTTTTTTATTTATTTATTGTATTAATGAAATTGAAACAACATTAATGAAAGATTAATTAAATTCAGTCAAAATTATTATTTTATTAAATTTTTTTTTTTTCATGAGGTTACAGAATCTTCATTCAATAATATATATAAACATGAAATTAAATTTTAAAAATGTCAGCACACAACACACACTTCTGATTTCAAAATAGTGGTGTCAGTGTGTCAGATTTAGTATTTGTGACTTATATCTGACCTAGTTTGTTCCAGCCTGACACTATTTTTAGTCTAACCAAGTTGACTTAATGCAACTGACTTCAATAGCTGAATAGAGAAGGATGTCTTCTCATCCACTCTCCTAGCCACCAGAAGATATTTTTATCTTGAAAAGTAATCTAGGGCAACCAATCCACCATTTGTGTTACACATACAATGTATTAGCAGAACATCCTGTCTACTTTTACAAATGTTCTATTTATTTAAAGAGAAATAAAATGTGTTATTCTATAAAAGTAGCTTCTTGTGTTTGTTAGATTAAGTACTTCACTTCTTCTTCTTCTTGGTTCTCATTTTACATGTCAGAGGGTTCAGATCAGTAATCCTATATCTGAGATGAACTGCGCAGTGGTTTCCAGATCAGACAGTTTTTTTTCTATAGGAGGGTTTTGGGGCCAGAGTCTTGTTCGGGCCTCTTGATATAGTATGCAGCTTTAAAGGACATGATCAGCATTCGCTGTTGATGCTCCGACTTTTACCTTCGGGAACATATGTTGTCTCTGTTGTGTAGGCCTACGGTTCTGGGTTCTGAGTTGAAAAATTATGCGTTGGTCATGTCGAGATAGCTTATAATACTAAATAGCCATCCTTTTTCTTGTAATTGGGATGTGAGCGGGTCCAATTCTCATTTATTCTACAATCTCTTATTTTCTTCATTTCTTCTGGGTGGAGAGGGATTTTCATTTGAAGTGCTTCACATCTGTGTTGCATCCTCATTAAATTTAATAAGGTTTTTAATATATTTTATTTGGAAGATCGATTAAATTTATTCAGAAATCATTTGATAATGCTAATACAACTTATTTTCTTAACAAATCTGTTATTTATGATGCAAATTTAGAATCCAGACATTGAATTTTTTAATTTAAAAATAGGAGATAGTCAATTAGGCTACTATTTTTAACTGAGCTAACAAGTACTGTAGTGAAGTTTGAAATCAAAGTTCATGGAATAAAATGGACAAATCTGATCACTCAGAACCAATTCATCTTTTCAGAAGTACTTTTCTCACTAACTGCATAGACCTAGATCTATTTCTTTTACGAAATTGTAAACTTTACTGTATGGTTTTCTATTTTACGGTAAGTCAATAGATTAAGTTAATAGAATTTTATTTAAAAAATCAAAGAAATAACACTATGTTAATAGAGGTAGCATATCTTCTTTAGCCGCCCCCCCCCCCCTCATAAATGCTGTTGTTTTAAAGACTAACTATGTGTAAGTCTGCACTGACTGGTATACAAGAGATATGGCAGTAAAAGCTTCCGAATGAGTCAGAACTCTTACAAAGGCAGCGAGGCACACATTTCAGACCCAAAGAAAATATACCTCCTGAAAGAGAACTGAACCTTCCACCACCAACCCTTGATACCCTATAGATCTGTAAATATATGACTTGTTAGATTCGTATTGACTCCATTATCTTTTACTGGGCAGCAAATAATGGATTCGAACAATCCAGACGTATATCACATCCCCAAGACCCAGAGAGCACAGTCAAAGTTGGTATTGGTCAACAGAAAAAATTTTATACAGGTATCTAACAATTTCTTGCAATATTTGTTAATAATAAAGTATTTATGAGGGCTTAGACACTTACTAATAAAGTATTTATGAGGGCTTAGACACTTACTAATAAAGTATTTATGAGGGCTTAGACACTTACTAATAAAGTATTTATGAGGGCTTAGACACTTACTAATAAAGTATTTATGAGGGCTTAGACACTTACTAATAAAGTATTTATGAGGGCTTAGACACTTACTAATAAAGTATTTATGAGGGCTTAGACACTTACTAATAAAGTATTTATGAGGGCTTAGACACTTACTAATAAAGTATTTATGAGGGCTTAGACACTTACTAATAAAGTATTTATGAGGGCTTAGACACTTACTAATAAAGTATTTATGAGGGCTTAGACACTTACTAATAAAGTATTTATGAGGGCTTAGACACTTACTAATAAAGTATTTATGAGGGCTTAGACACTTACTAATAAAGTATTTATGAGGGCTTAGACACTTACTAATAAAGTATTTATGAGGGCTTAGACACTTACTAATAAAGTATTTATGAGGGCTTAGACACTTACTAATAAAGTATTTATGAGGGCTTAGACACTTATGAAAGTTAAAGGGCTAGGCGAAAACTGGCTGTAAACTCATGGGGGAAGAGAAGCAAGGAGGAAAGTAAAATGTCAAAGAAATCTTAGACTTAATAGAACAAATCAAGAAACCTCCTAGATTAACACACTGTGATTCACACATTCATGTTTGAATTAGAAAGTAGGCCTGCCAAAGATAAAAAGCAGCTAGAAATGTCTTCAAACAAACTAAAACCATTGTTAAGAATGAAGCTTTCTCTACTCATGAACTTTATACACATGGGATGTAGTCTGTAGCTCACTGTTAATGAATTATTGTCTCTTTTTTTTTTTTCTTCTCTGACTGATATGTTGGCTATGGCTACAGGCCATGCAGAAAAGACAAAGACTAGGTAACCTGGCTTGACCTTACACCAGCGGTTCTCAACCTTTTAAGCTCGACGACCCCTTTTTACTATCCCACACTCTGCCGCGACCCCCCCCCCCCCATAACATACACAGCAATAGAAGAATACCGGTACACTAAATACAATCCATATTTTCGATGGTCTTAAGCGACCCCTGACAAATCGTCAATCGACCCCTCAAAGGGTCACGACCCACAGGTTGAGAACCCCTGCCTTACACTAACATTGCTTTTTTGACCTCAGAATCTACTTTCTATTTTTTTTTTACAAACTGCGCAAGGATTAATTAAATGGTTCCCAATTTTTCTTTCGTTATACGCTACGCATGTTGATTATATACTATTATCAGGCGCCCTTGTGTCATTAACAATGTTAATTATAAACGAAATATAAAATAAGCTTCGATTCACCCCCACGAGATAGCCGCGAGGATTCCTTGGTGTCAATTTGCCAATTGAGGAGCTTAAAAACACGAACGAGGCAATGACCATGTAAGTTTTATGCTGTCCACGCTGCATTTGTGTAACCGGCAAGATATGGACCTACACTTATATATATTATCGTATATATTACATACGTTATATAAGAATTTAATTACTTCCTAAGCATTTCATGTAGATATAAAAAGATTAAAAGATAGAATGTGCATGCTGGGAATGATTTCGGAAGGGTCGAAGCTGTGAAATCTCAAAGACAAAATCATTTCAACGCATGAACTGTGGCAAAGTTCGTCGCTCAAAGGCGTCCCCCACTGCAGATTCTGTGATGAATGAATGTCAAAAAGAGGCAATCAACATTGGGGATTAATGGGAACATATTTTTTGTCTCTCGAGACATTATGAATCAAATCAAAACGTATAAATCTATAAATAAAAGGTCAGTATATCACACTGCTTCCTTATCCTACCAATGAAGTGTCCCCAATGCTAAAATAAAAAGCTTCACAGTTTTGAAATTTAAACTTGAGTCGCACGACGAACAGGATGACATGAAAGTATATTTGTTTGAAGAGTTCCACACAGAACACCATCTGGCCCCTGCAGGTGCGGGACCTGAGGAATGCATGCATCGCCTTCGTCACTGTGTGTTTGGTGCTAGCTACTTAATCTATATATCTGACACTTCAATCTACAGGTTTGAGATCCTCTTCAGTAAATTATTTCATATAGTTTTTAACCTAGACTACCTATTGAAGTTTTCTACTGTTCATACTTTGGTACAAAAAGTGACCAAACTAAGACAAAATGGCGTCTACTTGTTTTCTTGCAGCTATCCGTAAGTTACTTTACGTAGTTTAGGAAATTTTGTTTTAATTTGCGATTTTCATATATGACAGAAAAACTCTATGCTGTTAGCTTTTTTGTAAATCATAAAGGAAGGGTTGATAAAGTGTTTTTTTTAAAGGTATATGATTTTTGTAATGTAGTCTGGCCCAGCGTATGCCAGTTATGGAGCGAAGCCAGACCATTCGTTATAGAAGGCCTCAACACTGACCTGCAACGTCACAACCTATGGGCAGTTTAGACCAATAGCTCGTTGCCACGCCGTACAGACCTGTGACCTGTGTCTCGAGCGAAGGCACCTTTGATGGAAGCGTTCGAGGAGCCTTAAAAGCCTTCGATGAAGCACACAGGTCTCCGAGCCATTCAAAAGTGTGGTGAGAACCACACCCGGGTATGCTATTCTGCCTCAACGTGGCACTCGGGTGGAAACGATCATTTGAGAAAGTGATTAGGCTAAATGAATAGCAAAACAAAACTCCTTGGGAGTGTCCAAGGGAATGCGAGAGCTTTCCCATTAACGGAGAGGAGTGGAAAGAGAGTTTCCACGTCCCTGTCGATAATCCATGCGCCGTTCCACAAGGGGCCGTTACACTAATGGCGAGTTCTGCACGGTTAGCTTGGTACAAAATAGGAAAATGGCGGAGGTTCCCGGTGTACTCGCCCTTCGGCCATGCATTCTAGTCCATGCGCACGGGTGCCAGATAGATCGGAAATAGCAATGCTTTACATAGGCATTGACTTGGATCTCTTCCAGACAGAACGGTTGTTCAGGCAGGCTTACAAGCATAGAGCTCGAAGAGCCTTCGGCTCAGCTCTTTTGACAATCAAACAGTGAGAACCACTGCTTTATAAACATTGATTTTTGTTGCTAGGGGAAGAGACCTATTCCGCCATATTCAGTTTGAGGCGACTAAAAACTGTTGGCGGGAAGCTATTATCAGCCCCAATGAAAAGCCCTTAGGCCTACTGTAGACAGGCGGAGAAGACGAAAAGAAAACTTAAATAGACCGCTGTAGCTCAACGGCTTTGTCTGCATGACGTGCGGAATAATATGTAGGTCGCAATTGGGTTTGCGTTGTCATGTGAAACACTGTACTCATACTTAATCTTTAGAATCGAAAAAAAATGTCATTATTATTATTATGATTTTTCTTTTCTTTTAACTTTTTTGCCCTGTTGAATCTCTCCCGTAAAGTAGTACACAATAATTGCAATGTGCGACTTTCACTCTAGGACAGTGACGCTACTTAAAACTTTTTTAAAACAAAAGGGCAACGCCCGGATATAATTAATAGTTCATTATAAAATTACAAGGTAGTGCATTCCATAACAAAATTACACCTCCAATCTCAGCTCTTTTTTTTTATTATTATTAATAATTTGTTGTCAACAATGTGGTGAAATATAGCGTCTGTTGATGTGTGTTTTAAATAGAATATCAGGTGACCGAGCCTCGCTCGGATGAATAATTTGTTAAGGAAGGATATATACCCGAAGTCATTTTGGGAATATTGTTGTAATTACGAAAATGAACGATCGGGTAAAGACTATCAATCCGAAGAGTTTCTTTTTCGTTCTGTCAGTTCTCAATGTAATTATACATGGCGATTAGAATAGAAAGTCCCCCCAACAGTAGGCCTATAGAAAACCACAGCTCACGTCTTAACGTTTTACATTGTTTCTTTCGCGTAAAACTATTGGGCTATTATAGGCTTGGAAGAAAGTCTTTGCAGTGTAACTTCTAAAATGGTTACTTTCTGACATGTAATATTGCAATTAATATATTCATTATGGCTCTGCGACATGGACACTTTACAGAAAACAACTTAGACTTCTTGAGTGCTTTCACCAAAGATACTTGCGCTCCATCATGGACATACGGTGGCATGACCGCACTACAAACAGCGATGTCCTTGCCAACGCCGGCATGGACAGTATAGAGGGACTTCTTATGGTCCAACAGTAGGGCACGTTTTCCGTATGGGAGAAGTACGTATGCCAAAGGCAGTCTTTTTTTGGTGAGATAAAAGGTGTTCGACGTAACAGAGGCGCCCAACGGAAACGCTTTAAAGACCAGCTTAGGCGTCAACTTTCCTTGGCTGACATAGAAGAGAGCACCTGGTTGTATGCGGCCTCCGAACGAGACAGCTGGAGGTCACTCACGAAGGCCGCGGGATACACATTTGAGACCAAAAGAAAATCTGCTGCCGAGGACAAACGCAGACGGCGAAAAGAAAATCTAAATCGACCACCTGCGGACATTAGTTATGCTTGCCCTGGATGTGGCAAAATATGTAGGTCACAGATGGGGCTGCGCAGCCACGGGAAATACTGCACTCCTCACTAATCTTCGGACTCGAAGACAAGCCTTATTATTATGGCTTTAGTAAGAATCATCAAGTGATGCAAAATCTCTACGTTATAGTGTAAAAGGTGCACCTAGTAACAAAGTAAAATCGCGCATTTTTTTCTAAGAGACTTAAAAACATCGCGTTAGTATTCTAAAGAAGCGTTATTGTGAGACATCTCTGTTACTCCGACAACCTTTCAGCTTACTAAAAAAAAAAGATTGCCAAAAATATGTTCGTCCCCCATACGGAATAAGTGCCCTGCAAAGCGTGACTGTCGGATTATAAGAAGTTCATACCGTTTTGAAAGAATATCGCTGTTTGTATTGCGGTCTTTGGTGAAGTCGTTCAAGAAGTCTTAGTTGCTTTCTATAAAGTACTCATATCTCAGATCCACATAGAGGGGTTGAGAGAATCACTTGTTGACACTGATTTTTGTAGACAGGCTGAGCGGTTTATTTCGCCACACTCTCGCTTGGAGGCGTCCAAAAGCACGACTATCCCTGATCACATATCAACTTCTCTTTAAAACAATGCGTCATTTGATACTATGCTTCCCAGATAATGTGAAGTTATCTACCACTTTAAGGGATGTCTATGCGCGGTGATCTTTGGACTGAGTAGGTTTTATTGGGTGACTTCTGGAACTGTTTAACCGAGGTTTATAGGTTAACCAAAAAAACAAGCAGCGTGATGAAAATTCGCGAGCTTTATATCAGTGGACCCCGAAGGTTCAAAAGCCCCGAGCTAATTCTAGGTGTAAATTATTAAATTAAACCATTATAATTTATAATATGGTTCCCGTGGTCTCCTTGTTTTCAAGGAGCTCCTGGAAATCTCCTGAAACCCATAAAAATGTCCTTAAAAAGACAAAATTGTCATTTTGGGGTGTCAATCAATATGGTAAACGCCAGTCCTACGCGTGATATAAAAAAAAACGGCATCGTCAGCTTTCATATAATAAAAATGTAATGCAAATACGAATTTATTTTCTAATTCAAAATCTTTATTTTCACTTATTATCCTTATCCCTACCCTTAGCCTACTGGTACGCGCGCAATCCATTTGACATAGAGCCCCGCAAATGTTAGGGCCGGCCCTGGTTGTGCAAGTAAGGCATAGATATATATGCTGTGTTATGACCATTTCCTATGTTTTGGTATGGGACAGTAGACTTCGAAGCTTAAACACATTGCAATAATTCACCAGCAAAATAATAACAAAGTAAAAGCCACCTACGGGTGTACGCAATTAAAATGTAAACAATTTATAAAGCTTTTAAAACACAATAACTAATCATACATAAAGACTAAGACTGCTTTATTGATCCTTGCGGAAATTTGTTGTGATTACAAGGACTCTTTTCTCATATAAAGACAACACAACAGAAAAATACACATAAATACAACAGACAACATAAAGAGTTCATTCAGCGACTACACACAGATATTTAATTTCATTATTTTTCTTCCATAGTTTCATAATGGATCAATGTACAATACGATGGTGCGCAATTGTTTAATTACGCCAATTGAATCATTAAAACTTTTTCTTGTTTGTGAAGAAAAGTTTTAGTGTACTGCCGTGAGCCTAGTGACGTAAGCGGTGTCAAGTTTTTTTTCCCATTGACGTCATATAGAAAATTTCATTCATAAAACATTCTAGCCAAAATTAATTTTTCGATAATGAGCCATTTTCAAACCAATATAACGGTCGACCTCGAGTTTTTCCGGTGTGGCCAATGAATTGAGAATTTTTTTCTCACTATTATGCAAATACCATGAAATTTTAAAGAAAATCGATAGAGCCGTTTTCGAAATAAAAAATATATATATATAAATATATATACAAGAATTGCTCGCTTAAGAGTATAGGATTGCACCACTCGGTGTTTGGGAGTAACATCCCTTGTAACTGTTGTTGTCAACCAAGGTATTGTAAGATTAAACAGCCGATTTGGTGTCAATAGCTTATACCTAGAGTTTTGTTATTATTCGTTCATGTTAATCAACAGCGTCCTTGACATTGTTTAGTTTATTGTGAACATCTCCTCGAAATGATTGCGTTTTGCATTGATATAAATTAGAAGCTAGAGCGTTACTGCATATAGTGAAAGTAGCTACAGGAGGATGTAATACAAAATTAGAGTCACGGAAAGGATTCACTCAATATTGTAACAGTTACGTCCCTTAAACAAAGCTACACAAAGTTTTACGTCCTCTAATCAAACTTCCTGTGAAATGTGCTGGTTGAAGGAGGTGACAAGAGGAGATGTCCCTATTTACAAACATTTTCTAGTCTGCACTTTTGTATCAAAATCAACAGTTATTTATTTATTTTTGCATAATTCGTTATGTGTTTCCACAAAAAGCAAATTATGCAGGCCTACCAGCAACAAAGAATGGGAAATAGAAAATAAAAATGTAACATTTGAAAAGAAAAAAAAAATCACATTTCAATAGTGAGTCCTTTTTTAAACTTCACAAGCCTGCAGATGTCAGGAGAGTATATTCAGTATCGGGTTCTACAAAAAAAAAAAAAAAAAAAAAGAAATTCAGGACAAGCATACAAGTATTTAGGTTTTCTTTTAGAACCACTGCATTTCATTGAATAGTCCTCGAAATGATAAGGAAGATAAACAGAAGTCAAATCTCACACGCTATCAGCTATAAAGATAGCTATACATATAATAGGCCCTATATTTACCGGTATATTTATAGATAGATTAAATGTAATTTTTTTATGAAATTTAAAAAGACCAAAAGCAAAAATATCTTCCTTGATTCCAATGTTGTGTCTGTTATGTGTATGTTTCTGTTGTGTTATCTTTATATGAGAAGAGAGTCCTTGTAATCACAACAAATCTCCATAAGGATCAATAAAGCAGTCTTAGTCTTAGTCTTGTGTCTTTAAGTAGGCCTGGCGTTTCTCAAATTGAGGGGAGTGACTTGCTGATAATAGGGGTGAAAGGACGCGGGGCCGGTTAATTTAGTTTTCAAAGCGGATTTCGCGGGGCCAAGTTTGGGTAAGGAAGCGGATAATAAGTAAAATTTAAGAGTTTGTATTAGAAAATAAATTCGTCTACGCATTTTATTCATTCTTTACTACGTACAGAATTACTTTACGAGCCTAGCGTGTAGCAAAGTCATACATTATATCATAATCATAATAATTCTGTTCCCTACATACTCAATAGCAAGAATTACCAAATGTTTCAATCTATCTTTGAGAATCGTTTTCCATATTGAATGAAACCCCAAAATGACAATTTTCGTGTTTATATTTCCGTATATTTTAAGGACTTTTTCGTATATTTTGCGATTTCGGGAGAATTCCAGGAGCTACTGGTAAATCGACATGAGGGCGCGGGAAATCTGTTTTAAGTTATAAAATGGTTTAATTTAATAATTTATACACCTTGAATTAGAGCGGGTCCTATAATGTGCGGATCCTTTGAAAGTGGGGGCCCACTGCGGTCGCATAGGTTGCAGTGGCCTAAGATCGACCATGCAAAATAGCGGCGTATGCTACGCCGCCGGTCGACTAGTGTCGTTTTGAAACAGAAAAGTCAAATATGGCGAATTTATCTAACTGCACACGAATTTATCTTAGTTATTTTAATAAAGACTTTGTTTTGGAATTCTTCATTCTCTATCTTTTGACAGTTTTAACTTGCCTGGTTAGCTTCACTTTATCAGCACCACAAGCGCTACTCTACAAAACGATCGGGAGTTGCAGTGAATCCTGTCCAAGATTTCCTGATTTAGAGTGCAAGTACGACTAGTTCCTTATTTCCTTGTAAATAGCCTGAAACCTTCATTTCGTTGTGTTGCTATTGTGAAGTGTACAAAAACAAAACCTAATAAAATACTTAGAAAGACACAAAGATAAAGACACATTCCTTGTTCAATATGCTAGGACAAATTTGCGCCTTCTTCCCTAGTGCTATTACTATTATGCATGGAATGGGTTGCCTGGGTTGTTTTGATTAAAAAAGAAAACTATAGCTGTCTTTGTGAAGGTGTAGGCCTACCTTAGGAGACGCAGTGGCTGAGTGGTAATTCGAATTGGGAGTCCCGGGTTCTAATTCTGGGAATTTTTATTTCGGGATCTTTAGTGCGCTTCTGAGTCCACTCAGCTGTAATGGGTACCTGACATAAGTTGGCGAAAAATATAGTAGGTCGTTGCGCTGGCCACATGACACCCTCGTTAACCGTGAGCCACAGAAACAGATGATCTTTTCATCATTTGTTTTATAGAATACAAGGTCTTAACCGTGAGCCACAGAAACAGATGATCTTTTCATCATTTGTTTTATAGAATACAAGGTCTGAAAGGGTGAACTAGGCCCTACCTTAAGTAATAACGTTTTTGTGAAAGTGTACCTTAAGTTATGTAACAAAGGCTTTATTAAGGTATACCTTAAATTATCTAACAGTCTTTGTGAAGGCATACCTTAAATTATGTAACAAAGTTTTTGTGAAGGTATACCTTAAATTATGTAACAAAGTTTTTGTGAAGGTATACCTTAAATTATGTAACAAAGTTTTTGTGAAGGTATACCTTAAATTATGTAACAAAGTTTTTGTGAAGGTATACCTTAAATTATGTAACAAAGTTTTTGTGAAGGCATACCTTAAATTATGTAACAAAGTCTTTGTGAAGGTATACCTTAAAGTTTATAGTGAAGTGTGAAAGCATTACTTAAGTATCGATGTATTGGTGAAGGTGTAGGCCTACCCAAAGTTTGATAAGGAAAGTTTTTAGAATAAAAACAACTCTAAAAAAAAAAATACTCATCTACTCTTCAGGTTGGACTGTCTTGAGGTCAATGCTGACGGCACTTCAGGGACTGATTGTATCAATCACTTCTACGATGCCAATGGAAATATCTTTCACGACTGTTGGTTGTAACTGATGTTTACTGTCGTCACCATGGCAACCAAACACTTCCACTTACGGTTCAATGCTTTCTGAAGTTTATTTAAAAGAATTGAGCATAGCATTTGTATGCTGATAAATAAATATTTTTATGCGACTCATGAATTTCTATTTAGTAGTTATAAATACTTATTAAAAGCAACATGTTTATTGAAAATTATACAGAAACTCAATACCTAGCAGATGTTAAATCTAATATTCTTAATAGAAATACAGAAAGCAAGAAGCATCTGACAGTAGCAACAGACTTAATTGTCTTAGCTAACCTTTTTTTATTATCTTTTCTTATATAGTAGGCCTATTATAATCCTATTGAATCTAGTCATTTTGTTGTACCAATATAATTTGCGAAAAAGGAGGTTTACTCCGGAAGCACTAAAAGATCAACTCAGGCGTCATTTTGCCTTCACTAGTAGCCTACAGAATACAGCTGGCAAAAGACCTCTGAATGAGACATCTGGGGAGCTCTCATGAAGGTCGCGGGACACTCATTTGAGACTCATCCCTTGTCGAAGATAGCCACAGAAGACGAAAAAAAAATAGACCATCGGCCACAATGGCTTTGTCTGCATCAAATGTGGCAAAAAATGCCGGTCGCAACTGGCTTTGTGAGGTCATGTGAAATGCTGCACTCATTCTTAATCTTCTAAATTACACCTACATAACAATTAATGCGCAAAAAAATAATAGATAGCCTAATTTAAACTTAAACACAAATAAAGGTTTCATATCGATTTGTTGTGTTTGTGTCCTCTAAGTAATAATTATCTAATGGGGAATGATCGATTAAAATATTAATATTGCAGCCTTGATGTTGAGCTCTCTATATATATTTCGATGTTATAGTAGATGAAGAGTATAATCTAGTTCACCTTGTTCTCTTCTGTTGTCAACGGCTAACGAGAGAGCCACGGTTAAGGATGGGTATTTTGACAATGACCAATAAGTATTGCAGTTGGTGAGAATATAAAGCTTTATCTTTTCACTCTTTCTCTCTCTTATTATATAGGCCTAATGTCTATAATTTGTAGGAAAACCAAAAAAAAAAAGGCTTTAACAGTGAAGATTCTCCAAGAATAGCCGCGGAATGAGACAAAGTAATGAAGGACTCTGCAGTGGGCCTCAACATATACACCTCCGGAATGAGACAAAGTCATGGAGGAGTCTGCAGTGGGCCTCAACATATACACCTCCGGAATGAGACAAAGTCATGGAGGAGTCTGCAGTGGGCCTCAACTTATACACCTCCGGAATGAGACAAAGTCCTGAAGGAGTCTGCAGTGGGTCTCAACATATACACCTCCTCACCCCCCACCCCCACCCCCCACCAAAAAAAACAGTCCTTGAAATTATGAACTTCAAACTCTATAGCAAGCCAATTTTCGATGATACAATATACAAGCAGAGCGTCTGTACATATTAGTAATAGCTATAACAACAACAATAATCATCTGTATTATAATTGAGAGCATTTATTTTACAAATGTGCTTTGCACATAACAAAACATTATAAGAGCAAACTGATTATGATGAACATGGTTCACAAAACATTGCTAAAGTTTAGTTGGGGGAGAGGTATCTATTAGGTCCTTGAATCCATACCAGCTTTTCCATTAACCTCATTTTAAATATACCTCCCGTAATTCATTATACGCCAGGTAGAAAAACCTTATTTGGTCAGATATAAATAGCTTGTAGGTTTAGACCTACATATATGTCATTTGACTTGGTAAAAAAGTCACACAAACATTATGGCATCTGCGTGTTGCATTGTGGGAATAGGTGAGTTACAATGTTGTCAATCGATTCATTATTTAAGTAACCTACACAATAAGTAGAAATCAATCTAGCTATAAATATGTGGGCAATAAGCTAAATTATTGGAATGAATCTAGCTATAAATATGTGGGGAATAAGCTACACATTGGTTAGGAATATATCTATAGGCCTATATATGGGGACAATAGGTTGGCGATACAATAGGCAACACTATAAAAATTTTAAATGCTAGCAATATACAGGTAAATGGTTTCACATTAGATTAACAATATGCTAGAAAAAAGCAGGCAAGAAAAAATCACACCTATATCGGCAATAGGCTATGATGCCAACAATGAAAGCAATGAATAACACAATAAACCTTTGATCATAATTTATTTTTATTCATAGATAGTGCATTCAGAATGCTACCAATAATAATTCAACCAACAACCAATGTTTATTTCTTACTGTGCCTACCCATCACACGATGGTCATTAGAAACATGACTAAGTAATGGTGCTTTCATGTCCTCATAGTTCTAGCAAGTCTGGACGTCTGTGTGTCTAGTGCCGAGCTGCCTCACAAGATTCCCAAGTACATGACGATAGGAATCTGCCATGAAAAGTGTCCGAGATTCCCGAAACTGGTTTGCAAGTACAGTTCTTTTGTTTTGTTTACTGAAATTTAAAGTGTCCTCCATATAGGTCTATATATCTATAAGATTATTCATCATTTAATCCCAGTGCCGAAAAAATGATGCTGTAAGTCTTTATATATAAATAGAATAATATAGATCTAGGTTAGGGTTTCTTCCTGGGCTATATGGAGATAAAATGCTAAAATTATATAGATCAGTATTTCCAAAACTTTCTCCTTTCCTTAACGAAACACTTCGCACATTCAAAGTGCTTTTTTTTTTAGAGAGGTTTAGTCACGTGGTCGCTTACTATTATTCCAGTAGTTCGAGGAACACCTATTCAGGCCTCGCGGAACACTTAGGATTCCGCGGAACACAGTTTGGAATACACTGATCATAGGCTGTACTTATATATATGTAAATTAGCAAAAAAAAAAAAAAAAAGACACTGATAAACTTAATTGTGCAATATTTTCATATAAATGTTTGGATAGATTCAAACGGTCACTTTGATTTCATTTTTAGCGGCCCCCGAAAGGGGAAAAGACGCTATTAGTTTTGTGCGAAATGTCTGTCCGTCTGACCGTCCGCCCCGTTTAGATCTAGTAAACTAGAAAAGATATTGAAAATCCGACATCACAATATTTTAGACCATTCAAAGTTCTGATGCAACGGCTACTTTTTTTTTCTAAAAGCGAAAAATCTAATTTTTAAAATCAGTTATGCAAGAAGTTTTTTAAAGAGAAAAAGCTAATTAGTATACATTATAAGTTGTACCTAATTTAAAACGAATAGTAGTCTTGTAAACGTCATTTTCCTAAGCATTTTTTTTAATGAGAATGCAAATAAGAGGTTGAGCCTTTTCAAAACAATTAGATCAATTATAAGACATCAGTTAGGCCAGGGGAGTCACGGTGGCTGAGCGGTAAAACGCTTGGCTTCTGAACCGGGGGTCCTGGGTTCTAATCCTGGTGAAGGATTTTCATCTTTGGTAGCCTCTGAGTCCACTCATCTCTAATGGGTACCTGACATTAGACCTTAGACTTAGGTCCTCCCGCGCCGTTCGGCGCATTGGGCGGCAAGCTGTCTCCATAATGATCTGTCACTGGCAATGTCTGAAGCCTCCTCCCACCTGGTGTCTACTGTTCTGAGGTCCTCCATGAAGGTGTGTCGCCAGGTAATACGAGGACGTCCCTGTTTGCGCTTTCCTCGTTTTGGCTTCCATGTTATCGCAACTCTTGGTGTGCGTAATTCATTTTGACGTAGAACATGTCCCGCAAACCTCATGCGACGCTCAGTCACAACCTCACTAAGTGCTCGACTTCCAGTTCGGCATAGGATTTCCTTGTTTGAGATCCGGTCTGTGTAACTGACTCCCAAAATCCGTCTCAGCCATCTCTGTTGAGCCACATTTAGTCTTTTCTCAATTTTGACAGATGACTTCCACGTCTCACATGCATATGTAGCAGTTGGAATGACGATTGTGTTGAGAAGATGTATTTTTGTCTCGAGTCCAATGGCTTGGCTAGTCCAAATAGGCTGCAGCCTTTGGAAAATGCTCCCTGCCTTTCCTATTCGGCACGCTACATCATGGTAAGCATCTCCATCATTTGTTATGATGCTGCCAAGGTATGTCAACTTGTCCAGCTCTTCAAGCTTTAACTCGCCAAGTCTGACGGGGACACCCTTTGCCTTATATCCCACTCGCATAATTTTAGTCTTATCCAAGTTAATGCGGAGGCCAATTTTGGGTGCCTCTCTGTCTAGGCTCTCCGTCATTTCTTGAATGCATTTATTTTTTTATTTTTTTTTAATAAATAAATACCTGACATTAGTTGGGGAAAAGTAAAGGCGGTTGGTCGTTGTGCTGGCTACATGACACCCTCGTTAGGCCACAAAAACAGATGAACTTTACATAATCTGCCACAAGGTCTAAAAGGGGAACTAGTTAGGCCAGGTTCACATCTAAATTTACATTCACTTTCACCTATTCTTTGATCCGCGGGACCGTTGGGGCACTACACAAGATCTGTTAACCTTCTTTCTCCATTCTTATCTCTCATTTGTCTTTGAAATAATTTCATTTGGATGTTCTTTCTGAAAATATTAAAGCCTGCCTGGGTGGACCACTTCGGGGGCCGATTTTGAGTTTGTGTTTCCACACAAACTGTCTTTTGTAACCTTGTTATTTTTAAAGTGTGTTATATATTTCGATATAACTGTTATGGTGTTTAGTATATTCTAAAGACATATCAAAGAACAGGCCTACAATTCTTTTATCGACTTTTCTTTCCTATTTTCATTGTGATCGTGAACCATTGTCCGGCGGTTCTCTATCCATCTATCTCAATCTAGAACAAGTATTTTAAAAATAATTGTTTCGACATGGATCAGAAGTTTAAACGTTAGTATTCGCGGTGGCTTCCGAACCTGCGGTGCTGGGTTGAAAGTTGAAATCTCGGGGAAGACAAATTTTGGGATCACAGTTCACCCAACTTTAATGGAAAATATAGGCGGCTGGTCGTTGTGCTGGCCACATGATACCCTGCTCATTAATCGTTGGCCAAAGAAACAGATGACCTTACTTAACATCATCTGTCCTATAAATGTCAAAGGGGGGGTTACTTTACTCTTTACTTTACGATGGACTCGTGTGTTTTGATGACAAGGAAAAATGTCAAGGATCTGGTCCCCCACCTCACTCTCGAGAAAAAAAAAAACCAGCCATACCATTGACCTCATTATTTCAAGAAGACATTAAACTACTTCTGCTTTAAAACTAAAAAGTAGTTATTCTCATCATCATTTTATATCGTGCATAAATTATGCTAATGTGTATGCAAGAGAAAATTAGGTTCTCATACATGATTTAAATGGGGACAAGCCATAAACAGTTGCTATTAGCAAACAAAATCCAAACTTAATGGTCAAAAGCATTCCTCTTTTTAACCTGGGCAGGTTTTGATTTTAAATTATAAGTTTAATTAAAAAAAAACAACCAACCAAACATTAACGTGTTATTAAACGACTTAATACAATTTATCTTCAGGCTAGACTGCCTCTATGTTAGTGCTGACCGCAAGTCTGGGACAGACTGTATCAACCATTTTTACGATGAGAGCGGAAATATCTTCCATGGCTGCTGGTTGTAAAGGACGACTCTCGCCTTAATTAGGACTACCATGTTGTCACTTTGTCAATTTTGTGATGATTCATCTTTGCTTTCTTTCTGATATTAATCCTTAAGTGCTTAAACTATTTAAACGTGTAATATAGTAGGACATGTAACAAGATGAATTTATAATAGTAAATAAATATAAATAGAGTCTTCACAATTATTTTGCTTCTCAACGAACTTACATATTGAGCCATCATGAATGCACCTGCCTAGATAACAGCAATAAAGAGTTTTTATCACATTCTTTCCCAATTCTAGGCATTGTCCTTGATTCCATAGATTAAGGATCATTGAAATATTTCATATGATCGCGCAAACTTAGTTGCGACCTACATAGCTTGCTACATCTAATGCAGACAGAACCGTTGTCCGCGGAAAGTCTACTTGAAATGTTGTTGTCGTCGCCCTCGGCAAGGGCCTTTCTATGAGTCTCAAATGTGTACCGAGACATTAGTGAGAGCTCTCCAGTCAAAGCAAATTAAATAAGATAACAATAAACACGTTTTTTTATTTCTGAGGAAATTTGTTTGAAAAGTGTGCATTGCACACAGCAATACATTATTAGAGGAAATAATTTGTACGATAGCAAATAAAATATACATTTATACCCTACCCTAGTATCTCTTAAACTATACTTGTTAAATTAAAAACAGTAAATTTCTTTTCACTTCATGATTACACTGTCAAAGGATCAAAAGAATTCTGTGTCTATTTGTTTTAGTGATCAGTGTCTTATTTCTCCTTTGTGATGGTATTTTAAAAACCTGAATCAGAGGGTGTTCTTGTATGTGTAAATTCTGTATAGCTTTCTTAGCTAGTTTTGTCTCGAATGCGTGACCAAGTGCAGTTTGTTTGTTGCCAATGATCTTACTAGCAGCATTTGTTCATTATTCTAGAACTTCAATTGTAACTTTCAAACTTTGCTGCTGAAATAAAGATTATTACGTCATAGTCCTAATCCTAGTCTGCAGCAGAGATGCTCAACCTTATTCGGCCGGCGGGCCATTTTAATTTCCGACACTCGTGTCGCGGGCCACATTAAGAAATGTTTTTTTTTTAAAAAAAGGAAATAGACAATGAACCATTTTTATTAGAAATCCATGAACCTAGTAGTTACATTAATTCATGAGTTTTATAAAGCTGTTTTATGTTCTTTCAAAAGAGCCACTCTTTCTTTACAAATAAATATGTTGGCTTAGTAGCAATCCATTTACCCTAACTTAAGGAAAGATTATTTTTTCAAAGTTTTTTTTTTTTTTTTTTGTGGCGAGGGATTATCTACACTTTGTGCCGACGTTTCAGCGGGCCGGATTGAATCACCTCGCGGGCCGCATTTTGGGCATCACTGTTCTACAGTATAGCAGACGATGAAGGCGGAAGTGTGAAATTAACTTGAGACAATCCGTCACAATCGTGACGACAGTCCGAAGCTCGTATTCAAGGCAGCCCTAAATATGTCACTAGCTTTAGAATAACCTTTAATAATTGAACGTTTTCGTAATCATGTTTTAAAAAGTGTGAAATATAGAGGCCTACTTACAAATTTACAGGCCTACTTACAAATATAAAGGCCTATTTACAAATATTGAGGCCTACTTACAAATATGGAGGTTTACTTTCAAATATACACTAAAGAGGAAAAAAAAGAAAGCATAATTACAGCAGTATGCTTTAATATAGGCCTATTCTTTAATATTTTGATTTGTAGTCGGACACTGTCGGACACTGTTTGCTCTGGTGAAACAATTTTATCTTTGTCCTAAAGCTAAGATTTTAGTGCTTCTATATTTGGCACAAAATTATACCACATTTATTTCTTTAAACCAAACTATAATAGTTACTAACTAGTTACATAATTTTACTTTTCTAATTTAGTAACCTGATCAGTTCGAAGATTCTTAACTTGATACGTCTGGGTCACTTGGCCCTATAACATCAACAGATCAAATGTAAAGAAATACCCAAGTCCACTAACTTGTGAGGGTAACAATTAAGTGCGATGGATGTGTTTTCGTATAGGAACAAAAACAACAAGGTTACAAAGACAATTTGTGTGGAAACACAAACTCAAAATCGGTCCACCCAGGCAGGTAAAAAATCAGATTTCAATATTTTTAGAAAGAGTATCAGAATGAAATTCTATCAAAGACAAATGACAAAGCAGAATGAGAGAACTTACTTAATTTAGCAATACACTTGCAAAAAAAATAATTTTGGGACAAAAATCTAAAACGTTTTGCATAAATGGAATAAAAAATATGGTAAATGGTCATCTCCCTTACTAATAGCTTTCCGTGTTTGTTACTATTAGTAGTGAATAGTTGTAAAATGGTGTATTTTTATTAAAAAAAAACTGCTTGCATAATTGATTTTAAAAATAAAATTTTTTGCTTTCAGAAAAGAAAAAAAGTAGCCGTTGCATCAGAACTTTGAATGGTCTAAAATATCATGATGTCGGATTTTCAATATCTTTTCTAGTTTACGAGATCTAAACGGGACGGACAGACGGACAGAAAGACTACACAAAACTAATACGCCTATTCCCCTTTCGGGGGCCGCTAAAAATAGTGGCAATCATTAGAACTTCAATTTGACTATAAAATGTTGTGTTTTTTTTATTATATAAACCGAAATGTTTGTTTAATTTCCATGGCCATATTGAAATATTTACATGTTTACACATATACAAAGATAAGACATATTCCTCGTTCCATATGTTAGGGCAAATTTATACTAATGCTCTTTGTAAAATGTTTTACATGTTTCGGATGTTCCTTCAGAGTTGAAAATAATTTACTTTCTTGTCCTAACCTCCAGCAGGACGACGGGGGATGGGAGCGGGCAGGGTTTAAACCCTGGACCATCCAAAAGTCCGAACGAAAGTCCAGCGCGCAAACCGCACGACCAGGCAGCTCCTTCTTCCCTAGTGCTACTAGAGCGTGGAACGGGTTGCCTCATCCAGCCAGGAAAAAAAAATGACTTGGCAGAATTTAAGTCATTGGTTAACATGCATGACAAGATGTATGACGCTAGGGCGTAATCATCATCTTTTTTTTTAAGTAACGCCAGCATTTTATAAGAAAAGATAAGATAAGATATACTTTTAAAGTTATCATCGAATTGACACATTTAGCCGAACTAAAAATAAAATATTAGAAACCAAAAACACGTAGCCAGGTTACCAACAAGAAATTCTTCCCATGCTTTCAGCACCCACATGTTTCAGTAGAGCCCCCATTCAGTAGAGCCCCCATTCAGTAGAGCCCCCATTTCAACCCACCCCCCCCCCCGAGCCTCACAAAACGTGTACATTATTATTGTATAACAAATGTTTCTCCGTACATGTTGGACCTGATCCTCAATGTTTTCTTTTGAGACAAGAATGTGATGTTCTAGAGAATTAGGACTTTGAAATGTGAAATGTCCACTTAAACAAATTGCTTGATTTAAGCCGTAAATAAATAGAAACCACCTTCGTAGTGGACCTTGATGCAGCTTCTCATTGGCTAGTTCTGATCCGACACAAAGACGACCTATATAAAAACATGTATGCAAACTACGTGGCAAATGTTGATTGACAGGGGGGAAAGTGCGTACACACGTGCGACCACATTTGACATCTCTTTGAGCAGAGCATAAAATATACACAAAAACAACAGCTGTTTAGCATCAGGTGAAAAACGTCGTGACTATCACTAACCTATACATACGACGTCAACTGCATGTTTGCTAACATCAAGTGCTCACACAGTTTCTACTTGTTGCTTACTAGGCTCGTTGTTATCTGAATGGTCATGAAACGTTGACAAGATAATCATGGATTGAAACAAACATTCGTGTTAGAGACATAGATCTAAAAGTTCATGTGGTGGGGTGTGTCGTTACGATGGTCCCGAGTTCAAATCCTGCCCACTGCCTTCCCCTTCCCAGGAGGTATGAGCTAGGACGTAATGATCTTCATTGTGGAGAGGACGTCCGAAATGTATACAGAAAAAACAACAAAATGTAACCTATTACATACGATAAGATAAAATACGATCATTGTATTTGTCCAAACAAATGAGAATTACAGTTTGACTACGTTTATCCACCTCAACTTAACAATATAGGTGCACACACACATGTAGCTGTTATGGAGTGTGTGTACGTGTTTCTGATGTAACCCTGGAGGAATGCTCCCGTTGCCTCAGCGTGGCCCTTCTGTGGACACGGATAGGCCAAGTACGGTAGCACACATAGCTCTCAGTGGGCTACCACAGATACGGCCGAGAGATTGTACATTGCACGTGGTACGGATGTAACAAGGGCTCGCTAATCAGTCCAACCCCCCACCGATTCGTTCCCTAACGGGGGCCATACGCGCTGTGATGGAACCTCGCACGGGTTCGGTGGGACATAATTGGCATACGAAGGGCCCCCACGCGGCTTGGCCTCCGGGCTCGCACGGGAGTGGGAACTCGTGCTTGGCTCAAGGGGGTCGTAACTAGCGACATACCGGGTGTGAATACATGATCACTTCGGATAAGGCGGGATTTCGGACAGAGGGATTGGTGAAGAGCCGATGTCTCATCCTGGCCATGGATAAAAGCCTTTCCTTGGTCAAGAGGTCCATAATAGGGAACGGGACATTCTCGGACCTTAAGGACATCTGATTCTGATGTAACCATGCCGGAGGAATTCCAGCTACCCGTCGCCTCAGCGTGGCCCTCCGGTGGAAACGTCTAGTGGGTGGAGACTAGATAGGCTAAGTACGAGTAGCGAACCAGGCCCGGCCGGGCTTCCCTGTGTGAGCTTTTTTTTTTTTTTTTCTCTCACTCGGGGTTGAGATGGAAAGAACGCCCGGAACCCAGTCCAAAAAGTCCGCCACGCCGTTCCACATGGGGGCCGTCATCAGTGTCCCGTTAGCTGGAGTGGCGGTCCCTGCACGGAACAGTGGCGGTTACAGTATAGGAATATGAGACAAGCTCCCCGCAGTTAGCATTGTTCTCGACCACTTATAGCGAGTGGTATGAGAGCGGGGACGGTGCGCTGTGTTTTGCCCAGTCAACCGATATGGTCGCCTACCGTTGGGTGCCCTCAGACAGGACAGGGGTGAAGAGCCCCATGTCCAGGCATGGTGGTTGGATAAAAGCCTTTCTAACCATCAACGGGATAATGGCGCCTACGGCGCCGACGCCCTACTGGACTTCACTGAAGGATGTAACCATGATTAAAGGTGGGCGGATGGTTTGGTTGTGTAGGCTGAATAGATTCTGATGCAACCAGGAGATGGTATGTGGTGGTTGAAGTTAGTAAATAGCGGTGAAAGAGAGGAGAACAAGCGACAGACGTTGAAAGAAAGAAAAACAGAAAGACGTGGATCTAGTTTGATGAACGGAGCCACGCGTGTTTCTACATACATCTACAGTGAAGTTGAAAAATTCGTATATTTATTGATACAAATTGTATTCGAGTTTATTTCAAGCTTTTCATTTACACCAGTTTAGTTGTGTTAGCTGTTTGGAGCTACAAACCAACGACCGACTATGGTCTACATCAGTAGTTCCCAAACTTTTTTGTCTCGTAGACCTCTTGCCATGTTATCTGGTTTTCGGTAGACCCCCTGCTTAACTTATATTGCATTTTTGCAAATTCATCAACTCCATTTTTTAAAACTAATTTCTAACTGTAGTGAGTGGAAGAATGAAAAAGTAATTTAAAGCTATATTTAAAGTTACAGAGATTTATCTTTTTTTTATTCATAAATTAAAATTTAAACCAATTAAAATAACAATTAATATTTATTACCGGAATCACCAAAACACACTGGAAATGTTTTGTCTTTTTTGCACGTCTATTATACGTTGCTACGGATATAATGTTTCATATAGGAATTTGTTGTTCTATGATGTAGTCATCAAACATTAAATTTTAATTAATCAATTAATTAATTTGCCTTATGTAGGGCCTATCATTGTAAAAGTTTTCGCAAAGCGCAGTTTCTCGTGTATTTCTTGATCTTTCACGTGTGGCTCAAATATTGGGTTCTCTAACAGGAAAAGGGGCGAAGGTGAGTAAATGGCGCCTAAGCCAGTAACTTTAAGCAGGAAGGGCTCATTAGCTTGCAGCACACATCCAGTGGCGTAGCATCCATGGCGCGAAGGGTTTCAATGAACCCAGACCCACAAGCAATAGGGCCCACAGCCGTGACCTCCGTGACCTCCAATGTCGAAAGCGCCGCCACAGCTGTGGCCTAACAACCATGGCGTAAAGGAGCTCATTACACTTGGGCCCATGGCTCAAAGCCAGTTGGGGCCCACATTAGAACATAGGAAGAACATTTGTTTGTTCATTTGAAACACTTTTAAGTCGTTTAACTCTGTTAAGAAGTTGTAAAAACATTGACTTTTAAGACACTATTACTTATATGCAGTCCTAACTGAATCAAACGTTATGACATAATTACTTTTTTAAGAAAAAGGTTTGATCTTTACATTAGTAGCCTATGTATTTACATTTAGTTTACTCATTTTTTGTCACTCTTCTAAATTTATCTTATTGGCTGGAGAGGAGCCCATCAAGATGTTCTTGAACCCGGAGTACTGGTGTGATATTTACTTGTGTAGCAGGCAGTGGTTACGTCCTATAGTCCTTGCAGTACTGGTGTGATATTTGGGACTTGTGTAGCAGGCAGTGGTTACGTCCTGTAGTCCTTGCAGTACTTGTGTGATATTTACTTGTGTAGCAGGCAGTGGTTACGTCCTGTAGTCCTTGCAGTACTTGTGTGATATTTACTTGTGTAGCAGGCAGTGGTTACGTCCTGTAGTCCTTGCAGTACTTGTGTGATATTTACTTGTGTAGCAGGCAGTGGTTACGTCCTGTAGTCCTCGCAGTACTGATGTGATATTTACTTGTGTAGCAGGCAGTGGTTACGTCCTATAGTTCTCACATTACTGGTGTGATATTTACTTGTGTAGCAGGCAGTGGTTACGTCCTATAGATCTACCGTCTCTGGCCATCCCCTAAATTAAAATTTAAGCTAACACTAATAGTCCAATATATAAACTATACGCTTACATATTACTTCCTAATGTGTCTTAAAACGAATATATATTAATTAATAATATCGTTTTATCCCGTGCTTTTAAGAATGTGTGCTTGTAATCATGGGCGTAGACAGGATTTTTTTTCGGGGGGGGGGAGGGGTTGGGATTCCCCCCCCCCCGCAAAATTTGTTAAAATGTATTTATGTGTGTGTGTGTACATATTCTTTATTGCATTCTGACCCTTCATTCTTTCGGAAGACGTTTATTGTGCCCTAAAATAGGTTCTTCCATGAATTAGTGGGAAAATTGTAGATTACCCGCCATTACTACCAAGGGGGTCTGGGGGAGCGCTAGGAGCTCCCCCAGCGCGGGGCGTAGCCCCGCCGCCAAGCACTATTTCTGATATTGAAAGCCAACAAAATGCATGTTTTGAGGTATCTACAGTGCATTTTCCTGCTATTAAAAAGTTTTATTACAAAAACCTAATGTGCTATTCTTACTGACTTAGACCCTCCCGCGCCGTTTCGCGCATTTGCCGTCAAGCTGTTTCCATAAAAATCTGTCACTGGTTGTCACAGATGCCATTATAGATTTATTTGTATATTTCACATTTAAAAGCTTATGTGTAAATAGAAATATAAACCCTTGACTGAGCCTCAGGAATTACCCCACAAATCTAGATCCTTGACAGCGCCTCAGGTTTTACCCGAGATGTAATTACGATGTTGCAAATCTATTGGTTGATTTGGAAATAAATAAAGACATTTTAGCGCCAGAGAATTGACGAGAGTAGAAAGAACGCCAGTCGATGAAAGAATGTCCTAGTAGACAGTCGCGTTTTCTAAGAGCTCTGATTTAAAGCCTTTGTAATGTTATTTGTGCTTGTTGATCTGTAACTTGTACATAAGCTGTACTTACGTTTTATATTTAAATAAAGTTCCAGAGTTGTGTTTTAACAAAGAATCTTTTATTGTGAATCCTAGATCTATTTATTCAACTATTTTAATTCAAGTGAAATCTCCGGCACCACAACACACGTTGTGACATCTGGCACTCCGACTAATACAAGTTTATGGACAACTTCTAACGAAATTTATTCAAGATCTAGGACCAATTTCTAAACTCTTCAAAGGAACTTCATTCTTATTTAACGGAGGACAGAATTTCTGTGTTTAACAGGTCAGTTGGTTATCGATAATTCTTTTATAAAGATTTTCGTTAGAGTTACGTCTAACTCACGAAATCTATTATTATATGTAATTGGCAAAAGGAATAAGACCAATATACATAATAACTGGCAATATAAAAGACCAGTAAAGCAAATAACTGGCTATATAAAAGACCAGTAAAGCAAATAACTGGCAATATAAAAGACCAGTAAAACAAATAACTGGCAATATAAAAGACCAGTAAAGCAAATAACTGGCATTGTAGTCATTATAAAGAAGACCAGTAAATAATCATTTGTCTGGCACAAAGTAAACAGAAGACCAGATTTAACCAACTGTTAAACCAGTTAAAAAAAGTACTCGGCTCAATAGATCTATATATCGAAGCTTACGACTCCAGTGAAATACAATTTTACTGTCAAGCATTATTAGCAACTTGAGGCTTCAAGAACTTTGTCACTATATTATTATTATATCTGAGATAAAGCCAAAATCCAGATATTGTACATTTTGCTCCAATACAAGAAACTAACAAAAAAATTAAATATGGCTTCCGGTTCTAGAACACAACGACTCCTTGAATTGATGGAATTAGCAAAAGAGAAGCAAATTCCTAAGCCAGACCTGTGGGCAGAACGCCAAGAAGAGAAAGAATATCAAGAGCAAGAATCTGAAAAACAAAGGCAAGAATCTGAAAAACAAAGGCAAGAAGCTGAAAAACAAAGGCAAGACGCCGAGAAACAAAGGCAACATGAAAAAGAAAAAATGAAATTCGAAAAACAAAATAAAGAAAATAAAGAAAGCATTCCAACTCAAGGTCACTCAAATATGTTTGACAAATACAGATTAATGAACAAAATATCGGCTTTCAACGAAAACATTGACAATATGGACTCGTATCTCATAAGATTTGAAGAAATAGCTACAACATCCGGTCTACCTGAAGCACATTGGTCGAGCTCACTCCTCACCCTATTGACTGGCAAAGCTGTCAACATTTGCTCACAACTGTCCATCAATGAACGCAGCACTTACTCTGATATCAAGGAAGCTCTACTGCGCCAATACGGAGCAACTTCAGCCAACTATAGAAAGAAATTCTATAATGAAAGGCCACAGCAAAATGATGATCCTCAAATTTTTGTAGCTAATATGTCAATGTGGTTTGATAGATGGGTATCCATGGCCAAAATAGAAGAAAGTTGCCAAGCTCTTCGTCAACATATTATTATCGACAACATCACCCATGCTCACTCAGAAGATATTCAATCCTACATTATAGAGAGAAATCCTACTGATATCCAGACATTAACCAAGATCATCAGACAATATAAAGCAGCCTATCCAAACAAGTCAGTCAAACCATCTGTTGAAGAAAATTTTGTCTGCTTTGCTCAAGACAAAAATGCAAGATATAAGTCAGATGACAAAATCAAATGCAACAAATGTCATAAACTAGGGCATTTCACGTCTCAATGCCGCAGCAGAACCACAGAATGTTCATATTGCCATAAAAAGGGTCACCAAACTCACGAATGTTGGAAAAAACAGGCAGTCTCCAAAAATCAAAATTTTGATAGACCCACATCACCAACTCAAAGATAATGCAATAGAGAGCAATACAATCTCAACAAAGCACCCGGAAATAATAAATCAGATAACAAACCTCGCTACAGAAGTCATTCACAGGACTCCAGACCACAATATATGCCAAACAGAAGCTCATATAACAGAAGCTATTACAATGAGCACTCAACTATGACAGTCATTGCAAAGTCCAATGGTCTCAAATTTTATCCAGGTTTTGTAGGAGACAAGAAGGTGGAAGTTCTTCGTGACACCGGAAGCACGTCCACATTAGTACATGAACGCTTCGTACACGCAAACCGTTTCACAGGCAACCACGTCCAAGCCACTGCCTTCAACGGAACTGTCAGCAAGTTACCTGAAGCCATCATTTATGTTACTACACCATTCTTCAGTGGTCAAACAAAAGCATTAGTAATTAACACCCAATCTACCAGTGGACCTAATCATTGGAAACAATAGAGGGAGTTAAAGAATGCACTCCTCAAGAACTTACTGAATGGACAAATGCCATAGAGCAAGGTCAAAAATGTTTGGCAGTAATGACAAGATCCATGTCCAGACAACAAGAACATTTGGCACCTGAACAAGTTAGCCAAAATAATCACATGGCTACCTCAGTTACGCAAGTTATGCAGAATGCAACAGAACCAGTTACTAGTCCAGTAGCCAGCAACAATCAAGAACATTCAACATGGACACCCCCAGTTACACCAAGCCCATCCCTACCGGTCATAAGTCCACCTCCAATTCCCGAATGTCCATTGTTGAACTTTGAAGAACAAGACTACATGCCCAGAGTCTCTAACAATGATATAAGAACTCTAACTGGTCAAACTGAAGTCCATCAAGACAAGTCATATTTCACACATGATGACTTCAAGAAGAACAGAAACGAGATCCAACATTGCAAATACTTTATCAGAAGGCTCAAGCAAACAAACAGCTGAATCTACCAAATAAACCGTATTTTCAAGATGGCCTCCTGGTGAAAAATGCCATGCATAAAGACAATACCATTCAGCAAATAATAGTGCCACAGAAATACAGGAAAGAAATACTGGCAACAGGACATAACATTCCACACGCCAGCCATATGGGTGTAGTCAAAACTAAAGCCAGAATCCTCAAAGAATTTTATTGGCCAAGCATCATTAAAGACGTCAAGAAATACGTGAAGTCATGTCATATTTGCCAAGTCAAAGGACCTAAGAACAACAAATCACAGGCACCAATTCAAAATATGGAATTGACAGACAAGCCATTCCAAAAAAGTCTCAGTTGATTTGATTGGTCCTATGCCAGTAGCTTCAGCAAGAAACCATCGATATGTCCTGACATTGATTGACACATGTACAAGATGGACAGAAGCAGTACCTCTAGTCAACATTACGGCGCTTGACATCACCAGAGCTTTGTCAGAGATATTTTCCAGAATTGGTTTCCCAGAAGTTATCCTCTCTGACAGAGGCACACAGTTCACAGCTGACATTACCAAAGACTTCATGAACATGTACCACATCAAGATGAAGTTCACAACGCCCTACCATCCCCAAAGCAACGGGCTTTGCGAACGATTCAACGGTACTTTGAAGAGGTGCATTTCAAAAATAGCGCACGACAATCCACAGAATTGGGACTTATTGCTACCAGCAGCTCTGTTTGCATACAGAGAAAGTCCTCAAGAAACCACAGGATTCTCACCTTTCGAGATGGTTTATGGCGCCAACCCACGAGGACCGATGGCAATCCTCAAAGAAGCTATTATTCGCCAAAACTCAATCTCATCAGAAACCAAGACAGCGTTTCAACATGTGCAAGATACCAGAAACATAGTCATATCTGCATGTGAAAAAGCAAATAAAGCCACAGCCATAGCAAACTCCAATACCAGAATGAGAGTCAATAGAAACAGAACACTGAAACAATTTGAACCAGGAGATCAAGTATGTCTGTTACTACCAGACAAAAGCAACAGACTATTCATCAAATGGCAAGGTCCATTCTCCATACTCAGAAAGATAACAGATGTTGACTATGAGATAGACATACACAACAAAAAGAAAATCTATCACGTCAACATGTTACAAAAATATAACACAATAACAGAAGGTACCACAAGCCCAGAACAAAATGAAAGAGCCATATCATGTCTTGCAGTCATACCAGAAGAAGATGAAAATGACACGTCTGAATTTGACGACATCAATATGCCACAAACAACTACCAAACAAACTGAATTTTGGCAAGACATCAAACTCAATTCAATGACACCGCAAAAGCAGAAAGAACTGACTACCATTCTCAAAGAAAATTCAGACATATTTACAGACGTTCCAGGCAAAACGTCAATTACGGAACACAATATAATACTTACTGATTCCAAGCCTACAAAAGCAAGACCTTACCCATTACCAGTACACTACAGAGACTTTCTTAAACAAGAAATTAACCAACTATTACAGCAAGGAATCATTGAACATTCCAGCTCTCCATATGCCGCACCAATAGTTCTTGTCAAACGGAAGCAAACGACAACTCCAAGAATGTGTGTCGACTTCAGACAGTTGAATAAAATAACCCAACTCGACTCATATCCTATGCCAAGTCCTGAAGATCTTATGACCAAATTTTCAGAGGCAAAGTTCTTCACCAAAATAGACCTGTCCAGAGGTTATTACCAAATACCAGTCAGACAAGAATGCAAACAGTTTACGGCATTCACCACAGCTTATGGGCTATTCCATTTCAACTTTATGCCATTTGGTCTAGTCAACGCCAGCAGCACCTTTAATAGAGCCATTCACAGCATACTAGGCAATCGCTCTGACACAGTGTCATATATAGATGACATTTGCATATTCCATAAGACATGGAACGAACATATTAAAGGACTACAAGAAGTTTTCAGCATACTGAAACAACATGGTTTTACCATAAAGCCTAGTAAGGTAGAACTAGCCATGTCAGAAATATCCTTCCTGGGTTATAGAGTCAGCTACTATTCGCCGAGACCACAAGAGAACATTATTCAACGCATACTAGACATCAAAGTCCCCACCAGTAAAAAGCAAGTGAGAAGTATTTTGGGTCTGTGTAATTTCTACAGACATTTCATACCAGGTTACACAGCACTCATAGCTCCATTGATTGAACTCACTAAGAAAGGACAGCCAACGAAGATTCCATGGTCTACAAAGTTACATACCACTATTGAGAACATTAAAGCTGAATTCTCAAGAGACACTATTCTCAAACTTCCGAATCCAGAGAAGCAATTTTACCTCGCCACAGATGCTTCATCTTCAGCTATAGATGCATGCCTAATGCAGAAATACCAAGACACTTCACAGAAATGCCAAGAGACTTTGCACCCAGTATTTTTCATCAGCAGGAAGTTGTCACCAGCTGAAACCAGATACTCAACCATCGAACGTGAATGTCTAGCCATTGTATGGGCCATAGCCAAGTTCTCCAGATATCTACTAGGTGCTCATTTCACACTCCTAACTGATCATGCACCACTAGCATTTCTGAACTCAAAGAAGTTAGCGAACAGTCGTTTAACTCGTTGGAGTCTACAACTCACAGACTACCAATTTGAGGTCAAGACAATTCCTGGACGTGAGAATGTTTTCGCTGACACACTTTCCAGATGTATTTAATTCTTTACATAAATGTGTATATATTTTTCTTCCACAGGTGTAGTATATCAGTTTTGTATTGTCATATTTTAATTTTATCATGAAGCACCATGAAGAGAAGTAACTCATTCAATTCAAGATTTAATTCATTCAAGTATTATGCTTTGTACAACTTTTGATATTGTCTCATTTTCATAACCACTTGAATAGTGAAACAGGTGTTCTAAGTCATCAATAATTTTGTTCTCATACACCTGACACTGCATTTACTTTTTTTTTTATGTTATCTTCAAGTTGACTTTATTTTTCAGAGCATTGTCATATGTTACCTCAACCATTTTTCTATAATTTCATGTATGGTATCTTATGTATATTTAAATATTTTAATACATATGAGCATTTCTATTACCATACAAATGCTAAATGGAGGGGGGGGGTAATATGTCACAGATGCCATTATAGATTTATTTGTATATTTCACATTTAAAAGCTTATGTGTAAATAAAAATATAAACCCTTGACTCAGCCTCAGGAATTACCCCACAAATCTAGATCCTTGACAGCGCCTTAGGTTTTACCCGAGACGTAATTACGATGTTGCAAATCTATTGGCTGATTTGGAAATAAATAAAGACATTTTAGCGCCAGAGATTTGACGAGAGTAGAAAGAACGCCAGTCGATGAAAGAATTTCCTAGTAGACAGTCGCGTTTTCTAAGAGCTCTGATTTAAAGCCTTTGTAATGTTATTTGTGCTTGTTGATCTGTAACTTGTACATAAGCTGTACTTACGTTTTATATTTAAATAAAGTTCCAGAGTTGTGTTTTAACAAAGAATCTTTTATTGTGAATCCTAGATCTATTTATTCAACTATTTTAATTCAAGTGAAATCCCCGGCACCACAACACACGTTGTGACACTGGTAATGTCTGAAGCCTCTTCCCACCTGCCATGAGGACCTCAATGAATGAGTGGAGTCAAGTTGTACTAGGATATCATTGCAACTCTTCTTATGCGTAATTCATTTTGTCGGAGAACATGTCCCGCAAACCTCATGCGTCGCTCTCTCACAATCTTACTATGGGGTCGACTCCCTGTTCGGCATAGGATTTCCTTGATTTAGACCCGATCTCTATAACTGACTCCTAAAATCTGTCTTAGCCATCTTTGTTGAGCCACATTTAGTGTTTTTCAATTTCGGCAGATGACTATTCACTGCAGTTTATTAAGGGAGCCCTGCCAATGGTAAAAATGTGTAACCTCTCTTGAATACGCTCTTGGAATTAAGTGACTGTAGTTTGCTTTAGATTTTATATCGAAAAGAGAAGTTTTATCGTCAAAATAATCTAAAGGGGTTTTAAACTTTTAAAAAAAAAACGCCATCTGTAGAAGAGGGGTTTAAACTTAAAACCCCGATTGGATTGGCTACGCTCAAATAATTTTAGTGTGTAATTTGCTTTTTTTTTATATATTGAAGAGGTCTTTTTAGCATCAAACCCCTCTGAATGGGGGTTTAAACTCAAAACCCCTTTTGGCAACGCTCATAGCATTTTGAGTGCGTAATTTGCTTTTTTCTTACACTGAAGATTTTTTTTTTAGCCTCAAACCCCCCTGGCGGGGGGTTTAAACTCAAAACCCCTTTGGCTACGCTCATAGATTTTAGAGTGAGTAATTTGCTTTTATTTATATTGAAGAGGTACTTTTTAGCTTCAAACTCCACTGGAGGGAAGTTTAAACTCAAAACCCCTTTGACTACACTCGTAACATTTTGAGTGTATAATTTGCTTTGTTTTTATTATTAAAGAGGTATTTTTTTACCTTCGAACCCCGCTGAAGTGGGGTTTAAACTCAAAACTACGCTCATAACATTTTGAGTGCTTAATTAGCTTTTTTTTTTATATTGAAGAGGGAGTTTATCGTAAATTTTGGAGGGGGTTTTAAAATCAAAATCTCCCTTAACTGTGCTCTTGGAATTAGGGGATTTTCGTTTGCATTTTTTTTTGTTTTGTTTTATAGAAAAGGGTGAGTTAACTGCAAAAAACCCAAGTAGGGGGTTTAAAACTCAAAACCCCTGGTAGGGGGTTTTAAACTCAAAACCCTTGGTAGGGGTTTCTAAACTCGAACCCCCCTGGTAGGGTTTTTTAAACTCAAAACCCCCTGGTAGGGGGTTTTAAACCCAAAACCCCATTGGTTGTGCTGGGGCAAGTGATGGTTTAGTATTAAAATCTCACCTAAAATAAACAAAATCAAAGCAAAAAATCATTCACTTAATTCCGATCCCCCCGGGGGGGGGGATTTCATTTCGGGGGGGGGGGGGTTTGAACCCCAACCCCCCCCCCCCCCTGGCTACGCCCATGCTTGTAATACTGTCTCTAATTCAGTCACAAGAAGCACTGACACTTGATGATTTCCAACCTTAATTCGGTCCAACACCAAGCCGTGTTTATGCCAGCTCCCATATAGTTCGAGCCTGTCTTTATAGTTCCTTAAGCTATGTCTAAATCAGTCTCTACTGTTTGTGCTTTCACCCAGACTGCTATCACATTGAATAAATTGTTATGCTCCAATCAAGAGTTATAACACACAAGCTAGTCGCACAGCTTTTCAGACGCTCTTAAAGAACTGGATATCGCTTTAGTAAACCGTTAAAACGTTTACAGGGAAAATGGTCGTCGAGTCTTCTACTCAAAGCGTCTCTATTCTGCCCTCCCTTAAATACGGCACTGCTGCGATAGCTTACAATCAAAGTAAAAGGTCCTGCCTGCTAACCCTTGTCTGAATAGATCCGACGTGAACATTACCTATATGATTTTATAGTTTTAGACTTGAAACAAAGAGACAGCAACATTACGTGTTTCTTTTCACGCTCATATCGAGGATGGACGAACAAAGATAGACTTGAATAATAAACAGAACTGCCTATAATTAATCTTGTTTTAAGAAGCACACATAACTGAAATTGGGTTACATGCCAAAATTTCGTACAACAAAGTAGCGCTGACAAAATGATGTCTTTAAAATAGCGCCGAGTAAAAAAAAAGCGCGGACTGTATCTCATATTAAATATGCCTTGATCTAAAAATCATATTTATCTGGAGGCAGCAGAGGTTTGAATTCTGAGTTTTCCATCTCCCTTGGGCAGGAGAAACTCGTTAGCTTCAGGTGTCAACCAACCTTTTGTCCTACACGTTAAGCTTCTAAACGTTATCAACGACAACACCTCCGAGATGGGGATGGGGCTGGGGGCGCGAGACAGCGGGTAGATTGGTCATGAGGCCATAATCTCCAAAAGCACTAACTCATATTTAACAATATTTTCAATATCTGTTTCAGAACAGAAAGAAATAAAATAGATTCTAGAACCAACATGTTAGTCACATGCAGATCTAGGTATTGTAAAAGACTGAATCATTTATTTCGAAAACAAAATGCTGCACA
The DNA here is from genome assembly GCF_947242115.1 of Biomphalaria glabrata. Classification (NCBI taxonomy): domain Eukaryota; kingdom Metazoa; phylum Mollusca; class Gastropoda; family Planorbidae; genus Biomphalaria; species Biomphalaria glabrata. The sequence goes on along the minus strand of NC_074713.1, from coordinate 18,010,316 downwards.
TATTAGAATGACTGGTTGTTGACACGCAAGTCCTGGGTTCGATCCCCATACTAAACAGTTTTTGTCAAGGACAAATGAAATATAAATGTTAAATGTTTTCTTGGAGGTTCAGCGAGTGCCGATTTAAATTATTCTGACAGCGGATTCCAGCGGTGGTTGATTTTGAAACCAATACGGTGCAATGCCCACTTATTCACATCGTATGACCTCAAAACCATCCATTCGAAGTTTGTTTGTTTGTTTTTTTTCTTTTCTAGCGGTGGTTGATTTTGAAACCAATACGATGCAATGCCCACACATTCATATCGTATGACCTTAGAACCATCCATCCGAATTACTATTTTTAAAAAGAAAAGGTACGATCTTTACATTGGAATGTCTTTGCATTTAGATTACTCATTTTTGTCATACACTAAATTGTTGTATTGGCTGGAGGGGGGCCCACCAAGATGTTCTTGAACCCGGGCCCACGGGTACCTTGCTACGCCACTGCACTACATTCTGTCAGAGCCTGTGAAACCGCTGATCCAAAACTGTATGCAAAGAATTACATAAAAAGCTTTTAATTTTATAACTCATGCCACCGATGTGTCCTTGCTTAAAGAATTTTTTTTAATAATATGTGATATAGGTTTGTGTAAAACAGTTTTTAAAACTACAACGGCTGATAAAATCAATGTTTTACCTATAGTTTTTTCCGTATTTTCCTATAAGTAAAGAGATATTGTAAGACCATTATCTTCTCTTATGATGTCGAAGAGAGATTTTGTGGGTCTTTTCTGAACTTTATCTTTGAGTGTTCGAAAGTTTTTCTAATCTTTATCTTTTATCGGAGTGGCATTGTCTCAGATGATCCTCCAGCGTAATTGGTTTCATATCGTCATAAAAAGGCACTTAGGCAAACGCTTGTTTGATAAGGAAGGAATGAATCCCAATTTTAAATAATCAACTCTGTACAATTTACTTTCTTTCTGTTAAACATTAGTTACCTGTAGACAAAATTAAGATATTGAAATAGTATTGAAATTAAATGCAACAATTTTTCGTTTGAATAGCAGGATACATATTTAAAGCATTAACTAAGGTACAAATCATATATTAGTTTATGAAATAATTAAGACAAAGACTAAGACTGCTTTATTGATCCTTACGGAAATTTGTTGTGATTACAAGGACTCGTTTGTCATATAAAGACAACACAACAGAAAAATACACATAAATACAACAGACAACATAAAGAGTTCATTCAGCGACTACACACAGGTATCTTGGTGCATTTCATGTTCCCTGATCAATGAGTGGCGGTGATAGAGTATGAAAGAGTGAGGTACCAACGAGTTTTTGTACCGCTCCATTCTTGTTTTGATTGACAGCAGTCGCCCACTTTGCGACGACCTGGCGTAGTTCTGATGGAGCGGGTGGCCGTTGTCTTCCAAGATTTTTTCGATTTTTCTTAGGCACGTTTGTTCAAAAATTACATTAATCAGGGATTAATGGAATGTAAAATTAAAGTCACGACCTGCTTCAATGAAATCTATTATAGTAAACTCCTTGGACATCCCATAGACCCCCAGATTTATTTTTTTCAATTTCGTAGACCCATTGGAAGTCTTCGTAGACCCCTGGGGGTCTATATAGACCTTTTTGGGAATCAGTGGTCTACATTAAACTCTATTTTTAAAATGTCAGTGATGTCAGTGATATGAATCACTACTAAGAGGAAATAATACTAAATACACAACGATAGTTTTCATTGCAAAATTCATGTTCACTAAGGCTTCTTTTTAGGGGTGGCTGAGTGGTAAAGGGCTTGGCTTCCAAGCCGACGGGTCCAGGGTTCGAATCGAATTCTGGTACTGGTAAGGACTGGGATGATTGCGATTTTCAATTTCGTGATCTTTAGGGTGACTCACCCAGCTCAAATGGGTACCTGACAATAGTTGGGACGGTTAGTTGTGCTGGCTACATGACACCCTCGTTAATCGTGAGCAGCAGAACCAGATGACTTTTATATCATCTGCCTCATATATTGCAAGGTCTGAAATAGAAACTTAAGTTTTACATTTACTTTGAAATCACAATGAATTTTTTTTTTCTAGATATTTTATTGTTAAACTATGAAATCAGACCTAATATTACCAGTACTTCTCATCAATTAGCTACTATTTAGTTACTGATATGTGTGTGTGTGTGTGTTTAATAGTGATTTGTTCATTTTACGACCCTCTTTCTACCAATCGTATCTACTGATGTCACTGATGCACTGCCATCTGGTACATTGTTACGTTAGAATTCATGACACAATGATTACGAGTGTGACTGATAATAGGCTGGTTTATCCAGGTCATACGTTGAACACACGATAACAAAACGAAAAATAATCTTCTTGTTAATTTCCCGTCTTCCTGCGCTATACATGTGTATATATCAAGATGTATCATTAAAATGTTTTAAATTTTTAAAAGTATATGAAGAGCAGACTACTGTGATTAAATTTGTTTTGAGAGACACCGTCCATCATTGTTTATGCCCCTTATTGGCCTAAGAAATGTGATTGCAGTTTTGGACCTAAAGTGGACTACTAGGCTAGTAGGGCATCGTACAATTTTATTACGTTCAATTATTCTATCGAGCTACTGGTAGAGTGTTCTTTTAAAAAAATACAAATATTTAAATAAAAGACGAAATAATTTTATATCATAAAGTTAGACATGTACGGGAGTACAGGAGAGAGAGAGAGAGAGTGAAAACATTTGTGTATTTTGACTACGCAAGCAATACTTAAGGAAGCAATTAAAGTAATAACAGGGGGATACAAATAAAGTATAACATTGACTTAAGAGAAAAAATTAACTTAGACATTACCAAAAAACTTTCAAGATCTGGTGTCAAATAGGAAACTTATGAAACTTTGTGAGATTGAGTTGTAGTTAAGAATTAGTTCTGCCAGATTCGATGCAGTGTGTTGACCTGCAAAGTCGTCATGTACATGTAGGGAGAATGTGGGTTGGTATTTGAGTTAATTAACTGTCTTTCAAGTCTAATCGAAATTGGTTGGTATTTCAATCAATTGACTTTTCCAAGTTATTTCGAATGGTTATATTAAGTGTAATTGTACCAATTAGTTTGGATCAGTCATGTAATTGTAGGTATGATTGACCAAGACATAATAAATCTGTGCAATCAGAAACATGTTTACCAATCTTGTTGAGCTTTAGTGCGTTATGCTCCTAGCACTTGTCTGAACCAGTTGTGAAAGGGGAAGGAGGGGGTGGGGGTATCTTTGTGAATGTTTACATGATCGTTTTTTAAATGCATGAAAAAAATGTTCCCTCAGGTCTCAAGATTCCACAAGGAAACTAATTCAACGTATACCACCACATCTGACAAGTACGATTTCTTTCCTTGTTCACGATACCAAACAAAATGATTAACTATCAATAGTTAAATAACTAATTGTTTTTTTTTTATTGATTCTTGTGTTGTCAGGTAAAAGAAATAATTGTGAACAATTTCAGCTTAATCCGAGATTGTGTGTGGGAGAAATAGCGTGTACAAACTTTTTACAATACAGACAGACAGACAGAGTTGATGTAAGCTTTGTAAAAAGGTTGAAGGAGGATTATAGTATCAGCTCCTGAGAGATAACTTAAAACAACTAAAGTTAAAAGCATTGTCTTTACTTGTTGTTTTTTTTGCTTAAAGTCATCTCATCTCATCTCATCTCTGCCTGTGGTCCCTTCTGGGGCATAAGCCACTAACCAGCTTCCTCCAGGAAGCTGCTTCCAAATCGCGGCGCCACCAATTGCTGGGCCGTCCCTCTCTTCCTCTTTCCTTGGGGGTTCTAACTTCCAGGTTAGGGCTTGCCTTGTTATGTTGGATGCAGGCTTGTGAAGGGTGTGACCTATCCATCTCCAGCGTCTCTGAAGGATATCTACTTCAATGGGCTGCTGATTTGTTCTTTGCCACAGTTCCTCATTCGGGATCTTGTCTGGCCAGCGGATCATAAGTATCCTCCTCAGGCAGGTATTGATGAATACATTGATTTTTTTCATGGTGATGATGGTGGTTCTCCAGGTCTCTGCTCCATAAAGTAGTATTGGTTTAACAATGGTATTAAAGAACCTGATCTTGGTTGTGGTGCTTATTACCCTAGATCTCCAGGTGTTCTTTAGCTGATGGAAGGCTGCTCGAGCTTTACCAATGCGTTTGATTAAAGTACTTACAATAATTCACACTAAACATAATCTAATCATATCACTATACAGGGTCCACTATGGCCAATCAAAAAGAGAGGAAAGAGAGATTCTAGTATCAATGGTAAGATCGACAGTGATAAAATTACATTTTTTAAATATTTTTATATTTAATATTCATCTAATATAAATTAAGTAGTTAAGAGGTTAATATAATATGGGATATGACTATTTGCTCTTACCTTCGATCCCGAACGAGGAGCTATATAGTAAGCTAATTGCTGTAAGATATGTAAGGTTCCGAAAAAAATTTTCTGTGGTTTCAATTCTCTGAATCATATGCATAAAATATAGGCATTTGATTAACTTACTTTTGTAGGTCAATTTTCCACTTACAAAAGAGTGTCATAAAAAGGGGGAAAACTCTACCCATAAGAGTCGTAACAAAGTCGTAAAATTCGTAACTTATTACTTTCAGCGTCAAACTTTGAAAAGACAAATAAAGATAACGTGACCAGTAATTTACAAATGTGTCATGACTACGAAGAGCTGTGTGTGACGTAGCACTAGCTCTTCAAATCCCTGGATAGTTCAATGCAATAAAAAGCTTAAGTAACACTCAACTCAATTTTTTTTATTGTGACATAACCTCATTAGGCCTACTTATGCGAAATGTTATGAAAATGTAGCATTATTGAACTCATAAACCGAAAAATTATTTCCTAATCTAAATATCTGTTACAAGGCGGTTGTGTCATAAAACATATTAATATAGTTCTATATAGTAGTACTATTGATTGTTGCGCTTAAGTCAAGTGTCTTTTTTTAATGACCGGTATGATTGAGTAGATTTATGACAATTAATATTTTGCTATATAAGATCTTACATTCACGATGCTGGCTTTGTACTGCGCTAACAAACTCCTAGCAACACTGAACTCGCATCAGTCTCACGTGTATCCACAAGAATGAAAGGCTTCGCTCTTATGGTCGTTGTGGGTGAGTTGTCTTCGATCAATTTCCTCCCTTTTCTTTTCATAACTGTTTGAATGTTCAGGTCTTTTCATTTTAAAATGCAATTTGTGCTAAAAGATATTTTAGAATTTGGGCTATTTTATGTAAATTTGCTGTTCCATTGGAAAGACACGGACTACAACATTGTGCAGATGTTCTATTATGAACACACAGTAGACGACATGCAAATGATAATGAAAAAAAATCTGTGGGGCATTTGACGTCTCGAGAGATGATTGTTGTTGGCAGTCGTTGAGGAAAGCACCAAACTGCTGGTAGACAACTCAACAGCTGTACACTTAGTGTATGTGATACAACTTGAAATCACTTGAAATACCTCTCTGTGTACAAAACTAAATAGAACTTCTATTATGGTAGAGACAAGTTGAACTTACGATGAAATGAAATGAGCTGATATTTATAGAAATCTATCTCGCTATACAGACATGTCCTTACACTCTGGCATTCTGGAGTCTTCAGGCATACTTAAAACACTTTCGAAAGCGCGGCTTATCTTGTATCATTCTGTAAGACTAAGATTAAATTAATGCCCTACCTCTCTCTCTCTCTCTCTCTCTCCAACTAACAATAAATACTTTTTTTCTAGGAAACATACACACACACACTCCATAACAATGATCTTTTTCCTTGCAACTTTAAGAGATGGAGTGACCTCTCCATAGCTGTGGGAAAGCCTGGGAGGTCAATTTGCTTGGCTGTCCACACGTCAACACTCGCTTCTCCTCTGACCGAGTCCATGGGAATGGAACGCCATCCCAATTAGAGGTCAAATGGCTGCAGGAGTTGCCAAACTTCTGAAGATAAATTCTTTTAAATAAATAGTGAAACAATATTCGCTCTTCTCTACATCACGCGCAGTCTTACAGTTCTATAAACTCTCTCCAACTAATGCCAGGTATCCATTAGAGTTGAGTATCCTAAAAATCCCAGAATTGTGATTCCGGTTGTGAATGAAGTCTAGCACCACCAGCAAGACAGTGTGTGTATTATCATAGTGGAATAATCTGTCAAGGTTGTCATTGCCGGAAGTGGTACTGGATATAAGCACTCCACTACCTATTAATTCCCAATGGGATGCGTCTCAAACAGCCTCTGACAACCAGTCCAACTCCTGGCCTTCACGTGTGGCTCCGATATTGAGTCGGTGGAACTGTTTTTACTAATAGGACAGGGGGCGAAGGCGAGTAACTGGCGCCTAAACTATTAAGCTTTGGGTAGGAGGGGCTCGTTAGCCTTAGCTGGCTACCCACCTAAGAGAAGGAAAACTTTGAATTCAAACCTCCGCTGCCTTGCCGCTATACCCAATCATGGGAAGGGCTTGGGGCGGCGACCCTTAGGAAGTTTGAAGCACCCAGTGCTACACCCTGGCAGACCATGCGACGCCGCCGACTCCAATCTGTATTTGCACTTGCCGTTCCTTTGGATGAATTTGTTGCGTGGGTGACATGGTTGAGACCACAGCTAATGCCCACGCATTCATCTTAATGTCCTGTAAACGCGTCAGTATGGCAATGACTATACAGCAATCAAATTGTTTAGTCCGAATAGTGAAATAAAAAGTGTCATGTGTAAGTCATAAGTTTTAGTACGCTGATGATAATTTAAAATACTAAAAAGTTTTTTTCTCGACCTACGCACTTAATAAAGAGAAAAATATTTTTATAGCTAATAGACCGCACTCTTGTTGTCTCCCTTCCACACCACAGTTTTGTGTTTCCTTTCTGAACCACAGCGGTGTGCATTTCAAACCAATAACAGTTGTGTTTTTTTTATGAAAGAAACTTGTTATTTTTATGGTTCTAATGTTCTTCCTTGAGTCATCTGTCTAACAGAAATTGTTATTTGGAGCATAGAGATCAAGCGAAATGTAAAGCTGAAACTCGACATTTCAAAGTACAACGTAATTCTTGAAAACATAACATTCTTGTCTTTAAAAAAAAGTTTTTCTTTATTGATGATGAGGACCAAGGAGTATATAGAAACATCAGTAAACTTTCAAGAGCACATTCACATTTCTTTATTTATTACTAATTTGCTGGCTTGGAATGAATTACATAAATTATACTGGAAAACCTACACCCTCTTTAATGTAAGTATCAAATGAAGTCAAAACGGATATACCAGAACATTGGTATGAATTGAAACTACAGAGAGTTTGTTTGTTCAAAAAAACTTTTTTTTACATACCCCAATGTCATTTTGTAGCAAGACTTCTTATAAACATTTGTCTAGATAGCTAAGAATGCAGAAAAAACAAGGTTACAAAGACAGTTTGTGTGGAAACACAAACTCAAAATCGACCCCCGAAGTGGTCCACCCAAGCAGGTAAAAAGGAAGTTTCAATATTTTCAAAAAGAATATCAGAATGAAATTCTATCTAAGGCAAATGACAGAGAAGAATGGAGAAAGAAGGTTGACAGATCATGTGTGGTGCCCCAACGGTCCAGCAGATCAATGCCTAACTGATGTGTTATAATGATTATCTAATTGATCTAATTGATCTAATTGTTTTGCAAAGGGTCAATCTCTTATTCAAAGCCTTCAGAACAAACAAACAAAAAAAAAAAAAAAAAAAAAACATTTCCAAAAATGCCTTTGGTTAAGAATCCCATGTAGATTGGGTGGCTGTGCAGTTCAAGAGATAATATGAATAACTACTTATTAATTATTGTTTTAAATTATGTTCCACTTATATGCATACTAAATGGATTTTATCTTGAAATAAAAAGTTGTAAAAGATCTTTTTTTGACCAAAAATCTATAACCGTTTTCATAAATGTGTTAAAAATATAGTATATTGTATTCCCCTTACTAAATAGCCTCCCGTGTTTGTTACTATTAATAGTGGATAGTTTTTAAAAAAGGTGTATTTTTATGAAAAACTGCTTGCATAGATTTTTCGGTTTCAGAAAAGAAAAAAGTAGCCGTTGCATCAGAACTTTCAATGGTCTAAAATATTATGATGTCGGATTTTCACTATCCTTTCTAGTTTCCGAGATCTTAACGGGACAGACGGACGGACAAACAAACCACGCAAAACTAATAGCGTCTTTTCCCCTTGACACTGTCCTGTGGGCAAAAAGAAACTACTACAAGTCGTAGTTTTACCTCAAGCCTACGTTCCTTCTAACTCTAGATCTTTCTGTCTGCTCCCAGCTCTGGCCTGCCTAATGATTGACACTCAGTGTGCTCCTCAGGAGTACGTCATGCCCAAGTACATCTCTGTTGGCACCTGTGATGATACATGCATCCAGCACCCTCACGCTGTCTGCAAGTAAGTATCTTTTTTGTTAGCATGCATTAGCGTTAGCCCCTTGTCTTATATACATGTATAGATCTAAAGTGAAAAGATAAAAATGGCTTAGTCACACACACACGTAGTACACATTGTTATGACATCACATTATAACAACCTTAACAAAGAAAAAAATATAATACGATGGAATGGTATGGGAGGGGGGGGGAAGGTAGAAATGTTGATAGAAACACATATAGAGGGACCTTGAATGGAAGTCTTTCACTCCATTGGCTTACAGGGTTTCCGTTTTCGTTTGTATTCGTTACATAGGCGTAATATATACAAGAGATAGAGAGAGAGAGAGAGAGAGATTAGATAGATAGATAGATAGATAGATAGATAGATAGATAGATAGATAGATAGATAGATAGATAGATAGATAGATAGATAAATAGATAGATAGATAAATAGATAGATAGATAGATAGATAGATAGTACCCCTTTTAGAACTTGAGATCTATAAGCTGGATGACGTAAAGGTCATCCGATTCTGTGGCCTACGGTTAACGAGGGTGTCATGTGGCCAGCACCACGACCTTTACTCTCCCCAACTAATGCCAGGTATCCATTAGAGCTGAGTATCCGAAAAATCCCAGAATTAACACACACACACAAATCCAGGCCTTCGTTTGAAATTCAAATACGTGATAAAAAAAAAAGAGTTTAATCACACGAATGTAAGACTCAAAGGGTAGTTAGAGTTACAACTTACTCTATGAAATACTTATCCCCCCCCCCTTTCCGCAGATATTAGAACTACAGATGAGTAGAACATAAGAATAAGTTTGTAAATAGAAAATTACTGTTGCTAAACTTTGATTAGCCAGAGAAATAATTTTGTAACCGTGGCTAAACACTGTATATGTTAACACAAAAACAATTGTAAAATGTCTGTTTACATTTAAAAGATAAATAGAAATTACATAAAAAAGACTATACGATCTTACAAAAAAAAAATACACAGCCATGAGGTCAGATTTCATTAATCAGTGGGAAAAAATACTTATTAAGTAGTGTCTCCAAAGTGCGGTAACTATTTGGTTCATTTTACAGAGAGGATTGCGTCTCCTTGGCTGCAGATGGCTCTGGCGTCGACTGTGTGAATAACTTCTACAACCCAGACGGACATGTTGTCTATTGCTTCGAAAATTAATTCGGAGTGCGGCTTTGTAATTATATAAACTCTTTTTTGAATGTAGCTCCTGAAGTAATAATTTAAAATAAGTTTGTTCAAGATGCATAAAACTAGTTTATTTTGAAACTATAATCTTTGAAGCAATTAAACAAAGTCTAAAATCATTTGACTTTCTCATTTTTGTTTAAACATAATCGGCTCTCTCAAGGCTCCGATTAAAAGAAACAATCACAAATCTCTTCAACGTACGTGAAAAAAGGTAATACCATCATTTCACAGTAGCGATGCAGTGTGAGTCTGATATCTATATGACAATATTAAGGACTTGGTTCCTGAATAGTGAGGAATCTATATGTGAAGATTAGTTCCTGAATAGTGAAGAATCCGTTTATAAAAATCAGGGACTTCCTTTTTTTTTTTTTTTTTTTTGCCACCTTTGTGTAGAGTCGTAGCTAGGGGTATTGTGGGATAGGATCACCCGCTGCTGTTCATGTCAGCCCCCACCTCAACATCCCTTACAAAAAAATCTTCAACGAAAAAAAGTATTGATTTGTTGCTCTTTTTGTTGAGCCATAATACAAGGAGCTAAATACCTACATAATACAAGGAGCTTAATATCTGCATAATACAAGGAGCTAAATATAAGCATAATACAAGGAGCTAAATATCTACATAATACAAGGAGCTAAATATCTGCATAATACAAGGAGCTGAATATCTGCATAATACAAGGAGCTAAATATCTGCATAATACATGGAGCTGAATATCTGCATAATACAAGGAGCTAAATATCTGCATAATACAAGGGGCTAAATATATGCATAATACAAGGAGCTAAATATCTGCATAATACAAGAAGCTAAATATCTGCATAATACAAGGAGCTGAATATCTGCATAATACAAGGAGCTAAATATCTGCATAATACATGGAGCTGAATATCTGCATGATACAAGGAGCTGAATATCTGCATAATACAAGGAGCTAAATACCTGTCTGTCTGTTTAGTAAAATGTTTGTACCCGTTATTTCTCACACACCCATTCTCGGATCAAGATGATAATTTAAACAATTATTTATGATTTCTAATAAAACATAAACAAAAAGAATAAACCAATTAGTCAATTAATTTTTGGTAATTTAATTATTTTGTTTGATGTCGAAAAAAGGAAATAGTGTCTACATTAATGAGATATACAGTTGTAATGACGAAGTTCTTCCCCTAATATAAGATATTTGTTTTAAAGAATTTCTAAGATTTTGCTTTTTTTTTTTTTGTTGTTTTTTTTTTTAGACTTTCGGACAGACATGAAGATACAAACTTGCAATAATAATGATAAAAATAATAATAATAAAAATAATAATAATAAAAATAATAATAATAATAATATTCAACAAAGAACAAGAAAAAGAAATTTTAGAAATGAAAAGTTAATTAGTGACACCCGGTGGGGTCCGCATCCCTCCTGCGACGCCGCTGTTCGTGCTGCAGACAATGTTTGTAATGTAGGTTAAGCCCTAGCTCGAGCTTACGTCAAGTCCAATAAGTCTAACCGAAACAGCTGCAGCAAATGTTTAGAATTGAATCTGGACCAGAAACTGTTCGTTTCCGTATCTGAAAACATCGTACAAGCTTTATAGACTATGGATTAAAGTCAACCTCCGAGAGTAACAGAAATCGATCTTTGAACTGTTTGGACAGAAGGCTGACAGACTTTCTATAAACAAACAAGTCCACATACTGAAGAAAACCTACACGATACTTTAGAAAGGAAAGGGGGCGGAGCCGGTAAAAGAAAAAAAACTGTGATCATTTTGCTAGATCTGTAGCAAGCCATTCCCGTCACAGTTGGGGATAGAAGGAAATGGTTAAAATGGAGGTAGATGGTAGTCTGCCTATTAACCCGCGGTGGTTGGGGAATAGCGAGACCTATTTGAAGGAAAGAGAAAGTTATTCACGAATATCGAATTTTAGTTAGATCTTTGTCCTTGAAAAAAATGTCCGTCTTTTGATTTTCTCGTGTCAGTGTCGGTATTAAGACTAGAGTAATAATGGTTTGAAATAAATATTGAAAAAAAAAAGGAAAAAGGATGTGACGTGATGTTGGATTGTAAGTTACTTCCCTTGTATCGTCATTATTTCCCCTTTTTATTGAACCCTAAAAAAAAGTAGTAAAAAAGAAGAATCAATCGGTGATCAATATACCACACATGTATTGACTACACAGTTCAATCTGTAGTTACAAACATTGGTTCAACGGGCTATATATTCAACTGTCAGAAACTATATGACACCGACATCTTTATTTCAAAAGAAAAATCGAGATCTAGAAGCAGGTCTCTCTACATGGGAGCCTAAATTAGTTCAAGTAAGTTACTCTTCTTTTTACTTGCAATATTTTACGTCTGATCTAGGCTCTATCGCACTGTGTGCCGGTATATCTACTGTTAATGTGCTTAAAGTTTGATGTTCATTGAACACTTTACAGGTGAAGGACGTGTAACTCTTTGATTTTCTATTTGAACATTTGACTTTTGAAGTGTTGTTGTTTTTTTCGTTGACACTTTCTTTCTTACTTGTCCATTCTGAACTAAAACAAAATATCACTACACGAGTATGCAGCTTACTGAACATTAGGGTAGAAACAAGCAAAACATTAAAAATACTTCAAAAAAAAAGGCAATACTCTTTTTCAAACAACTTGTAGAGCGATTGCTTTTTTTTTTTTAACTTAATCACTAATGAATGTTAGATTTTAAAAACAATGAAAATTTGTTTACCCCTCCCCATCACCCCTTTCCCCCAATCAGAAAGAATCCTGGCTAATCTAATAGACTTTATAATATTCCATTGATAGGCCTTTAGATCTAGACTTAGAAGACAATACGCACAATTTTCCTGATCATTAATTTATTACATTCTCACTCAATAATTTACGTTCGGAAATTCCAAACGCGAGACTCTTTTCAAGAACGTGATAGTCCTTTCAAGAACGTGATGGTCCTTTCAAAACTGATATTGGATCTAGATCTAGACCTAGTTCTCTAGCCAAATTTAAATTTCTTTTTTTTTTTTTTTGTGCTTTCAAAATCTATAACTGTCATACTAGAGTTTTACCAGCGGTACACATCAACTGTTAAATGCCTAGGAAAATCGTTAGAGCCTATATTGAGACCCGTGTCTAGGTTCTACCCACCCAGAAGGTACCATCCTTCATGAAGTTGTGACTTGAATAGAGGTATTGTAAAAAACAGGATTGAGTGAAAACAACACTGAATACACATATATATCTAGATAATAAAGATATTCTGTTTATATGTTAGACGCATAGACATGTATGTGGTGAAGGTCACATTTGCAAAAATAAATAAATTATTTAATTAATACATAAATGCATAAAACAAAAAACAACGCTTTTCACTTTTATTGTTTTGGGCAGTAGTCTTCGCTAGAACACATGGACTGAAAACATCCTTTTTGGTAGGTCACGTGAAGTCACGTCTGCTCTAAGTGATTAGATGTTTGTCTACCATTTATGTCTGCGTTTAATTTATTTCTTTGTCATTCAGTTAGCCCGGTGTTGATTTAATTGACGTCACCAAATATTTAAATAACATTTAAGCACGTATTATTAATGATAAGGTACAATAAAACATAACAATAGTGGCACATTACTATTACATCAAAATATAACAATCTAAACAGAGGAAGACAAATACGATGGATTGGGGGGGAGGAAGGGAGCAAGGTTGCTAGGAACATTTACGATAATGAAAGTTTGCAGTTTGCTGATCTCGCTTCCGTGTTCCTGGCGGGTATCGATAATTGACGGAAATATCAATAACATGGGAACGATAAATAGTGTGTGTGTGAGAGAGAGGATATGTTGCTTGGACTATACCAGAGGCGGATGAGTTGTAAACCAGGAAAGGGGAGCTCGTGTGAGATTTTAATTTCAGGATTTATTTCTCGGTCCGCCCATTCTTCAATGTACCAGACATTTGCTGGGTATGTAAAGAAAACATGAAGAGACTTGACGTCACCAAACTTAATGAGACACACCAAAGTGACGAAAGTGGTTCCTCTTAGAACACTTCTTTCTTAGTATTTCTTTCAAAATACTTCTTTCTTAAGCAGTTCTTTCCTTAACATTTCTTTCCTAAGTACTTCTTTTTTAAAACTTCTTTCCTAAGTACGTCGTTCCTAAACACTTCTTTCATAAACACTTCTTTCCAAAGTATTTCTATCCTAAGTACTTCTTTCTTAAAAACTTCTTTCCTAATTACTTTTTCCTAAGTACTTCTTTCCTAAGTTTTTCTTTCCTACGTATTTTTCCTAAACACTTATTTTCTAAGTACTTCATTCTTAAAAACTTCTTTCCTAAGTACTTTTTCCTAAGTACTTCTTTCCTAAGTATTTCTTTCCTAAGTACTTCTTTCCTAAACACCACTTCCTAAGTACTTATTTCCTAAGTATTTCTTTCCTAAGTACTTCTTTTCTAAACACCACGTCCTAAGTACTTCTTTCCTAAGTATTTCTTTCCTAAGTACTTCTTTCCTAATCACACTTCCTAAAAACTTCTATCCTAAAAAATTCTTTTCTAAGTTTTTCTTTCCTACGTACTTCTTTCCTAAACACTTTTTTTCTAAGTACTTCTTTCCAAAGTACTTTTTTCCTAACACTTCTTTGTAAGCACTTCTTTCCTGAGTTCTTGTGGCGGCTACGGAATAACTTTCAAAATTTCATTACTTTTACTTTTCAAACTATTAATGTTTTCTACCTCCCATTGATTTGCATTTGTCAGCTGCCTGCTGCCTGCATACTGTTTCTCCATTCATTCTTAATTTTGACCTTGTTTCTGGTTGCTCCATCTGTGAAGGACTAATCGACTTTCCTTTACCGTTGCTTGTTGTCTTATTTAGACATCGGCTGCGGATTTTCGCCCAACTTTTGGATAAATTGCTAAGAAGATTAGTGCTCACCAGTGCGCTGTCTGCCCAGATGCGAAAAAGTGTTCTTATCCAGCATTTTCTACTTTTATTAATTAAAATAAACTTCTTTTGACAAACATTTATGATTTGGGAAAATCTCAATAAAACCGTTTCAGTTAAAGTGTTTTAAGTATGAATAGCTAGAGCTCTGGGCTAAAACCGTTTCAGTTAAAGTGTTTTAAGTATGAATAGCTAGAGCTCTGGGCTAAAACCGTTTCAGTTAAAGTGTTTTAAGTATCAATAGCTAGAGCTCTGGGCTAAAACCGAGAAAAAAGTACACGATTTTCGTTTTAAAATGAAAGAGTACTGGAAGTGACCTCTTGGAGAGTACTGGAAGTGACCTATTGGAGAGTACTGGAAGTGACCTATTGGAGAGTACTGGAAGTGACCTATTGGAGAGTACTGGAAGTGACCTATTTTAGAGTACTGAAAGTGACCTATTGGAGAGTACTGGAAGTGACCTATTTTAGAGTACTGGAAGTGACCTCTTGGAGAGTACTGGAAGTGACCTATTGGAGAGTACTGGAAGTGACCTTTTGGAGAGTACTGGAATTGACCTATTGGAGAGTACTGGAAGTGACCTATTTTAGAGTACTGAAAGTGACCTCTTGGACCGAGACCATTCGTTATAGAAGGCATCAACACTGACATGCAACCTTTGGGCAGTTTAGACTAATAGCTCGTTTCTACGTTGTACAGACCTGTGACGTGGCAACGAGCTATTGGTCTAAACTGGCCACAGGTTCTGACGTTGCAGTCAGTGTTCAGACCTTCTGTATCGATTGGTCTCGATGATACGTTCCGGACGTTCCGTTCAAAGATGAAGATTGTTGCGTCATAGTCCAGCCTTGTTTAGGTCGGCAGGGGATGGCCGCGGGCAGGATACAAACTCGGGAACATCGTTTCGACAGTCCAGAACGCAGACGACCTATCCCTGTACTCATTTCTTTGACACACTATTTTCATTGTTCTAATCAGAAATTATTATCTGGAAAAAAAAACTACAGCATAACACAGCCTAGCACGCTCACACACACAAAGAGATTTTTTTTTCCAACTCAGAAGTCTGGCCTTCACAAAACTGGCATTGTTTTCAAATCAGATACCAGGATATGCTTAACGCTATTGTTCTTCGCACTCTTTGTCTGTGCTGCAAACATTTTTGTTTAAAGTTTCTGTATTAAGTTTGAAAGAAAATGAAGTAAAAAGATTGAAGTCACAGACCTATATATATATTATACCGAAGTGTTAATTGAAAAGAAGGAAGGGCGGGAGGGAATAAACAAAAAAAAGTTGGCATTTGTTTCTTTGACCTGTCTCAAGAAGTCTAGCAGACGTTTTATTCTAAAATTCTGAAATTATATCTCAATCTTCTGCCAGCTCTAAATCTTAAATTTATAAAAAAAAAAATACCCTCAGGACACAGATAATCTATTTATTCAATCTTTTGTTGTTGTATTTCACTTGCCAGTCAGATTTCCAAGTGTGCAGAGGAATTTCTTTTGTTGCTCATTTTACATTCACGTGACGTTAGCAAAATAAAAAAAAATTCTTAAAGCCCTTTATTTATTTGTTGCTTGCTGTTGTCTGGTCTATTGTTCTGTAAGTGGTTGTTAAATAAAGAAAGGAAAGGAAGTTGACATTGGCAGATTTATGGCCTTTTGTCCTGGGTCAAGTCATTTTTGTGTTCATAGTTTATAAACTAGTGACTAGCAAATAGTGGTCTTCACATTTCATCCTGATCTTTGTGTACAACTACTTATCTGTTTATATCCCTCTGGCGACATAGACCTAGATCTTACTAGTTAAATTATTATAAAGGGGGGGGGGGCTGACTTCTGTTTGACTTCTTTGAATTTCTTCGTCTGTATACGATAGGTAATATGTTTTATTTTGTGGAGTAAACTATTTTATTATAGATAACTATTTAATATAAACCTAATATTATAACAGAATGACTGACACAAGAAAATGTTAGGTTTGTTAAAACAAACAAGAAAATAAACTCATTTGTAAAGCTACTACTGCTACTACTTTTTGTAATAATAAAAGTATAACAATTAGGCGATAGACACACAACAAACAAAACACATAAGTTGATTGAGCAATAAAAAAAAAAGGTAGACTTTATTTTCTTTAAAAAGCTGCAGTATCACATTGATTACATTTTTTTACATTTTTATTTAAAAGTGTATGTATAGAAAAAAAAGTGGCTTTTGACTGAAGCCAGAAGATGTTTACGGGTGTAACTTTGCCAACAACTTTATAACAAAACGAGTTGTCCTAGCTGTGATCTTCTGCTATATAGTTTCTGGTTCTAGGGTTATTTATATTTACACAGGATTAAATAAGTATTCACATTCTCCACCTATTCCTGTAACACTTCCAATACCGAGAGAAGGAACTCGCCGCAGGCTGTTACCAACTTAAAGGCAGCACACAATATCATAACGTGAAGAGTAAGTGATAGGGAAGTTACGATGGCCGTTGAAATGACAAAGGTGACAATAAAAACATTCAGTAAAGTTTAGATAAGCTCTTTTTTTAAACCAGCTACAAACACTAGCTGACTGAGCTTACAAACATTATTTAGTAGTCTACTAATTCTAGTTAGTTGAATCTACAAATACAAGCTAATTGTGCCTACAAACACTAGCTAATTAAGCTACACATGGCTGCCTGGTCGAGTGGTATACGCTCTGGACTGTCGTTCGGTCGTCTCGATGGTCACGGGTTCTAACGCTGCCCGCTACTATCCCCCGTCGTACTGTGGGTGGTTTTGGCTAGGGTGTAATTGTAGTAACCTTATAAAATACTACAGGAAGACATGTCTTGATTCTAGGCTTTATTGAATAATAATGACAAAACAGTTCACGATAACACATTACACACACATACAAGCTGACCTGGATACCAAGACATTTTGACACACAAGAACAGATCAGTTCACAACACACAAGAAACATAAATACACAATATCCCCCCCCCCGTTTAGTTTCTTTTCGCCCTACTTCTGAGATTATGTGAGTGCTGTACGGGCATATTTCTGGCAAGCGATTTTTGTCTATTTTCAATGGTGTTTTCCTTTGTTCTTAAAGCAGGTGGAACCATGTTCTCTGCAGGTGTCCCCATGTCACCCCTAGAAGCTACTGGGTGTTGGGAATGGCGAAGTCTCAGAGTTCGCAGAAGCCAATTAATGTTGAGAGACCTCAGAAGATGTCTCGATGTCTCTCGGAGCGAAATCATGTAATACAGGAGATGAGTCGCCTCTAGAAGCTAAATGGTGTAGTGAGACAGTTTCTTCCCGTCCATTTGGAAGACATATGTGGGCATAGTTTTGATTTGCTTCAATAAGCTCCATGTGCCTTCTCATCAGGACGGGCCCTGGAACACAAAGCCAGGTCGATAGAGAGGCACCACAGGCGGACCTTCTTTTGTAGGAAAATAGTCTTTCATGAGGCGTCATATTTGTAGCAGTGCATAGTAGTGATCTAATTGAATGGAGAGCGTAGTTTAGGGCTAGCTCCCATTGTGTATTATGTATCCCTCTTGACCTGACGACAAGAAGAATCGACTTCCAGAGAGTCGAGTTCAGTTTTTCTACTTGCCCGTTGCCTTTTGCATTATATGCGGTGGTTCTGCTTGTTACTATGCCTTTGCCTCTAAATAGGATCGTAGCTCGGCAGACATGAAGGCTGATCCCCGGTCTGAATGTATGTATGAGGGCGTCTCGAAAATGCTGAATAGATTAGTGAAGCATCTAATTACTGTTTGAGTAGACATGTCAGGACATGCATATGCAAAGTAAGACCTAGAGTACTCAACTCATCAATAATTGTCAATAAATATTTATTTTAGTGTTAGAAGGAAGTGGTCCCTTAAAGTCGACACTAAGTCTCTTGAATGGTGATGTAGCTTTTACTAACCTGCCGGCAGATGGGGCAATTGTTTGTTATCTCAGCACAGATGGGGCAATTGTTTGTTATCTCTGCACAGATGGGGCAATTGTTTGTTATCTCTGCACAGATGGGGCAATTGTTTGTTATCTCTGCACAGATGGGGCAATTGTTTGTTACAGTTCTTATTTCTTCAACTGCATACGTGAGATTCTTTGACCAGACGAGATGGAGCATTCGCACTATGCCAGGGTGACAAAGTGTGTTGTGAAGTTCTTTCAAAGACCTGGGGGAGGGGGGTGTACTTGCACAGAATCCACGAGAAAGAGAATCGGCGGCCATGTTGTCAGCCGGTAACACACATCGAACCTGTACATAGATAGTTCAATTCTCCACCTCTGAATTTCGTCGTTTTTACTCTGACCGTGACGTCGAGGGTTAAACATGAAGGAGACGGACCTTTGAAATGTGAGCCTAATAGAAAATGTCTCCATTTCTTGATTGATTCAACGATAGCCATTGCTTCTTTCTCTACGGAGGATTGACGTCTCTTGCTAGAAGATAGTGTTCTGGAGAAGAAAGAAACTGGTCTTTTGTTCTGTGACAAGGTAGCTTATATAGCGATATCCGATGCATTAGTTTCAACTTCCAGAGGCGTTTTGTGGTCTACGTTAGTGACAAACGCCACTTCTATTTCTTCTTTCAATGCTTGAAATGTCTCTTTGACGCTCTCTGAGAGTGGGAAAGTTCTGTTGTGTACTAAATGATGGATTTTATCTAAGAAATGTCCTATCCAGTTGGCATAGTAGGAGAATAGACGCCTTTGTGCGTTTAGGTTCTCGGGTGGCGGAAGTTGCCGCAAGGGCAGTAGTCTGTGGGGGTATGACTTCATCTCATTATGTGAGACTTCATACCCTAGTAATCTTATTCTTGAAGAAGCGTATGCATACTTTTTCTCATTAAGAGTTAGTCCATATTTTCTTAAAGCCCACGAAATTTATGCAGATTTTTATCATGGTCTTCTCTGTTCTTACCACAAATGGTGATGTTGTCAATATAAGCATATGTACCCTCCAGTGACTATTGTTCTATGATTATGTCGATTGTCCGTTGAAAACAAGCTACCCCGTTGGTTGCTCCAAAGGGTATCCTACAGAATTGGTATTTTTTTCTCCAGCTTCAAAGGCAGTATAAGGGCGATCAGTCTTGCTTAGAGAGATCTGATGGTATGCTTTGCGCAGATCAAGAGTGCTAAATATTATGTATTTAGCTATTTGAGAGACCATATCATCAATGCAAGGTAAGGGATAAGCATCCCGAAGCGTGAACCGATTAACAGTTTGGCTGTAGTCCACTACCATTCTTCGTTTGTGTCGTTCGTTAGTTGTTACTAATACTTGAGCCCGCCATGGAGATGACGAAGGTTCAATGATGCCATCTTTCAAGAGTCTGGCGACCTCTGAATTAATGAATTGAGTGTTATTTGCAGAATAACGTCTGGATTTGTAGCGATAGGTCGACACTCTTTAAGAATATTTTGGAAAAGAGGAGCGGGTTCGACGTTAACAGCTGTCACTCTATTTAAGACCATTGTTGGTTTAGGCCCCTGAACAGTGATCTTTACACTTACATGCTGTTCGAGGAAGTCATGGCTTAATATCACATCCTCACAGAGGTTGTCAAGTATGTGTAGCTTGAAGTCTTTATAACTGGAGCCTTTAATCTTAATGTCAGCATTAACATGGCCGCAGTGGCGTAGCTACCAATGTGCGGGTGGTGCGGGCCGCACAGGGCACCAAGTGGAGAGGGGCACCAAAATTCCCCCAGTGTGTATTAATTTCCTATTTCCCTGAGCTTTTCAGTAAAAACGACTAATTGTATGGACACGAGCAAACATAAACTACTGTATTTTAAACATGAACTAACGATTTATAAACTAGTCATGTCGCTATTTTGTTTCATCTCCTTGACTATTTCTTCCATACAATGTAAGATATAGAACAGTTTGAATCTAATTTACTACATTTATTTCGGACACACGGTACATGTTGTTACTACACTGATCGATGCTCTGTAATATAAAGAAGAAGAAGAAGAAGATAGGCCAACCTTTTTTTTTACTTCATTGTTTAGTCCATTGGTTTAATCTAGATATTGAGTTTACAAATATATTTCTAAACTCTAGCTCTAAACAATTGTTTTAGTTTATTCATTTCTTTATGATTCTTTATAGTTTAATTTTGGAAATAATTCTATTGCAATGTCAATATTTTTAAATAAACTAACCTTTGTTTTCTACGAGTTTTTTTTTAACTAACTAGTTAATTGTAATACTGTAACGTAAACAAAATGATGAACAATGCTCAAGACTAACCAGTCTGGCTTGCGCCTCAAAACCCTTTTAAGCTCAGACGGAGAAATCGGCATCTCTGGTTCTGTCCGGTCTGGGTAGACTATAAGGGCCCCATACCCAGATCTATCGGGGTCCCTCATTACTGAGTCATAACCGACCCATCGGTATAACAGAAAATGCCATCTGATGGGTAAGACTTTAGTGTAGCTGATGCCAAGTTTTGGAGTATGGCAGGTGTTAACCGCCTCTTGGTGGCTCCCTCTTGCCATATAAGGGACATGCTTATTTGTGGGGCCGGCATTCTCCTCCACGTAGGGCAAGTACTAATTCTTCTAATATTAATTCTATCAGTGGAGAGCCCAGCTGATTTTGACAAATTGGCCGCAATGTGGAGGAACGATCGAATTTTTATGCGGTTCCTTTCTCTCCACTGTTGCACTAATATTGAGGTGGGTAGAATAGAGTCGCCCCTTTTGTAGCGCTC
Source organism: Biomphalaria glabrata (assembly GCF_947242115.1). Taxonomy (NCBI): domain Eukaryota; kingdom Metazoa; phylum Mollusca; class Gastropoda; family Planorbidae; genus Biomphalaria; species Biomphalaria glabrata. The sequence goes on along the minus strand of NC_074713.1, from coordinate 17,988,926 downwards.
ATAGGCTGTAAGTACCGCCCTCTCCCTCCTTAACTGTAAAGGGGCCACGTTTATTAAGATTTCAGCAGCGTTTGTTGGGCTTGTCCGAAAGGTGCCACAAATGAACCTTAGTGCCTGTGATTGTACTCGGTCGAGTGATTCGAGGGCAGTTTTACTAGCATATACTTGAACAATAGCTGTACTAAATTTGTGATCTAACTGCCCCTAAGTACAATGTGCGTAGCATGTAAGCTTTGGCACCCCACTTTGTGCTGGCCAGCTTTCTTAGTAACGCTAACTTCTCCGAGGCTTTTCTTTCAACATCCTGGACGTGCTGGAGCATTGACAGTTTTCTATACAGGGTCACCCCCTAGATATTTTGGCGTGTTTTCACGTTGGAGTCGCAGCCCACCGAGTGGAAGCTCGAATGGAGCCTTAAGAATGTCGATCCCTAGGCTGAACAGGGACCAGGTCGTTTTGGCAACGATTATCTGAATCTGTCATTTGTCGCAATACGAGGAGATGGTTTGGAGGTCTGCTTGTAATGCCGCCTGTATTTGGTCGGCTTTCTTGCCGGTTGACCAGTGGACAATGTCATCCGCATAAAGCAGTTTCTTTGACTGCAGTGAGGTGCGTTTCTTAAATTTCTTAAGTCTAAAGAAGCATCGAGACAATTTCAAGTCACATCATTGCCACAGTCCACCGACTATAGGCGAGCTGTTATTGGGTATGAATTAACTGAACAATTAAAAGCAACAAAGCAAGATGAGACGGTTATCATTGAATCCAGAAATAAATGATGAGGCCGACATCCTGAAAAAAAGAAAATGCTTCAATACTGCAGGTTCTAGAGACTAAAGGACAGCACACAAGCATGTCTTTAGTACACTCCTCAAAAATTCATACTGAAGAAGCTGAACCATCAGACAGTGTAAACAATACAAAAAGCAGGACAATAAACTCTAAACTGAACGACATTGGAGATTGGCCTGATGTCATCACAGATAGTATTCGCATAGACCTTGTCACTGAAACAGTTCAGCGTATGGACAGTCCATTCAGAGAGGCGTATAGACATCAAGAATCAGCAAAAGGAAAGGCTAGAAAGCTTTCAAAAGCTTGGTTTTTCCGGCAAATGTCAAACGGCGAGAAATTTCTTAGAAAGTGGATGTGTTATTCGCCAAAAAAAAAATGAATTCTTATTTTTGCTTCCCCTGCATACTCTTATCTTCTTATCTTATATAATACAGACGTTACTTCAAAAAAGAAGATGATTACGTCCTACGCGTCATGCATTTAGTCATGCATATTAACCAATGACTTAAATTCTGCCAAGTCACTGGTTTTCCTGGCTAGCTCAGGCAACCCATTCCATGCTCTAATAGCACTAGGGAAGAAGGAGTATTTGTACAAATTTGTCCTAGCATATGGGACGAGGAATGTGCCTTTATCTTTGTGTCTTTCAGAGTATTTTATTAAATTTTGTTTTTGTATTTGAAGATTATGGTTCAGTGTTTTAGGTATTATTGCTACTTTACTTTTGAGCCTTCTGTCCTGAAGGCTTTCTAAATTTAGTGATTTTACTAAAGGTGTTACTCTAGTCAAATGTGAATATTCGTTTGTTATGAATCGCACTGCTCTATTTTGTGTCTGTTCTAGTTTCTTAATGTTTTCTTGAGTTGAGGGGTCCCAAACAGAAGATGCATATTCTATTATTGGCCTAACCAAGGTTAAATAACATTTTAGTTTTATGTTCTTATTTGATTTATAGAAATTTCTTTTAATAAATCCTAATGCTTTGTTTGATTTTTTTGTAGTTTCATCAATATGTGGATTCCATGACAGTTTTTCATTTATTATAACACCTAGGTATTTTGCGTTTTTAGTCTGTGTTACTGGTTTGCCATGAATAAGATAAGTGGAATTAATTTGTTTTAGTTTTTTTGTTACTCTTAACAACTGACATTTTTCTGGGTGGAAAGACATGCTCCAATTTGATTCCCATTTCTGTAATTCATCTAATTCTCTTTGTAAAATATCTGTGTCTTGTGTTGTTTTTATTGTTCTATATATTATGCAATCGTCTGCAAATAATCTGACTTTTGTTCCTGAACTAATGCAATTTGGTAAATCATTTATGTAAATTAAAAATAGTAGTGGACCCAAGACTGTTCCTTGAGGTACACCTGAGTTTACTGTTATCGGTGTTGATTTAGAGCCATTTATTATTACAGTTTGTTCTCTCCCTATCAGAAAGTCTTTAATCCACTGATGCAGTGGACCATTAATGCCGAAATATTTTAATTTTTTAAGCAAACTATGGTGGTGAACTTTGTCAAAAGCCTTAGAAAAATCTAGTAAGATAGCATCTATTTGTTCACCATTATCTAAACCTTTTGAAAAATCATCAATTAGTCCTATTAGTTGTGTTTCACATGATCTATATTTCCTAAAGCCATGTTGGTATGGTGTGAGGACATTATGTTTGTCTAAGTGGTTTATGATGTTGCTACATATTATGTGTTCTAGGATTTTACATGTGATGCTGGTAAGTGATACTGGTCTGTAGTTTCCTGGGTCAGATTTTTCTCCTTTTTTAAATAGGGGGGTGACATTAGCTTCTTTCCAGTCCTTTGGTACTCTGCCCTGGTTAAGTGAAGCCTGAAAGAGTATTTTGAACACTGGGGCTAGCTCATTACTTAGTTCTTTGAGTAATCTAGCTGGAATACCATCAGGTCCAGAAGCTTTATTTGGTTTGGTGTTGGCTAATAGTTTTTGAATTCCATTTTCTTGTACTACTATATCTTCTATGTTGTCTACTTGGTTCAAATTCAGTAATATGTCTTTGTCTCCTGGGGATGAGAATGCTGATGCAAAGTATTTGTTTAGAATGTTTACTTTAGTTTCATTATCATTATGTATTATGTTATGTTCATCTTTTAATGGCGCTACGCCTGTTGTTTCCATTTTCTTAGACTTAATGTATGACCATAGGTTTTTGTTGTTGTCTTTAGATATTACATTGTTTATGTATTCACTCTGCAGCTGTCTGCTTACTTTTTGGGTTAAGTGTTTAATTTTTATATACTTTTTGTAAACTCTTTCTGCATTAGTTTCTTTAAATTTTCTATATAGGTTTTCCTTCTGTTTACAAAGCTTCTTTAGTCTATTATTAAACCAGCATTTATTTATTTTGTTTGATGTGTATTTAGTTGGTATTTGATTTTCTATAATGCTTTTAAGATGGTTTTTAATGAAATTCCAGAGGTCATCGACTGGTTGGTTAATGTCTTTTTCTAATAAGAATGTTTGTTGAAAGTTTAATGCAGCTTGGTGTAGTTGTGTTAGGTTACATTTATTCCAGAGTAAGATTTTTCTTTTGGGTTTTATATTGGCTACTGCTTTTATCTGACTGTGTATTTTTATGATCTCATGGTCTGATAGACCAGGGATAATATCATAATCAACTACTAATCCAGGTCTGTTGGTTAAGAAGAGATCTAATGTGTTGTTTAATCTAGTTGGCTTTTTAATGATTTGATCTAAACTCTTCTCAACAAGATCAAGTACCAAATCTTCATATAAATCCAAAGTTGGATTCAATGAGTGGTGGAGGTTATCCCCGAAAATAGAAAAACATGAGACCAGCAGAGCTCACATTCAGTCATCGCTTGCTTGGAGGGAACTTGAAGTTCGCCTGAGAGTAGGGAACAATATTGACAACAAGGCTCAAGATTTGATTATACAAGAGATTATACAAGAGACGAAAACCTGGAGAGTTAGTAAAATTACTATCAAAATACGATCCACTCTTGAGGGAGCATGTGCTTCGAACTAAGCTTTGTTCCAGACCGAATACATACATATCTCCACAAATACAAAATAAATTTATTACAATATTGGGTCATCACGCTAAAAAACAAATCATACATCAAGTAAAACAAGCCAAATATTTCTCTATTATTTTGACATTTTTTCCCCAAATTTTACGGTATGTTGTCATGGATAATGACGGGGTGCAGGTTCGTGAGTCTTTTGTTGACTTCAACGACACAAAGGACAAGCATGCTGCTGGAATCGCTGAGATGATTCTAGAGAAATTGCGTTTGGATGGCTTAGACATAATGGACTGCAGGGGTCAAGGATATGATAATGCTGAGGTCATGAAAGGTCATTAAGGTCATGAAAGAATTAACAATATTTGATTAATGAATACATATTATTTTGAATAAAAAGTAAGGTTTTGCAATGTTATTAATTAGTTGTTTTTTTTGTTTTTTTTTTTTGGGGGGGGGGGAGGGCATCAAGATGAGGTACCGCACCAGGCATCATATACTCTAGCTACGCCACTGCATGGCCGCGAGTATAACCAGTTAGGTTCGTGTTGGCCATTGATATAAGTTTTGATGAGTGAAAAGTTCTAAATCTATACTTTCCGACAGCCAAAGTAAATCTGAAGGCACATCCGAAACAAGACACATAAAACAAACACTACCTTATTGAGTCTGCAATAACTATTCAGTTGTCTGGAAGATCTATTTAGCCGAGTCTACAATAACTATTCAGTTGTCTGGAAACTCTAGTTAGTTGAGTCTACAATAACTATTCAATTGTCTGGAAACTCTAGTTAGTTGAGTCTACAATAACTATTCAATTGTCTGGAAACTCTAGTTAGTTGAGTCTACAATAACTATTCAATTGTCTGGAAACTCTAGTTAGTTGAGTCTACAATAACTATTCAATTGTCTGGAAACTCTAGTTAGTTGAGTCTACAATAACTATTCAGTTGTCTGGAAACTCTAGTTAGTTGAGTCTACAATAACTATTCAATTGTCTGGAAACTCTAGTTAGTTGAGTCTATAATTATAAGCTAATTAAGTTTACTAACAAATACAGAAGTCAGCTGAAATTATTTGATTCAACAACTGGTTTGGATTTGGGACCCGATGTTGAATAAACTATTTCGAAATTAATTAATGAACCAATCAGAATTCTAGTCACGTTTGACCTTTCATAAGCCCATATAATGAACGTTGTTTTTTAAACCTCGAGATATATATTATAATCAGTAACACTGCCAGAGCCAGAGAGATATGTAGGCCTATTATAATCAGTAACACTGCCAGAGCAAAAGATATATGTAGGCCTATTATACTCAGTAACACTGCCAGAGCCAGAGATATGTAGGCGTATTATAAATATAATCAGTAACACTGCCAGAGCCAGAGAGATATGTAGGCATATTATAATCAGTAATACTGCCAGAGCAAGAGAGATATGTAGGCCTATTATACTCAGTAACACTGCCAGAGCCAGAGATATGTAGGCGTATTATAATCAGTAACACTGCCAGAGGCAGAGAGATATGTAGGCGTATTATACTCAGTAACACTGCCAGAGGCAGAGAGATATGTAGGCCTATTATAATCAGTAACACTGCCAGAGCAAAAGATATATGTAGGCCTATTATACTCAGTAACACTGCCAGAGCCAGAGAGATATGTAGGCCTATTATAATCAGTAACACTGCCAGAGCCAGAGAGATATGTAGGCCTATTATAATCAGTAACACTGCTAGAGTCAGAGATATATGTAGGCCTATTATACTCAGTAAAACTGCCAGAGCCAGAGAGATATGTAGGCCTATTATACTCAGTAACACTGCCAGAGCCAGAGAGATATGTAGGCCTATTATAATCAGTAACACTGCTAGAGTCAGAGAGATATGTAGGCCTATTATACTCAGTAACACTGCCAGAGGCAGAGAGATATGTAGGCCTATTATACTCAGTAACACTGCCAGAGCCAGAGAGATATGTAGGCCTATTATAATCAGTAACACTGCTAGAGTCAGAGATATATGTAGGCCTATTATACTCAGTAAAACTGCCAGAGCCAGAGAGATATGTAGGCCTATTATACTCAGTAACACTGCCAGAGCCAGAGAGATATGTAGGCCTATTATACTCAGTAACACTGCCAGAGAGATATGTAGGCCTATTATACTCAGTAAAACTGCCAGAGCCAGAGAGATATGTAGGTCTATTATAATCAGTAACACTGCCAGAGAGATATGTAGGCCTATTATACTCAGTAACACTGCCAGAGCCATAGAGATATGTAGGCCTATTATACTCAGTAACACTGCCAGAGCCAGAGAGATATGTAGGCCTATTATAATCAGTAACACTGCCAGAGAGATATGTAGGCCAATTATACCCAGTAACACTGCCAGAGCCGGAATTAAATGTGAATGTCAACATTCTAACACTATAGGTATAAATCCGGACTTAAATAATAATCTTTTTTTTAAAAAAAAAAAAGGTTAAAATTGTATATTGTTCTGTCCCGAGCGCTTAAAGAAAGAGCAAAGAAGAACAACTATTGTTTTATGTTCTGGCATATCATTTTACACACTTGACACTTATTTGCTATAAGCCCACCTAGTTTTTTTTATTTTTATTAAGAATCACAATACCAACTCTAACTAGACTAGTAATATCATATTGTCCAAACTCAATACCACTCTAATGGAGATATTCACGATTAACTAAACAATGTCAAGGACGCTCAATTGAACTTCAAAATTGCCAACTAAGTAAGAGTCACAGACAGGAGAGCTTAGAATGCAAACATATTTAATTATAGAACTTATTAAAAAACTTAGCTTATCAACGCTTCCGTTATTTGTACACCGGATACACCCAAAAGTTTGCTATTTATAGGTCTTCCGTCATGAATGAAAATCTCCCAAATAAAATGGACTTTATAATAAAGCTATGACTTTACACTTTGAAGACGTATTGTGCTTGTTTGCTTTCGACAACTTTTCGCCATCAGTGGGGCATTTAAAACGAAATCTTACCTCGATAATATAGGTTTGAGATTAACTGACTTACTTTATTGTGGTTCTCGTGTGTGGTTGTGCTTTGCTCAGCGAGTCATGATGATTTTTTTTGTATATTTTTTTTTTCTGTCAAAATGAGACAAGTTAAGCCAAACTTGCCATTTGGTATTTATTGCTTGGTAGGTTGCAAAAAGAAAAGTAAGAATAGTCGTAAACTTAAATGATAATAGAGATAGGAGTTGTTATGCATGTGTAGAAGTATTATTAGTATAACCATGAAGTATAGTTCCATGGTATAACACTGTACATTTGTTGTGTAGTTTGAAACTAAATTTGCTGTGTAGTTTCAACACTGTGCCGAGTAACACTGTACATTTGTTGTGTAGTTTCAATACTGTGCCGAGTAACACTGTACATTTGTTGTGTAGTTTCAACACTGTGCCGAGTAGCACTGTACATTTGTTGTGTAGTTTCAACACTGTGCCGAGTAGCACTGTACATTTGTTGTGTAGTTTGAAACTTTGCTGTGCCGAGTAGCACTGTACATTTGTTGTGTAGTTTCAACACTGTGCCGAGTAGCACTGTACATTTGTTGTGTAGTTTGAAACTTTGCTGTGCCGAGTAGCACTGTACATTTGTTGTGTAGTTTGAAACTTTGCTGTGCCGAGTAGCACTGTACATTTGTTGTGTAACTTGCCATAGTGTTTAAATATTTATTTATATCTTCTTTCCCAATTTTCTTAGGCTTGATGCTTGTGTGAGTGAATTTGTCCTTATGCGCTTCCATAGAGAGGGGACGCAATCCCATGCTACATCAGCGTTTAAGACTCAATCATTGATTGATTGGCAAATTTAATTAACAAACCTGGTCCGATTTACACCGCTCTGATACCCTATACAAATGGAGAATTTGTCAGGTGTCACCCCTCCCTTCCTAATCAATCATCGTATAAATTTTGTGAGATCGCTTAGAAGCAATAACAGCTGGAGTGGTCTACTGTTGAAATGCTATGCCAATTAAAACAAGGTTACAAAGACAGTTTGTGTGGAAACACAAACTCAAAATCTGCCCCCGAAGTGGTCCACCCAGGCTGGTAAAAAGGCAGGTTTCAATATTTTCAGAAAGAATATCAGAATAAAATTATTTTTTAAGACAAATGACAGAGAAGAAGGGAGAAAGAAGGTTGACAGATCATGTGTGGTGCCCCGACGGTCCAGCAGACCAAGGAATATGGGAAAATGAATGTGAAGTTGGATCTGAACCTGGCCTAACTGATGTGTTATAATGATTATCTAATTGATCTAATTGTTTTGCAAAGAGTCAATCTCTTATTCAAAGCCTTACGAAAAAAAACATTTCCGAAAATTCCTTTAGTTATGTGCTTCATGTGTGACTGTACCCTCTCCAGCTCATGTGATAACATGAAAAACTACCTATTAATTATTGTTTTAAATTATGTTCCACTTATATGCATACTAAATGGATTTTATCTTTTTTTTTTAATTTTTTTTTTTAAATGTAGTAGTATGACAGAACTTACTTACCAGTAACTTTGAAATGCAGTTGTAAAATAATTTTTCTGACAAAAAAACAAACAAACGAAACCGTTTGCATAAATGTGTAAAAAATTTGGTAAATGGTAGTCTCCCCTACTAAAGAGCCTCCCATGTCTGTTACTATTAATAGTGAATAGTTGTAAAAGTGGTGAATTTTTATGAAAACTGCTTGCATAAGTGATTTAAAAAATTAGATTTTTCTAACTTCTAGGCCTAATATCAAAGAGATTTTCAAAACAGATTTCGTACATACAAATATGAAACAAACTTTTAAAATCTATTTTGTACATCATGATCATACAAACACATACGTCATAAGTCCATATTACTCAAACTGGACATACCCATGATTTTTGTTAGAACGCCTTGGGGCTTTAGAATGCTGTCTGAGATCCATCGTGTTCCATGTTGAACGCTAAACAAAATAACGGCGTTGCTTAATTAACTGTTGCGAGAGAGGGCGTAATAGTCTCATTCAGTCCACGGCAGCATTTCTATTGGTTCCCAGCTTTCGTTAATTGACAGGACCATGCAGTAATGGTCCCACGTGTTAACTGAACTGAGCCATCGAGTCCTTGCATTGCCACTTAGTAACGCCGCACAAAGGACGTCAATCTCGCGACACCGTCTTTGTAGCTCACATTAACTCTGGACAAAGTTTATATTTTAAACGGTAAGGCAGCCTGTTAGATCTCTAGTTGAAGTAGTTTATATTTTAAACGGTAAGGCAGCCTGTTAGATCTCTAGTTGAAGTAGTTTATATTTTAAACGGTAAGGCAGCCTGTTAGATCTCTAGTTGAAGTAGTTTATATTTTAAACGGTAAGGCAGCCTGTTAGATCTCTAGTTGAAGTAGTTTATATTTTAAACGGTAAGGCAGCCTGTTAGATCTCTAGTTGAAGTAGTTTATATTTTAAACGGTAAGGCAGCCTGTTAGATCTCTAGTTGAAGTAGTGGTCGTGTTAATACTAGCATTCTTAGGAAAATGAATGCACTGCTCATTTATTTAAGGTCTTGATACTAAATGAAGAATATGCTTAAGATTTTCTTTTGTCTTCTTTAACAACTAAATATAAAAAAAAATATTTAAAAACAATTCCTCCTTTACGAAGCTGATGACTTTTTGTAAGAGCGATTGATTTGCTCTTAATATGGCAACATTAAAAGACAGATTCTAGTTTGAAGGCCTTTAGATTCAGACTTAGAAGATGGTGTGCAAGGCCTTTAGATTCAGACTTAGAAGATGGTGTGCAAGGCCTTTAGATTCAGACTTAGAAGATGGTGTGCAAGGCCTTTAGATTCAGACTTAGAAGATGGTGTGCAAGGCCTTTAGATTCAGACTTAGAAGATGGTGTGCAAGGCCTTTAGATTCAGACTTAGAAGATGGTGTGCAAGGCCTTTAGATTCAGACTTAGAAGATGGTGTGCAAGGCCTTTAGATTCAGACTTAGAAGATGGTGTGCAAGGCCTTTAGATTCAGACTTAGAAGATGGTGTGCAAGGCCTTTAGATTCAGACTTAGAAGATGGTGTGCAAGGCCTTTAGATCCAGACTTAGAAGATGGTGTGCAAGGCCTTTAGATTCAGACTTAGAAGATGGTGTGCAAGGCCTTTAGATTCAGACTTAGAAGATGGTGTGCAAGGCCTTTAGATCCAGACTTAGAAGATGGTGTGCAAGGCCTTTAGATTCAGACTTAGAAGATGGTGTGCAAGGCCTTTAGATTCAGACTTAGAAGATGGTGTGCAAGGCCTTTAGATTCAGACTTAGAAGATGGTGTGCAAACTGTTCCTGAACGTCTAGTTCTGTGTATCACTCTTTAATGAAGACAAGCGGGAATACCAACTGACGTATGTGTGTTACTATTATAGGCCTATAGTTCGTCCATCGTGGCTCGATGATGACCACCTTTGTCATCGAAGGCGCCGGCTGAGGGCTTTGCACTGAAGTTTTGTGCAGAAGAACATTTCGAGTTCACCAACATATTCATGAACTGTCACATTTCTAGGAAAATCGTTAAAGCTGTTTTCGAGAACTGTGTCCACCCAGATTTTTGTTTTTACTTCCAACCTTTTGTGTTTTTTTTTTCCAATGAAGATTTTGCAAGCCGAGTAGAGGAATTGTACAAATACAAAACTTAGCTGGTCATTGCTTCAAGTGTTCAAGTGATTTCTGTAATGTAGACGTTTTATTTATTTACTGTATAGTATAAGTCATTTCAATGGATGTCGCTGCTTTAACAATCATTTGCAAATGCGTGTCTTTCTTTCGTCTTTCTCTCTCTTTCTTTCTTTTCATCTCCATGATCTCTCTCTCCTTTCTCACTCTTTCCATTATCTTTTCTCTCGTTCTTTCTATTTTCTCTCTTTTCTTTCTCTCTATCGTTCTCTTTGTTCACCTTGTCGTACATTCTCTTTCTTCTCTTCTTCTCTTTCCACGCTTTCAATTTCCAATCTCACTCCACTATTTATCTATCTATCTATCTATCTATCTATCTATCTATCTATCTATCTATCTATCTATCTATCTATCTATCAATCTATCTATCTATCTATCTATCTATCTATCTATCTATCTATCTATCTATCTATCAATCTATCTATCTATCTATCAATCTATCTATCTATCTATCTATCTATCTATCTATCAATCTATCTATCTATCTATCAATCTATCTATCTATCTATCTATCTATCTATCTATCTATCTATCAATCTATCCCTCACAATGCACCCAAAGAACTATATCAGCCTCATAGACAACAAACGCACAGCCATATAATCATTGGGCTTAACCCTTCAAACATCAACTGAATATAGACCTACAACAAATGTATTGATCTATTGATCAGCTATCACGTCACTAGGTCGATATTGTCAACAAGTTCTACTAAGTAAACTATTCATTCTGCAGACGATTGTATTGTCCCTTTAAAAATGATGCCATGTATTTACTGGCTGTGTCTAAAACAGCGGTCCTCAAAGGTCATGTAATCAAAATATCTTTAGAACCGATGCATTAAAATGCAACCGTATATAAAGGACAATATTTTGTCTTCGACACTAAGTTAAATAACAAGAAAAACAATTTTTTAAAAATAATACTTTTTTTTAAAAAGACAATACAATACTTCTTTTATACAACTTATATAGAGCAATTATGTAATAAATGTTAGATTTTTTTTAAAGTAAAATTATTTTACCAAGCTCCCCCCCCCCCGAGTAAAAAATGCTGATTAACTTAAGCAAATGTATAAATCTATTACGTTGTTGTGATCTTTAGATCTAGGCCTAGAAGAAGATGCGTGAAATGTTCCTGAACATCAATTTATTAAACGCTTGAATAATATATCAATAGTACTCACATGCGAAAATACCAGAACACGCATATGATACAAAAAAGAGGATGATTACGTCCTACGCGTCATGTCTCAGGTAACCCATTCCATACTCTAATAGCACTAGGGAAGAAGGAGCATTTGTAAAAGTTTGTCCTAGCATATGGAACGAGGAATGTGCCTTTATCTTTGTGTCTTTTCTGAGTATTTTATTGGATTTTGTTTTTGTATTTGAAGATTATGGTTCAGTGTTTTATATATTATTGCTTCTTCGCTTCTAAGTCTTCTAACTTGAAGGCTTTCTAAATTTAGTGATTATACTAAAGTTGTACGTTAGTCTAGTGAAATTTGAATATTCGTTTGTTATGAATCTCACTGCTCTATAGTAGTGGACCTAAGAATGTTCTTTGAGGTACACCTGAGTTTACTGTTATTGGTGTTAATTTAGAGCCAATTATTATACAGTTTGTTCTCTTCCTATCAGAAAATCTTTAATCCACTGATGCAATGGACCATCAGTGCCAAAATATTATATTTTTTTAAGCAAACTATGGTGGTTAACTTTGTCAAAAGCCTTGGAAAAATCTAGTAAGATAGCATCTATTTTATCCCTTTCAAAGTAACTATTTTCTCGTTCTCTAGTCAAATTTAAATGTATTTCTTTTTATACTTTGAAAAAATATAACGGTCAAACTAGAGTTTCCCCAGTGTGTCTAACGAGCTAGACTAGTAATCTTTTCCCAACGACAGGGCCTAGAGCCTACATCAACTGTCAAATTTCTTGGAAAATCGTTAGAGTCGTTTTCGAGAGCCGTGTTCGGGCTCCACCCAGGAAGGTTCTATGAGGGTACGTGTTGAATAGAGGTATTGTAAAAATACTGTCCCGATAAGTCTGCATAATGTGGATCGCAGAGTTTCCGAATTAGTGTTATCGGTTATGGTGTTGAGCTTTGCCACATGAAAATGTATTGACTACAGAACTAAGTGTTCAGTAATTGACCTCTATGAAGGCATAAAGTTGTATCTGCAAATAAAAATAAAGTGCCAACATATTTTTTTGTCTCCCTTAGTGAATGAAAAAGTTATCGGAACTGTCGGGTTATGGAATGTCAGGTTTTCGGAACTGTTTTGTTTATTACCTGAAACTGTGCATAGAACAAAAAAAAAGACGTTTATTTTTTTTTTACAAACACAAATGAAAACATATAAAAATGTTGATTTTGTTTGTTTTATTTCGAGAAAATATAAAAGATCTAGATCTATAGGCTACATAGGTCTATCTAAGATAAAAAATAAATAGATCTAGATCTATAGGCTATATAGGTCTATCTATGTGTTAGATTTGTCCCAATTGTCTCTCGTGTCTGAAAAAGATTCCTTGTGAGATTTGTCTAAAGTTGTCTCTCTTGTCTGACGCAGAAGTGAAGATGAACCTGAATAGTTTTACAGCCCCGCCAGTCAACAACGCTCTTCAGCCAGACATATACAACAAGCTGGACGCGGAGGTCATCGAGAGAACCAGAGTGGCTAACAATCAGTTGGCCATGCGGCTACTTCTCGAGGAAAAAATCATCAACAAATACAGGTGTGTTTACCGAGCTTATATCAACTCTGTCTGTCTGTCTGTCTGTAAGGTCAAAATCTTTTGGACGTTGTTTCTCCCACTTCCCATTCTCGGATCAAGTTGAAAATTTGCACAATTATTGATTTATTTATTAACCAATTAATTAAGTAAGTAGTTGTAATTAAATAAGCTTCATTTGGAAAACGCTAAGGTAACGGGAGATAAGCCTTGCAATTATGAAAGCTATGGCAGCAATTGAACAGTGCCTCTCCCCCTTTTAAAGAGCGAATGTGGCTCTTGTCAACATGTAAAACAGCAGACGCTTGAAAGTCGCTGGACCAGGAGAGTAACTTGCGAAAATGTGTACACATCATGGGTGTAGCCAGGGGGGGGGGGAATTGGAGGTTAAACTCCCCCCCCCTCCGAAATGAAATTCCCTCCCACGGGGGGGGGGGGGAGACGGACTTTAGTGACTGATTTTTTGCTTTGATTTTGTTTATTTTAGGTGAGATTTTAATGCTAAACCATCACTTGCCCCAGCGCAGCCAAGGGGGTTTTGATTTTAAAACCCCTACCAGAGGGGTTTTGAGTTTCAAACCCCCTACTAGGGGTTTTTGCAGTTAAATCCCCCTCTTCTATAAAACAAAACAAAAAAAATGCAAACGACTATCCCCAAATTCCAAGAGCACAGTTAAAAAAAATTTTGATTTTAAAAACCCCTCCAAAATTTAATTTACGATAAACACTTCTTCAATATGAAAAAAAAAGCAAATTATGCACTCAAAATGTTATAAGCGTAGCTAAATGGGTTTTGACTCAGTTTTAAGTTTAAACTCCCCTCCAAAGGAGTTTGAAGCTAAAAAATAAAAAGAGCAATTTACACACTCTAAAATCTATGAGCGTAGCCAAAGGGGTTTTGAGTTTTCAATGTAAAAAAAAAAGCAAATTACGCACTTAAAATGCTATGAGCGTTGCCTAAAGGGGTTTTGAGTTTAAATCCCCTTTCAGAAGGGTTTGATGCTAAAAAATACTTCTTCAATATAAAAGAAAGCAAATTACACACTAAAATTATTTGAGCGTAGCCAAGCCAATGGGGGGTTTTGAGTTTAAGCTCCTCTCCTCCAGATGGTTTTGAGTTTAAAATCCCCCCACAGAGCGTTTTGAGGTGGAAAATCTCGATCTTCAAAAGTATTCTAAAGCAAACTACTATGATCGTAGCTAAATGGGGTTTTGAATTTTTAAAAATACAAGTAAGTCCTGAGATTTTTTAGTTTAAAACCCCAAACAGATGATTTTGACGATAAAAAATCTAAAGCAAACTACAGTCACCTAATTCCAAGAGCGTATTCAAGAGAGGTTACACATTTCTACCAGCTCCATTAATAAAGTGCAGTGAATAGTCATCTGCCGAAATTGAAAAACACTAAATGTGGCTCAACAAAGATGGCTAAGACAGATTTTAGGAGTCAGTTATAGAGATCGGGTCTAAATCAAGGAAATCCTATGCCGAACTGGAAGTCGACCCCTTAGTAAGATTGTGACAGAGCGTCGCATGAGGTTTGCGGCACATGTTCTCCGACAAAATGAATTATGCATAATAAGAAATGGGATGACATCCTAGTACAACTTGGCGCCACACATTCATGGAGGTCCTCAGAGCAGGTGGGAAGAAGCTTCAGACATTACCAGTGACAGATTTTTGTGGAAACAGCTTGACGGCAAATGCGCCGAACGGTGCGGGAGGGTCTAAGTCAGTAAGAATAACACACTAGGTTTTTGAAATAAGACTTTTTATTAGCAGGAAAATGCACTGTATATACCTCAGAATATGCATCTTGTTGGCATTCAATACCAGAAATAGTGCTCCCCCCTAACCCCCCCCCCCCCCCGAAAAAAAAATCCTGGCAAATCGTTCACGACTTTTCGTTCACTCGACTATTCGTTCACCAGACATTTTGTTCACCCGACAACTCGTTCACGCGACTATTCGCTCACGGACTATTCGCTCACAGACAAGTTGTTCACCGACAACTTGTTCACCGACAGTTGGTTCACGACAAATCGTTCACGCGACAATTCGTTCACGGCACGGACAAATAGTTCACAGACAAATCGTTCACTGGATAGTAACATATTGTTAATATTATATATTCTCGTCGCGTGTTTAATTTATTTACATTAAAACCTTTGTAGCTATTATTTCCAAATGCAAAAAATGTATAGAGATCAGCTTTAATCCGCGTTTATTTAATTTCGTTGTTGTTGTTAATATTTTGTTAGTGAGGACAGGATGTGGTAAAAAGTATACTTAAAATAAAAAAATATATAAAAAAAGAGATCTTACAAGCTATCTGAAAAATGTAAACGGGCCCTCACTTTACTATAGGTAACATTTTTACTTTCACCTTTAATATATATTTACACCCCCCCTCTTTTTTTTTCATCTACTGGGAATCTACCCATTCATCTGGATACTCTAGTTAACACCTAGTGGAGTGCAAGACAGACTGGCTCCTCTGGAAGTAATACAACTTTATTGGACATTGCCTATACACATGTTCAATCTGTTAACATTGAAAATATCTACTAGACACTAGTATAGTACTTTCCATCAAGTTTAAAAGAAGTTTTATTTTATTTTAATTTTAGTTAACTTGTTTCTATATGTGACAACCCATTGGTAGACTAATTTGATTGCTTGGACTTCAATAACAAATTTATTGAAACAATTTTATTTTGTTGTATTGCGATAAATTATAATTTTTTGATAGGGAACCAAAATATTTCCTAGTGTTGTATATGTAATTAGTTTTTTTTTTTTTCTTAGATGTCTTAATTGATAAGTTTTAATCTTAGATCTGTATCTAGTATGTGACATTCAGAGTTGAACAGTGAAACCATATATTGTACCAAATCTAGTACCTTTGTTAAAAGTCTAAATTATCTCTCGTAAAAACACTGAAAGGATTGTGGAAAAAATACTAGTGTGTCTGAGCTAGCCAGGAAAACCAGTGACTTGGCAGAATGCATGACGCGTAGGACGTAATCATCTTCTTTTTTGAAGAAACGTCTGTATTATATAAGATAAGATTTGTTTTTGTTAATAAGATATCAATAAAATGGGTATGTTAATTAAACATCTGGACCGCTATTAAGAAGATAAGCAAATATAATAATAATAATAATATAATAATAATAATCTTTATTATCCGTAAGGAAATTTGTCTTACAATTTGTGCATTACACCATGAGTGTAAAAGAAGGCCTACATGTTGAAAGTAAACATGTTACCTATAGTAAAGTGAGGTCCCATTTAAATGTTTCAGCTTGCTTGTAAGATCACTTTATTCTTTTAAGTATAATTTTTTATCACATACATAACAACAAACAAACATTTACAAAGAATTTCGGATCAGGCCCGATCTGTAGCAATTTTTTGTTTTTGAAAATATCCAGTGAACAATTTGTCTGTGAACGAATTGTTAGTGAACGATTTGTCGCGTGAACGATTTGTCGTGAACCAACTGTCGGTGATCAAGTTGTCGGTGAACAAGTTGTCTGAGAGCGAATAGTCTGTGAGCGAATAGTCGAGTGAACGAATTGTCGGGTGAACGAAATGTCTGGTGAACGAATAGTCGCGTGAACGAAAAGTCGTGAACGATTTGTCGGTGAACGAAATGTCAGTGAACGAATTGTCGTGTCCCCCGCCCATGGTACACATATAATTGATTCATAGTGATAAATCAATTTAATTCAGTATAAGCTTTTTTTAAAGCATTTTAGTGCCTCTCGTAAGGTGAATTGTCACTAATTGTTTTATAGTTTTGTGTGGTCTGTACGTCTGTTCGGCCGTCCATTTCAAAATCTCAAAAACTAAAAAAAAAAGATATTGAAAATCCGATATCATAATATTTTAGATATTCCAAAGGTCTGCTGCAACGGCTACTTTTTTTCTTTTCTGAAATTTAAAAAAATATTTTTTAAATTAACTTCACAAGCAGTTTTTCTCACAAAAAGACTACACTATTTTAACAACTAATAAGGAAAATGTTTTTTTTTTAATTTTCATAAACACAATATTAAAAACTTTTTTTTTCTAAAATAATGTTATAAATAAATTTGTATTACTAAATCAAGTATTTTCAATTGTATCAAGCTAATTGTATTTTAAATTAAATTAAATGATTACTTTTTTTTGGTTTTAAAGAGAAAAATTCATGTAATATGTGGTACAAGTGGTACACTTCGCGAAAAATACCTTCACATTGAACCAGAGAAATGTTTCCTTCTTCAGCCCTTTACAAATCACATCAGTCAGATATTCCTTCAATAGCACCAGGCCAGGTTTACATTGAACTTTATAACTATCAGTTCATTGAATACATATTAATATTAACAATGTATTAATAAGAGCATGAATAAATCTCCCTATCCTGTGCTATCATGTCGTCAGTCGGACTTACAACACAATAGTGGGCTATCGTTAACACGTTCACTGTTATCAAATAAACCCGCTTAATGTACAACCATAAATATACCAATAATTGAACATTATTTAATGATGTGTTGAAATCTTGAAATCTTACGTAATCTGTACAAAATATGTAATAGAGTCATTTCCCTTTATTTATGCAACAATATTACTAACTTTGGATTCCCAGGAACGAGGCTGAAAGAATTATTCTGTTGGAGAAAACAAGAGTTGCAAAAGATTTGAACAGAATCTCACAAACTCTCCCAGCGATGGCGCGGATCCGAGATTTTGATGAACAGTTTTTCCCCCGTGGTACAGATCGACCAACATCCCATCGAAAATTTAAGGTATACATCTTGTATAACTTCTGATACAGTCTTACATTTATTACAAAAGAAACAAAAATAATACTATTAATGCTACTTATTATGTATTCATACTATTTCATACCAAACGGATTTATTCTTTTCAGGCCTTTGGATGACTACAAAGTAGAATAGAAGCTTTCTCGCTTTAAAAAAAGAGAGATAATACGCCCAGTGTGTTAATCTAGTCGTACATGTTCAACATAGACTCAAACTCTACCAAGTCATTGGTTTTACGGGCAAACCGTTCCATGCTTTAATTGCACAAGAGTAGGCCTACTGATAGGATTATAGTATATGGTATTTGAAATGTATATTTTTGTGTCGAAGTATTTTTATATGGTTGTTATTACATATGTAAGTTTCGGTTTAGCCTTTTATGTATTATTTCTACTGTTCATATTAGTCTTCTATCCCAATCCTAACTCTAACCTTAATTTTAACTCTAACCTTAATTTTAACTCTAACCTTAATTTTGAGTTTTCATTGTTAGATACCTCACGGCTCGGGTTTCTTTTGGTTTCTTCATGTTTGATTTGAAGGGTCTCAAACTAAAAAGTGCCTAATTTATTATTGATGTTTTAGTTTTTCTTTAATGCTCCATGTCCTAAAAAGCAGAATAAGTATTTGTTTCTTTCTTTCTTAATCTAGAGTTTCTGACGCAGTGTTTTAATAGGCTGAATCACAAAGTATTTGGCCTCGATATGCAATTTTTTTTTTTGCAGTTCCTATTATTACTTTGAAATCTCTTCATTGGTGGGGAACAAAATGGTGGAAGGAAAAATGTCTTGTGTTTCAAAAACGGTCATAACGATTTTTCTAGAAATTGAAAGCTTATCTATATCTTTGGGGGGTGGGGTGGGGGGAATCACTAGCTAATTGGCCACAAAGTGAAAACTTTGGTAGTCGAGATCTGAAAGAGGAAGGAAAGGTCGTTGCTCTTCGTGAAGCATTGATAGAAATGAAAAGAATAAACAAATCAATAGGAATTGATTCTTGTAAAAAAAAACTTTTTTTTTTGTGTATATTATTTGTTCCTTTTAGTGCACAACATATTTTTTAAAAATATTTCAGAGAAAAAAGAAAAACTACTTAGCCGAAAAAAATGATGACGTCATCTGCCACCGATGCTACATTCACCACATGCCTCTCAAGAAGAAGTTCTACACCAAGGTCTCCCCACCATCCTCGCCGACAGTCTTGGATGCAAGTCGCGGAGAAAGTAAAGACGCTACTGACGCAGAGCCGCCGGGGCGAACATCAGAATCCGGGCTAGTGTCTAGTTCTGCACGAACGAAAAGTGCCAAATCAAACATTGACACGGACGTATTTGACTCTTACGGACTCTTAGATAGGAGCGTATATGGCCGGGATCTAGATTCCAATGAGACCCCCACGCCGAGACTGATGCCTAATGAGCAATGGAAAAAAATTGTCAAAAACGTCTGCAGCCAGTGTCTTAAACGTGAAAAAACCTTAGCGGCCAAAATGGAC
Organism: Biomphalaria glabrata; assembly: GCF_947242115.1. NCBI lineage: Eukaryota > Metazoa > Mollusca > Gastropoda > Planorbidae > Biomphalaria > Biomphalaria glabrata. The sequence continues at coordinate 17,969,316 of NC_074713.1, read as the reverse complement.
AGATCCGGGTATTCGCGTGAACGTACGGTTGGTTTTGATAGGTCGGTGTCTACGGCCAACAAATCGAGCAGTGATTCAATGCCGCCAACAAGGTCCTTAAGCCACACATCCAGAGGCAGCTCTCAGAGACAGTCAAAGAGCAGAAGTGAGCTCCGGGTCATGTCGAGGGACTCCAGTGTGCTGAAAAAGATTCCAGGGCCAGATGGAAAAGAAGAGCCAATCAAAGGAACAAGAAAACAAAGTACCAGAGACGCAAGTCTCACCGAGCGATCAGACACTTTGGTCAGTGTTAAAGACAGCAAGAAAACCATGTTCCACAGCGAAGGAAGAAAAGTATAATTCCTGTCTATGTGTCACGAATGACGGGACTGCATCTTCTTAGATTAAAGATATAAATAACGCGTTGACTTTTGGAGGTGAATGAAAGCATTTCCTCTAGCGTATAATTGTACAAATATGGTAAACAATTTCAGTTTGAAACAACTTAATGATTGTTCTTGTTGCTACGAAAGAAATACGCATCAATATTGAGCTTATATTAAAGTAATAAAGGCTTGTCGTCGAATCTGTAGATTAAGGAAGAAGTGCATTATCTCCCCTGGCTCCTCCGCTCTATGTGTACTACATTGAACGATGATAAAGCCATTGATCTGCAGAAGGTCAATTCAAGTTTTCTTTTCTCTGGTTACGCCTTTCATAGGTCGAAATTTTTACTTCTGGTCTCAAATAAAGGTACCAGCTGCCTTTGTATGTGCTTAGAAATAGTAACCAGTTTACTGGTCTAACACCGTCAATGCATTTTTTTTACTGAGCACATTTTAAACGCTACTGATCTAAATATAAATAATTTTTGAGTTAAACAGATTTGCTAACTATGTCAACATCAGACGATTTATATGTTTATAACAGCAATTTAAAAAATGTAAAGAAAAATTATGAATTGTATAGGCCTATCATCTGGTAAAATGAAATGTTTGTAATTGCTGACTAAGTTTGTAAATGTAAAGTTACTTTTGTTATCTGCTATATTTGGCTTTCAGATACTTTTAAACACTATATTTCACCAGAAACAAAAAAAAGCAAAAAAAAAAAAAAAAACGTACCGTATTGGATAACATGCAACTACTATAGTAAAGGCTATACCGGTAATTATTTCAATGTTGAGTCGGTATGTAATTTTTGAAAATATAAAATAAAATATATTCAAAGTTGAATTAATTATGAGAATATTTATTGAATGACAGTAGTTTTTTTTTTAATACAGCAGCGGTATATGCACTCTGCCACACACCCCTTATTAAGTGCACAACGAGGAGCTCAGTCAGCAAGCCTAATTCTTATTTACATGGTGTAAATTCATAGAGACGAAGAAATGCTGCTTTTTTTTCCCCTCCAGTTTGGGAGATAATCCGTATTTTTTAAAAGACGTTATCATTGCTTGCTATTTCATTTCTCAGTTGGAGATTTTCATCTATGTAGCTAAATCCTTAAATAGCAAAATGTTTGGTGCAACCGGTGTACAGAATGAAGGAAATGTTGATGAGCTATGTTTGTAAACCTTCTATTATTATGTTGGTGCAATGTTGATGAGCTATGTTTGTAAAAGTTCTATTCATAAACATAAATATTTATGTCTATGGTTCTATTATTATGTTGGTGCACTGCGGAATCAAATTTGTTAAGCTCTTCCGTTGGTAGTTTTTAGTTATCGCGAACATCTTTAAATAGTTGAAATACTTAAAATAGTGCCAAGAAAACACTTGACTACCTATCGAATCCCTACTCGAGCTGAGTCGTGCTTGCTGAGCGCCTAAAGGCAGCACGGAAAATTTCTCACAGTCACCAAATAGAGCAGTGAGATTCATAACAAACGAATATTCACATTTGACTAGAGCAACACCTTTAGTAAAATCACTAAATTTAGAAAGCATGAAAGATGCGCTTTACAAAACAATTTAAAACAAACAAACATACGTAGTAGCCACGAACTATTTCATATGATAATACTAATAGGCCTAATAACGTCGCTGCTACATTGACGTTATGTAGCATACAACAGAAAAAAACAAACGCCGCTAAATATTGATCAGGCGGTAGCACAAGTCTACGCTATTCAAACAAAAGACCCTTCGCTTCTCCATTGTTTCAAATGTTCACATAAATACTATACAAAAGACTTAGCCTGCTTGAATGGATCATTGATTGAATCTTAACAATCAAAATGAAGTACAATCATCATTTATGTATCACGGACAGATCAGCTTTTAACACAAATATATTATAATGCCTGCGAGAAGTGCAATGTTTCGATCGTTGCCTGGAATGTGTCAGAATATAAGCTTAAGAGATGCATTCTCAACTCATAGTGCGCCTACACAACGAAAAATACAAGTAAAAAAGAAGCATTCTCATCTTATAGTGCGCCTGCCCAACGAGAAATACAATCATAAAAGAAGCATTCTCAACTTGGGGATACGCCTACCCAACGAGAAATACAATCATAAAAGAAGCATTCTCAACTTATAGTGCGCCTACCCAACGAGAAATACAATCATAAAAGAAGCATTCTCAACTTATAGTGCGCCTACCCAACGAGAAATACAATCATAAAAGAAGCATTCTCAACTTGGGGATACGCCTACCCAACGAGAAATACAATCATAAAAGAAGCATTCTCAACTTGGGGATACGCCTACCCAACGAGAAATACAATCATAAAAGAAGCATTCTCAACTTATAGTGCGCCTACCCAACGAGAAATACAACCATAAAAGAAGCATTCTCAACTTATAGTGCGCCTACCCAACGAGAAATACAACCATAAAAGAAGCATTCTCAACTTATAGTGCGCCTACCCAACGAGAAATACAACCATAAAAGAAGCATTCTCAACTTATAGTGCGCCTACCCAACGAGAAATACAATCATAAAAGAAGCATTCTCAACTTATAGTGCGCCTACCCAACGAGAAATACAACCATAAAAGAAGCATTCTCAACTTATAGTGCGCCTACCCAACGAGAAATACAACCATAAAAGAAGCATTCTCAACTTATAGTGCGCCTACCCAACGAGAAATACAACCATAAAAGAAGCATTCTCAACTTATAGTGCGCCTACCCAACGAGAAATACAATCATAAAAGAAGCATTCTCAACTTGGGGATACGCCTACCCAACGAGAAATACAACCATAAAAGAAGCATTCTCAACTTCATAAAAGAAGCATTCTCAACTTATAGTGCGCCTACCCAACGAGAAATACAGTCATAAAAGAAGCATTCTCAACTTGGGGATACGCCTACCCAACGAGAAATACAATCATAAAAGAAGCATTCTCAACTTATAGTGCGCCTACCCAACGAGAAATACAACCATAAAAGAAGCATTCTCAACTTGGGGATACGCCTACCCAACGAGAATATTTTCAATATAACTATAAGAACTGCAAACTCAACTTGAATTGCACGCGTCCTGTGAGAATAGAAGCATTAAAAATAAAAAAAGGTACACGACTTTTTTGTCGCAACCTTTATAGCGCAACAGTTTTGGCGTGAGAAGTTTTGACGATAATTTATAAAACACAAACATTTTTATAATATTTTTTTCCCTAGACTATAATATAGTATATATCTATACATTCCTCGCTCCTCCACTACGAAAAAAAGATAGTTTCAATACTAGATGGCCAAGGATTAATTGAACAATGCCCGACGCCATCCCTCACCGACCTATGGGAGGTTTGAGGCTAGGATTAGGTTAAATAATCTTCAATTTGTACGGAATATTCATGTAAACATACAATCTATGAGCAAAAAAAAAAAGTTCTACTTCGAATAATAATAACTTAAAAAAAAAGAACTATCGAAAATTAAGATGACATACTTGAAAGAAACCACTCGCAGACATATGCATGGATAGCTTTAGTCCATCTTGAGTACACATGAAGAGGCCTACTGCTGTCGATAGACCAACCATCCATCCATCCCAGTGGCGCTACAGCTCATGTATGTCCCTGGTCTGCTTTAAAACATCTCTCCTTTCTGATCTGTCCCGTGATTTACGTCTCCATGCCTAGACTTTGAGCTGTTGTAGATCTGCCTCTACATCATCAAGCCACCTTACTCGTGGTCTGCTTTTGGGGCGCCTGCCTTTCGGTTTTTTGTTGGTGAACAATCTTTGCTCCTCTGTCCTCTGACATCCTTTCGAGATGACCAGCCCAATGTTATCTGTTCCTTTTTATTTCCGTCATTATAGAAGGGTATATAGCTGGTATATTTCTTGGTTGGTGCGAATCCTCCATCCGGTTTCCTCAAGTATGGCACCATACGTTTTTCTGAGGCTTTTTCTTTTCCAAGTATTTAGCAGATTTTCTATGGTTTTTGTCAGCCTCCAGGTTTCGCTTGCATATATGACTACAGGTCTGATGATGGTTGTAAATGGTTTTCTTTGTTTTGTTTGTATACCAGATTGTATAATTTTTAAAGAGCAATTAATAGAGATTGTGCATTTGAGTCAAAGCTGCTTGTATATATCTTTTCATTATTCATTTATTATAAGCGATAAAGGACATGTATCCTCTCATATTTCCCGGGTTAAATAGAAAATAGAGCCTACCCGTGTAATAATTATAGGCCTATACCCGGTGGATTTTGACGAGACATGTTGTTTAAGTAGGCTTCTAAGATGGTAAAATGACGACGTGTCTACTCTCTTAAGATGTCATTTACTTGGGCACTTTAAGACTCAATATTCAAACACAAATTTATTGTATCATGTAATGAGATTTTAATAAAGATTTAGACTATCCTTCAGTCATTCATAAATCACATTTTCCCAAGAGCTAATATGTACAAAGGGCGTGTCAAAGGGTGGCCTCAATCTACATCATCCGTGAAGACAAAAACGTTGACGACAGGTTATAAATAAAAGCGCTCTATTATCTGACTCTTCAAATAGTAGGCTAGTAAACATTGTCTTGGCTCTAAAGTTCAATCAGTCATAAAGGAATAGATCCTAGTTCATATAGCGTCATTAGCCTACTTGAATAGTCACTTCTTTTAGTTGTGACAAATAGCAAATAAATAATAATTGGCCTACTCTCTTGCCTTTGCAACAACAACAAAGAAGTCTCCTGTTGAAGATATCGATTGTAAAGGCGAATGCGTTGCTTTACCCTACCGAAAAAAAAAAGCGCCGAATGATAGCTAGTTTCAGAAGAATCAATTTTGGCATCTCTTCTGGACACATCAATCGTTATTGGGTCGGTTAACTGACATAGTAAGCACATGCTCGAGTGAGTTGAGCTTACCGCTTTAGGGCTTATTCTTAAATTCTAAGAGGTGCTTGGAGCAGGCTTGAATTAGGATGCAGAGGTGTAAGCATCAGCCAAGTGAGAGAGATGTCAATAGCTGGAGGGAAAGAGGATGAAAACAAAGAGAAAGACCTAAAGAGAAGATAATTCTAGTAGCCTATGCTGAAGACAAACATTAAGGGGTTACTGGAGTGCAATTTTTTTTTTTTATTTTTGCTTTAACTTAACAACTTTTGTTATATTATATCATATGACAACTCAATAAAAAATATATATATATTGAATGTTGTCTAATGTTTCCGGGTTGCCATGGTAACGGCGGCCATCTTGAAAATAAACACAAATTAGTTCATATAGGAAAATTTCTAAAATTTTTCAAAATTGATAAATTTCAAAGCTATAAATACTTACACCTAAAAGTATAAAGGTGGCTGGAAGGAGCTAGCTAGATTTTATACATTTTCCCTTAGTATTGTGCATTTTATAATTTTTTTAAAAAGAGTTACAAAGACAGTTTGTTTGGAAACACAAACTCAAAATCGGCCCCCGAAGTGGTCCACCCAGGCAGGTTTCAATATTTTCAGAAAGAATATCGGTATTAAGTTCTATCAGAAGTGGTCCAAAAAGAAATACATAGCTAGATTTTAGATTTTGATAAACCAAGAAGACGAAAGGAGTTTAATTATTACTGGTACACACAATATTGTAGGTGGCCCGTGGATCACTTCTGCCCACAAACTCACACCTAGATCTAAATTGCGTTTGCAATAGTGACCTCCAATTAGCCAATGAGTAGCCATAATTATAGGTCTATCATTCATAAACTTTGTGGGAGAATCTATGTGATACTTTGTCGTCTTCTTTTGTAATTGTTTTTTTTTTTTTAGTTGTTGATTACCACGATCCCAAACAACTAATGATTAAAACAAATTTAATTTTGATTTAAATTGATTTACATGTAATTGTGTACGAAATGGACGTGCATGCCATTGAAAGAGATTCTAAAAACAAAAGACAGAGAGGAATTGAGAAAGATTATATGTGAGGGTTAAACAGACCAAGGGATAAAACTGGCATAACTAATTTTTGAAAAATAAAAGGAAGCTCTTTCTGAAGACCTAAGAAGCATTTACATATGGAAATATATTTCAAATACAAGGGGGGTGATAGTGAAGCAAGATTTGTAATTGTAAATATGGCATATTTAGATAATGCGGTGCAATATCACTTATTGCCTTGTTCAATTTGTTTAAAAAATGGTTTAAACATATGTGCATATAATATGCATACCTAAGTAAAAAAGGGACACTTTTAGAGGACTATAAATAGTATTTGTTTGTTTATTTTACATTTATGGGGACATTGCTTCAGAAATGAAGATGATTACGTGCTAGAACAAACCTCCCACAAGACATTTGGGATTGCAGTGAGCACAGTTTGAACCATCAAGACAACAGTCCAGAGCACATAACACATGAACATGCAGGCTTCCATTTGCATAACAAATGACCATGCAGGCTTCCATTTGCACTTGTTGCAAGCACAATGAAAAATATTAAACAATATATTTTCTGTAGCATACTATAAGCCTGAAATAAGATTGCTCCTAATTTGAAATGATTTTTTTTTACCTTATTTTCTGGTTGTTTCTATACATGTACATAACATAGGCCTGCTTAAATTTAAAAACAAAGCAGTATGCTTTCAGAAGACTAAAAATAGCTGCTGTAAGGCAATGGTTGAAATGGATTTTTAATAAAGTACAAAAGCTAAGTTACCCTTGCGATCTATATGGAAAATGATGTTAAGGTCATCTGTTTCTATGGCCAGTACCATGACCAACCACCTTTACTTTCCCCAACTAATGTCAGCTAACCATTAGAGATGGGTGGACTCAAGAAGTCCTAAAAATCCCAAAATTTAAAATCCCAGTCTTCCTTGAGTTTCAAATGTTAGACCCCTCAGTTCAAAAGCCAAGTGTTTTACCACTCAGCCAGAAGGTCCCATTGTTGTTTAATAGCGCTTTTGATTTTGAAGACTAAATGTTTGAAACAAATAGCACTTATAGATTAGCTGCTTTAACCTACAGTGAAAATTGCCTTAAAAGAAAAAGATTTTCTCAAATAAACATTTCTATCAAAGTAACTTTCAAGTACTTTATATTCTTGCAAGTATCCAATAGAATTTAAGATTTATTTTTTTTTGATTTAACAAATGTTTTCTAGGCTGAAAATTATTTTTTTTAAATGAATGTCATATATATGCAGTGCAAGGTTACTGTAGAGTTTCCTGCTCTACACAAATAAATGTACAAACTTAAAAAGATTAAATACTTTGTGTACTTCCCAATGTGGGGTTATAGTTTTAAAGACACCTTTGGGAATGTAAATAAAATAAACATGAAAACAATACAAGTATTTTAATGAACACTTACAATAATAATACATATTTTTATTTTAAAACAAAAAAATAAATAACAACTCTTTAGCATTTAACTAGGGTCTCTAGTTTTCAGTCATTTTGTATCAAATGAGTTGGCACAAATAATAATTTAAATTTGTAAGTGTCTATGTGTGAGTCAGTGTGTGGGAACAATTAAATAAATGTAGAACTTGAAATATTCTACAAATTCGCAATTAAGTTGAATGCCTATATAATAATTGAAACATTCTTCAATCGAATGAAAGAAATAAACTTAAAACTTTGAAATAAGCTTTGACTTCAACAACAATCCAAAAGTATTACAACAGCAAAATTTCACATTTTAATTACCTACATGATTAAAACTCAAATTCAGGTTTTTATTTTTTTTATGGTTGGTAATCCAGCTGGTAATACAGAGGTAGCCACTGAATAAGAAAATCCCCCTTCCCCCCCCCCCCCCCCCCCCAACATCTAATTTAAGAATTCTAAAGAATAAATTTCTGGTGTTTTTGTACAATGTTATGAAACGTTATTAGCAAGAAAGTCATAGAAATTGTATAAAAAATTTTTTTACAAGAAATGACTTGAGAGATTCAGCTTAAAAAATTTCACTATGACAGCTTATGTGTTGTAGAATGTCACTAGTATTCCACTTTCCACAGCTACATGTCATCATAACTGATGTACAGATGGTGACTAGACCAGAACAATACTCTCACTAACTGGCATGCTGACCACTCCAGTGATGAGAGGAATAGACTTCCCAGGCTTTAGTACATATACCTGCAACAAAAAAGTTCATTAAACAAATCAAGAGAAAATGGTTTGAATATTTGTTGATCAAGTAACTCCTAAGCCTTAAAGAAATGCAATAAAAAAATTCTCTCCTTTACCTTGACATTGTCACTTAAACCCTTGTCTGTTTTACAGTCAATAAATGTGTCAAAACTATAAGTCAATCCTGGAACAAGGATAGGCACCTGAAAACCAAAAAATATACTTTAAAAAAAGTCTTTAAAAAAAATATATTCTTAATTTTCAAACAATGAACACCCATGATGAACAAATATTTAATACAACAAACTTTGACTTATAGGGGAAAACCAACAGTCATATTTTGGTATTGGTATGGTAGTTCATTTCATTCTATAAGCTCTCACATAAATAATTCAAACATTAAGTTCAAATTTTTACTCAATCCCTTCAGGTTAAGAAACTAAAATGATAACAGCTTTAATATCTGATACATGATGCAAAGTTAAAAGAAACAGTATTTTTAAAATATAAGAGAATACAAACTGAAAAGCCAAAAGTTATAACATATCTTTCAATATAATAATAACAAGTATACTTTAGTTTATATAGTTATAACAATACATATGAATTCCAGCAAATGTCTATCAGCTTGGGCAACGTTTTTCATCCTCAATGTAGTGCCAGGGTGGAAACAGTCATTACAGGAGACAAATAGGCTAATAGGAGGGGGGGGGGGGGAAAGAACCCATGTTGGAGTAGCCAAGGAATGAGTCCATAGCATTGGTGGGGATGGCAATGAGCCCCAACAACCATGACACTATCTACACAATATTTCTCAGTGGGATGTTTTATGTCAGACACCTGCATGGCTGATGCAGTACAGAGAAAAATGGGTGTGGCATCTCTGGGTTCTGCCTCACCTCTAACCCAAGCATCTTGTAAACAGTAACAGGGATTTACTTCTGCTTGGATCCCTCTCAGACAAAACAAATTTTCAGACAAGTTGATGGAGAGATCCATGAACTTATAAGACTTTATCATTTTTAGCTCTCACCACATATACAAAGAAGAGAAAGAATGTGAATCAGTTGTACAAACCTGTATCAACTTCTTGCGAAAGTCATACAAATGTTCATCATAGTCAAATGTAATTAGCAAGTTTGAGGAGGATTGAGTTAAAGAAGTATTTTGAAGTTTTACAGAAAACTTGAATGTTGGACCAATTCCCTGAACCTGTCAGAAAAAGTAAAATCTGACAATACATTTTTTAATCATTTTTCTGACACATAAAATTATTCAAACAATTTTTAAAAGACATAATTTGTGACAGTTATTTCTTTTGACTATTCCATTATGATCATATCACAATACTCATCATATTAATATCACATTCACACTTTTAGAGATTAGAGGAAAACATCTGAACAAAATTATTTCAACTGTTTTGAGTTCTAAAAATAAAAATTATAACCTAATATGATTAATGGGAACAATCATATTTTTAAAAAAGGTATGATCTATTTAAATTCACTAAGTATTCAAAAAGAGACGAAACATAACTTGAGGAATATGATAATTGAGAAAAGAAATTTAAAAAAAACTATAATAAAATTTCTCTTATTAAAACAAAATACAGCGGTTAATATTAACTTCCTATATTTGAACTTCTTTGTTAGAGACTTTTAAAAAAATTTTAATACTAACTTATTGTTGAAGATAGTTTCATGGGATCTAGATTTAATAAAGCAATTGTTGCGTCACAGTTATTATACATCATGTGTGGCCAACCGTGTCCCACTGTCAAGAGAGTGTACCTGGCCAGTTAGTGGACTGAGAGCTAGTCACGGGTGTGTGTTGTCAACAATTAGAAAGAGAACATCTAGTGGATTTGCTTGTATATAAATGTTAGCCTAATGTACATACATTACTATTAAATTCTTTGCAATTAAAGACTTAAAGGAACTTGTATCACCACAGCAATGTATTCCCATAAGCTTGGTGGAAGATTGGACATCAATCACTGTGCTGTATTTGGGAAAATAAATGATTGGCACTGCCCAATTCTAACCAAACTTCCATTACTTTTCCAACAAAAGCTGATGAACTTAGTGATGTCCCAAGAAATCATGAACATCAAATCTTGGTCTTTACTAGTATTTGAACTTCTTAGTTAAAATGTCACTTTACCACTTGGCAACAATGTAGAAAATCATTAAAAAAAAATGTGTATCAAAGAATAGAAAAAGTCAACTTACATGTGCACTGAGTTTCAGTGGTTCCATTGGGTCTGAAGAAATTGGATTCATGCTGCTATCTAGGGCTTTGACATACTCTCTTAGGACTTTGAGTCGAAGCTGAGCTAGATCACGTTGAAAAGTTCTATGCATCGCTTTAAAAAATAAATAAATGATTTTTCCATATAAACAATGTAAAAAGCAATGCTCCGCTTTTTTGAAATTCATTAATAATTAAATTTTTGAAAACCCACATTTAATATTTTGCATAAAAGACTTGCCGGTGTTAATAACGAACAGCTTGAAGCCTTAAAAAACAGCAACAGTATATTGGCCAAGATTTAGCCAACAAGAGATAGTTAAAACAAAAATGCAATAAATAACCCATTGAGTAGTAAATCTTAACACAGATCCCCAAACTAACTACAGCCCTTGGGCCATATCTGGCCCCTGATGCAGTGCTTTCCTGATCTTGGAATCTCCTGCCCATTCTGTGTTTTGAAGGTGTTGAGGTTCAGATCCATTAGACTAGCTCATTTTTTGTCTTAATGAAGTAAGTTTTATTTTGACTTTCTTATCCAAGTAACAGTTGTCAGCACTGTAACATATGCTTGGTTGAGACATGGAAATAATATTTTTAGAAAGCAGCTTGACAAGTAAATCAAAATGTACATAATAATAAGTTATTTTTTAAATATCAAAAGTAAAAATAAATAAATAACTGACCAACACACTGTTCTCTCTCCCTCTGAGTTTGATCAACAAACAGTTTGGTCTTCTTGGGAAGATTCAACTTAGTATTTTGAGCAGCTGGAGGGCCTGCTAGCTTGTCTTTTTCCTCAAATTTGGCTGTTCTCTTCAAAATTTTCACAAACAGACCTCCTCCTAGAAATTGAAACAAATTGAATCAACTTTAAATAAACAAGAAAAAAAAATACTTTAAAAAAAAAAACAAAGCTTACACGAGGTATAATTGTATCAATTATTTGGATTAGTCATATAATTAATTTGTAATAGATCTAGACCAACAACAATAAATTTGTATGATTAATAATATTTCTACCAATTGTTTTTGTTTAGCGTTATTTCATGCTTTTAGCTTTCTCAATACACTATGATCCTATCACTTATCTGGACCAGTTGGGAAAGTATGGAGGGGGGGGGGTGAAGAGAGAGAAAGAAAGGGATATCTAAGTGGATTTTTACCATAATTAGTTTTTAAAAGCATTTACAAAAACAAAAGGGGGGGGGGGGAGTCCACGACTCCTTGCCGTAAAAACAATAATTTAGGGTTAACCTACAAATTAATTGAAACAAAAACAATATTTGTATGTCTTTCATATGACCCCCCCCCCCCCCCACAAAACTATTGTGTAAAGCAGAAGTTCTTAAAGTTTTAGGCTCTATGACAACGTTGTTGCAGATCAAAACTTAAAAATGTATCCCAGAAGCATTATTTAGATAAATTAATTTTCATTCATTTCAAATCCCCTAAGAAATAGTCACAGAACTATTGCTATAGAAGATATATAATTATAGATAACCATTCAATGAATATTTTTGTGCTTGAAGACCATATAACAGCTACAAAAACATACTGGGATGTAGAATTAGTAATTCTTAATTGATGAATTTACTAGGTCCAGTGTTTGAGTTCTGGCAAAGGATACTTTTCTTGTAAGAAAAAACTACCTTGAAAGAATTAGTATATGGCTAGTGGAAACATAGTGACAGTGCTAAAAAAGGAGCTTGACTCCTAAAGTCTAAAGTTCAAACTCTAGTAAGTAATTTCTTTTTGGAAGGAACGTCTCTAACTGATGGGATAACATGAGATAACCATATGAAGCCCCTATTAACCTTTTTAACCAAGTAAGTCTGCTTTTTAAACTAACATTAGGTAATCATCAATGCTGGTTACATTTAAAATAATCTTCAAACCCTAAATAAAAGATCATATCCTCCACCAGACTTCAAACTTGGGCTTCTATTTAATAGTATCATTTCTTTTTTAAACCTCTTGGCCAGTACCAGTGACATTCTATGCACTGAACAATTGTTTTTCCAAAGGTGTTAAATATGTGAAAATTTAATGAAATAAATAATAAAAATAATATAAGAAATACATATTTAAACAATTAATGAAGTAATAATTGGAAAATCTAAATGTTTCTTACGCTTTGTTGACATGACCAGTGTTCCATCTTCTCTTCCAAATCTTCCAAACCTCATGCCAGTGACCACATCATCCATCTTCAGAACATCCACTAAATACTTCTCTTTGTAGATGTGTACCTCCTGGTTACTCAGTGCAACAATCACAGCAGTGAAACTTTTTGGCTTATAGTCTATGGCTTCCATGGCAGTGATGCTGGCAGGTAGTCGCACTGTCCACAGCTTTTTACCCTGATACAAGATAAAGGCATATTTATTTTGATCAATTAATGGTTACAGTGTTACTATCATAAATATAGCTTTTTGCCATATATTTTGTTTAAAAATTCAAAAAGAAAGTGAAAATTTAAATTATTGAGATCTTCGAATTTAATTTAAACATTTAGTTTTTGTTTTAAACCAAAAAGTAACAATGAATAAATTTAACCCTTTCAATTTAACAATTTTAGAAAGGTATATTACAACAATCTAATCTAATGTATTAGGACTGTCTGAGAAATCATCACTGGAATAAGTTGGCTTAGTAATGTCAATTATAAGGGCTTTTTATGCACAACATTTACTTCACAAAGATAAGCAAGTGAAATTTGTAAAACACCTGTCAAGCTATTTCTTTAGTTATTTTTTAAAATTCATTATGGTCCCTTGGTGAGTTTTGGATTTTTTAAAAATTGCAGCCTTATTTCCAGTATGTTTTTTTTAAGTTTTCTTTTCTGTAGTAATTTATTTGACTTGTTACCAACAACTTCAATTTTTTTTTTAAATAAGAAGATTTATAAACCATTTTATCATTGTGGGAAAAGGGTATAACTTCTACATTGCTTTGACTTTTGAGGTCATTCTTTCTAAAGAAATAAAAGTGTTTATCTCAAAAGCTAGTATATACCTTTGATGTGAAGCAGTGCAATGTTTCATCCATACATCCCACATAGATATTTTTATTGACTCTCTCCATACCAACAGGCTGTGAGTTTAACTCTATCATATTCCTGGTCACATCTGTACTGCCCCTGTAATGATTTCACACTCAAACACTTTAAAGTCTGGTAACTGAGATTTTTGCAAAGATGACTTTTCACTATACAAATTATACAATAAAAGCAAGTTATTGTGTCAGAATTATTTCTTCCATTTATTTTAATTTGACCTTAATTTTTTTCTCTAGTGTTAGTGTACATAAATTGGTATCTTACATCCGATTCCATACATTGAATTTAAACTCCACAAAATAAAAGGAAAATTTGGATTAAAAAAAAAAAAAGAATTATGGACTTTTTCAAAGGTTAATGTAACATTCTTTCAGGTGTACATTATATTAGACTCTAAAACAGTACTATTAGTTTTTCTGTTATAACTTTAAAAATGTTGTTGTGCCTGTAACTTGAAATATTGTACAAACTTACCTTTTGAGTGTGTATATACAACCATTTCTACAAGAAACAACAATTCTGTAATCCACATCAAAAAGTCCATTTACACTTATAAATACAGGAACATTTGGCAGATTTACCTTTAGAAAAAAAAAATCAAATGCTACAGCATTATATGGCTTATAAGCTTAAGGATACAGCAATATTAAAACTATATTATAGTTCACTAACGGTTGCAAGGACAGTGAAAGCCTCTGGATCCAAAATATAGATTGATTTGTTCTCAGTTCCCAGCACAAGACAACTGATTGCATCATCATCAGGAACTGACTTCTTCATAGTGCTCAAACAGGTTATCACAGTCTGGGATCAAAGAAACATTGTTAACATTATTATCAATGAATTAAAATGATGGACTAAATAATCTATTTGACATATTTTAATAATCAATGAGCCTAGGTTAAGAGACATTATTCTTTAAAACTCCTTTGTAAAGAATTTTTGGTTTTAAAATCTCACATTATCTGCCACAATAAATAGCTCAAATTGTGTTTAGTGGGAAACTAGCTACCATCATTATGACATGAAGTTGATTTAAATAGTCTAACTATGATTTTCATTTTTTTTTATTCCTGTATATAACAATTTTTTTAATGAGCCTTGATGAATTAACTAGCATATCTAGATAAACAAGATCATTTTACTGATTTTAAAATGAGAATACTGTATAAATGATTTAATTACATTTTTAAAAAAAATGTATAAGAAAACTGATTTTATAAATACATGCAAAGTACAAAATCAAACATTCTATAGAGTCTGGATTTCAATTTTATATATAACAAATTTATGTTAGTTTTTTTTTTTAAATTAAATGGTCAATGATAATAACAAATTTTATGATTGCATTACAAATGAAATGAATGACCTGCTTTTTCAAGGGTGTGTTTTTGTGAAGATTTACAAAGTTCTGTAAGTTATTAGTTTCCATCTGAAGTAGTTTAATAGATCTGACAGTTAATGATGCTCCTTCTTGTCTGTACACAGAGGAAGTCAAAACAAATAAAAATGCCTTTTTTTTTCTATTTCATATGATAAAAGTTAAGTAAATTTAAAATAATCATCAATGAATGCTTGACAATCAATTTGATTATTAACATTTTAAGAAATATTTTTGGGACGGTTAAAAAAAAAAAAAATTAGTAGCCAATCACTAAAACATTATGATAAGACAGAGCAACATAGCCACAATGTCAATACTGAACTCTGACATAATCTTTTGACATAAAGACAATGCTTCATAAATATATATACATATATATTCTTCTCTTCTTCTTTGTAATTGTTTGAAGAGTTGATTTATACAGACACAGATTATGCTGATGGCTTAATAACTCTCTATTCTACATTTCATTTCAAGCAAACAATAGTCTACATTTAAATTCTGTAGTGATCTAGAATTAAACTTCTTCAACTTCCATTCTACTTTTCAAAAGAAAAAAAAGTAAAATAAATATAATTTTATTAATGTTATGCTACAAATACATATTAATAGTTTCAAAATTACATACTACCTCATTGCCTCTAAAGTATCTCGCATATTGAGTATGTTCACTTGATCCTAACAAAGACAAAAGTTTCAAAATTATGAACGGTAAATAAAATAACAAAATTGTGTTCAAAGTTCACATAAAAAGAAATATTTTTCAATATTTTTAAAACACTAATTAAATGTTCTTATATTCCTTACAGTTTTAGCTTGGTTCCACAAGTCTTCTTCAACTGGATGTATGTCCAGTGGTGGCAATGTAAACTTGAAATATGGACGCAAGTTTTTATACACATAAATGTAAGGTCCTGAGGCAACCGCAATTGCTGAAATTATTTTTCAATGGGTAAAAAAATATACATGATATAAAAACACATTAGTTTACAAAACAAGCCTACAATAAATTAACTGCTAATTCAAATCAAAATATGAATTCTTTCTAACTTACTGTTGTAAATTTCACATGTAATGTTTGAGAGAAACAGGGGTATGAATTTATATTTTGTGTGCAATCATACAAATTGTTTGCTCTAATTAGGTATTGTTATTTGTAATCCACAATTGTAAAATGAATTTTATCATGGATAATAAAGATTATTATTATTATTATTATTAGCTTACCAGGTGTTCTAGGTGTCAGAGTGTCCATATAGAATGTAACTACACCAGTAGGTAAATCAATAATGGTGTGTTCACTCAACAATGTGGTATCTGCAAAAAAAAAAATAATTGCAAAGTTGTAATAAATGGAAAAATATATTGAGAAATATTTCATTAAAATATGTGTCTTTTTTGGGATTTAAATAACAGAAATAGTGCTTGGCGGCGAGCCCCGAACCCTACTGGGAAGCTCAAAGTGCTCCCCCAGAAACCCTAGCTGGCTATGGTGGGGTGTCTACAGTCTAACTGTACTCCAGGAAGAACCTTTTTTAGGTTAGAATAAACATCTTTCAAAAGAAAGAAGGGTTGGAATGTAATGAGGATTAATTACATATACACAGAAAATTGTCAAAACCATTGGAATGTCCATTTAAAGCTTGTTTAAAAAAAGTTTATGTGTATGTGCATACTAGGTTTCATAGCTATTTCATTAGGGATAAGCTCTCATTGTCAATAAAATACTCCTAAATGGCACATAACTCCAAAAGCCTCTGGGAAACATGTACAGCACTGGCTTGCTCATGTGGTTTAGATAAAACTAATATATATATTTAAAAAATTAAAAAAAAGGGATTGCTTTCAGAAGACCAAAAGTGGCTGTTGCATCTAATTTAAGCATGATATAAGCATTGGGGAAATTTTATTTTCAATAACAATTTTGATTTTTGAAATCTAAACATTACAGACAAACAGTACAAACAAAATAGATGCTTTTCTTTCTCCCTTTGGAAGCTGTTAAAACCAAAGTGTTTTTATCATACTTGAATAAAATTGTGAATAACATACTTTTATAAACTTTAAGCTTCATGTCATAAGTTCCAGTGCCTAGATCAGCCACAATGAGCTTCCAGTCTCCATCAGCTTGAATGTCAGACAAAGTCAGACACTGAGTGAATGTGTACAAAGAGGCCACTGGGTCATGGTAGGCATCCAGCCACTTGTCACTGTTCTCTGTCCTGGAATACAAAAAATTTTAAAAAGTCAATTGCAAAATAATATAATGAGAATAAGGTTGGTGATTAAAAGTTCTTAGGGGAACTCCAAAGCATTAATAGGGGCATGGTGGCTGAGTAGTAAAATGTTTGGTTTCTGAACCAAGGTTCAAATCTCTGTTAAGACTGGGATTTTGAATTTCTTGGTTTTTAGGATGCCCTGGTGTCCACCTACCTCTAATGGTTACATGACATTAGTTGGGGAAAGTTGTGTTTTTTTTTGGTATGAAACAAATATTGAGGCAAAGGTGAAAATAACAAATATATCTCTTACTTATGTTAGTTTCAAAACATGCTTCTTCTTCTTCTTCTTCATCGTTCTCATTGTTATGTTGGAGTGTTCATATGACTAGACCAATACATGAGATGAACTGCACAGTGGTTTCCAAATCAGGGAGCTCTCCATATAGTTTTCTTTCTATTGGGGTGATTTGGGGCCAATGTCTTATACAGGCCTCTTGGTAGAGAGAGCAGTTTTGGAGGACGTGGTCAGCATTTTCTGGTGATACTCCACATGGGCAGATTTCACTGGTTCCAATTTTGAGCTTCCGGAACATGTGTTGTCGCATTCTGTTGTGTCCGGTCCTGAGTCGAAAGATTAGACGTTGGTCTTGTCGGGATAGCTTATAGTAAGCGTCATCTTTCTTGTGATTTGGATGGGAGCTCGTCCATTTCTCATTTATTTTATCTACAATTAATTTCTTCATTTCTTCTTGGATTGAGTGCAGAGTTTACTTGTGAGTTTGTTCTCCCACTCTTGGCGAGTGTGTCGGCCTTCTCATTTCCTGCTAGTTGTATGTGAGCTGGTATCCATTGAATAACAGTTTTTTTGCTCTTGTTGTTGAGCTTTGTAAGTGCTGTTCTGAGGTTTTTAATATAAGGGGAATCAGAGTTTTGCAAGCTTTGGAGGGTTGTTTTCGCGTCTGTTAGAAAGACAATCTGACTGTGAGGGGAACTTGGATGATTTGCTAGCATGGTAGCAGCTAGTGCTTCTTTTTCTGCTCTGTGACTGTCAGAGATCTCTCCAGTTGCAATGGATTTTTCTAGTTTTCCTCCATCTGCCCATTCTATAAGTATTCCAGCTCCTCCATTTGTGGTGGCTTTATGGGATGAGCCATCTGTGTAAACTCTGATCCACTGATTGCTAGGGTAATTGGTATGTAGAAAACAGTTCACTATTTCCTTGAGCTCTGTTGGTCTGTAATCAGATTTTCTTTTTATGTTTTCAATGTGGTCCCTTATAGTAGGAAGATGCTAAATCTAGACAATACCGGGCTGCATAATTTTAATTTTATACTCAGCTTCTAAAAAAAAACAACCAATAAAAGTAGTGGTAAAAATTATTACAATTTTAAGGAACATCATGCAAAAGGTTAGATCTAGAATATTCTAGAATCTTTAGTACTTATCATAATGAAGTCCTTGTCAAGTTTTTAAAAACTTATTAAACTAGAATATAAGTTAATTTTAAATAGTTATAAAATATAACTAGATTGACTAAGATTAGATAATTAGATCTATGTTTATGATCTAGATCTAGTAAAAGTATCTACTATCTAGACTAGCTAGTGACCTAGCCAAGTGTCACTTGAGAGAGAGAGAGTGACTTGACACTAGTCACGACTAGTGGTCAGTCTAGGACTCTACTAACTCTAGTCACTCTAACTCTAGACATAACTTAACTTAAGTCACGACTAGTATTACATAATTACGGTCTAGTGTCCCACTGGCTAGGTAGTGACTAGTCTTAGTCTAGTTACTAGTAGTCTAGATTAAATTTTTCCTTACATTATATTGCTGTATAAATCTAGATTTACGTTGAAAGCATCTAGACGTATATTTTTCAATGCACAAACGTTTGGTCAACTTTGGACTTCTTTGGTTGTCGATGAAAACATTTGGCCGCCATGATATGAAAATTAGATCGCGATAAGTTTCTTAACAAAATAAATATTTATTGCATTTATTTTTTATAATTAAAATATATATCTAGACTAACTACCTCTAGATCTATTTTTCATTAGTGAAATATTTGCTTATTTTTAAAACAGTGTAGATCTTTAGGATAATTAGAAAATTATTTTTAGATTATAATTTAATCTTAAAATTATTTTTGTTCCATTAAATTTTAAGCAACTCCGTAGAATATTGATCTAAATTTTAGTTATAAGTTTCTTTAAGATGGCGGTAATTCCAATGTAAACAATATACATTTAAATAATCTTCTAGTCTAGATCTAGAAAAAAAAACAACATCTAGATCTAGATGTAGATTATATATCATTTTCTTCGTGTTTTGTTTTGCTTTGAAGTAAAGTATTAGACTATATTAGATCTAGGTCTATGCTCAGAAATGACTACTGCTCAAAATAGTGTTATAAATGCTTTTGGACAAGGGATGCAAAAAAAAAGTTTAAAAGGCAAACGTAAGAAAAAAGTGCCAAAAAATGCAAATCCACTTTTTACTCAGTGGTTGACTGAATGGAAAATTGAAGCTGAAGAGAAAGGTTGGAAAAGCGCTCATACCTATGGCAAGGTAGATAATAATAATAGATATATTTACTATACTTACATATTTACATCTAGACTCTAGATCTATATAAAATAGACATCTAGATAGAGTATTAATTAATAAATAAGACATAAGACGATAAGTATTTCAAGTATTTCTAAAATTTCTTCAATTTCCTTAAAAACATTTTAGTAACTAGGTTACTAGAGTAACTTACATCTATCGAACACCTTCGTTTTAAGGTACTTATCGAACACCCCATTGTATTTTTAAAAATTCTCCTTTATTTCGATGATTATGACGAAACTAGTCCATTCCTATTGTGCATCGTCCATTTCTTTATAGTTAAGTTATAATGTTATATTTAGTTTCATTTTCACCCGAGGATCATTTTACTTATATTCAAAGTGCATTGGTAATATTGGTATAAAAATTTCAAGTTTTTTTACCTCTTGGGAAGAGTGAAGTGAGTCTCGGGTTAAGGGTATTTTTTAATGCCAATGATGCTTCAGCTCAACAAAACCTATATAATACGCTTCTAATTAGGCTGAGAAATATTTGCGACTTTTTTTAAAAGTGTCCTTTGCTACCTAAACATGAAAATTGAGGTTTAAAAAGGGGGTGTTCAATAATAGCTGTTTTTATATAAGCAATCTCAGCTTCGTAAGATATAGAACACCATTTTAATGTTAAAAATAAACATCAAAGGGATATAACCCAAAGAAGGCAAAATATTTAAATTATATATTTTTTAATTGTTATTTTTTAAAATAATGTAAATGCAAAGTACATATATAAATTACCCATGTGTTACAATTTGTATCAGCTATTTTTGGTTTACCGTAAATGTGCTATATTTTTCTAAGTAAATAGATTTACATTGATATGCACTAATTGTACCCATTTTAAAAGCTTTATTTTATGACACATATAGTTTGATGCTATTATCTTCTGGATTACGGGCAATAAACAAATTCCTAGCGCATGTGCTTGATGTGATGAGATATTAATAAAACGAAAGGGCTAAGGGGGAGGTATAGAATGTAGATATGGTATTTTGAAATAAAAATGTCTTTGGTAGGTAAAAAAAAAGGGGGGGGGGGAACAGTCAAGACACTGTATCAAGAGATCATCAATAATTGATCGACCATTAAAATGTGACGTCAGCCTCAAATACATAGTCAGTTGTGCTTCTCGATCTAGATGTGAGGCGCAGGGTCTATAAAATTATATAGGCCTATATATATTACCATAAAGTATGATAAAGCTCATAATGCACTACAAAGACACTCCTTTGAAACATCACAAATACTCAAAATAATAACAATAATACATTTAACCACTCTCTTATTCTGCCTACACACCCTTACCCGCGCTTTCTTCTTACGCATTTCCACTCTCCAACATTCACACTTTTTCAGTGCTAAGTAACAACGTAAATTTCAAGACTCAATCCAAACGCAGCCACCAGACTAACACACAACAACAAAAAAATGGTCAGTGATAGCACAACACACAGATCACCAACACAGCCCCAAAACATTGTTCAAGTTGTAGTAAAAACAATGTTGAGGGGAAAGGGGGAGGAGCCATCATTCGAGTACCTACGGTCAAGCCGCTAATTAGGTCACAAACACTAGACGTGATAGATATATAGATATATGTTGTTTGTGTGTGTGTGACAAATACTAAGCATGCTCTAAAATACGGTGGGTTTTTTTTTGGTCAACCAGGTGGTTTAGGGAGGGCGGATCTATCTACATCTGTAGGTAACACAGCTCGCAAGCTACCATAGCTTTTCAGCACCCCCCCCCCCTCCCCGCCCAGATCGAAAAATATCTAGCACTGACTTTTGGACTGTTACATACACTGAGCGTGCTAGATCGGCGGCTAGTTACGTAGGGCCGCGTACCGTATGTTTTCTTTTTAGGTCAACCAAGTCGGTCCAAGTAAACTGTTGTGTCCTGCAATGACTTGGGGAGGGCGGGATTATCTATTGGCTACCAAAGCTTATTAGGCTCTCCCTCAAATAAATAATATCTGGATTTAATTTATTAATGGCCTTATGTCTCAAAATAACTTAGACCTAAATAAGTACTACGGTAATGTGTTACTGGGCTTAGCACCGTTAGTTTCTAAGCCGACTAAGCAGAGCTGATCAGTGATAGATTCCTTCGATGTGGACCATGTGAAAATGACTAAAAATCTGTCTGTCTTGACATGGCGTAAAAAGAAAATGATATAAATAAAAAAAATATATAGATTATAACACTTTTGAAACACCATACTTTTCACAAAATTTTAAGATTATAACACTTTTAAAACACCATACTTCTTGTGTGTTCGATAAGTTCTTAATATGTTCGATAAGATAAGATAAAGGTAAAACAGTGTTCGATAATTTAAGCTTTTGAAATCATCGACCTGACCCACTTTAACATCAAATATAAGTTTAACTTTGAGTAGTAATAGGATAAAACATGTCTACTTTTTAAGAAAAATGGATGAGGAGTTCATAGATACAATCAGTTTTTTTCTAGGTCTAATTTTTACGGAGATACACAAATTCAAACATAAAAAATGTCGGCGAATGAGCTTAACTTGTTCGATAAACGTAAGTTACTCTAGATCTAATCTAATTTATATAAATCTAGAATCTAGTTTCCTAGTTAGATCTAGACTATTCTAGACCTAGACCTAGATCTAGTACTCTCATCTAGACTACTAGTAGTAGATCTACTAGAAGAAGAATGGTTTTTGTTATGGTGAGACTTGATTTTTATGTTTTTGTATGTTCATTAAAAAATCATTGTGTTTAGCATACTCGTCTCATGCATAGTTTTATCTTTTTTAAAAAAATATGATGCAGTCATGAGGGGGGAAATGCAATAAAACTATGAATGTATGAACTCAAGCTGTTTTTGTTTTTTTAAATTGGCCTAAAAACTAAATCTAATAGACCCACATCAGATAATTCTTTTTTTTTTTCATTAAATATAGATCTAGAATCTTAAATTAGGAGTTAAAGTTTTCTTTTCTAATAGTAAATAGTTATATTTCCATCTGTTTGATCCTGTCAGGCTCTGAAGTCCTTGAAAATGTTTCCTCTCACATTAGAAACTGGAAAGGACTGTAGAATTCTACAAAACTTTGGTAAGAATCCTAATGTTTGTTTCGAATTTCTTAAACCAGTAACCAATATATTAAAACCAATACGTTTCAATGTATTCATTTAAAAAAAAAGTATTTGTATGTTAGTTATATGTTTAACCATAATTTTTATTTAACAAATATTCTTTTTTTTTTTTTTTTTTTTGTTTTCTAGGAGAAAAGATTTGTAATATGTTAGATGAAAAGTTGTTAGACTATAAGAAACAAAATGGTAAGATGCTTGACCGCATAATTGATATTATTACCTCATCAATATCTTACTATTCATCTTTAAAAAGTTGTATATTTAATAGTTTACTTTATAATCTTAAAGGAAATGTTTTTTGTTTTTTTTAACTATTCATGGTTTATACAACAGTTCAAACAATATTTAAAATAATTAAAATACAAATACATGAAATGTAAAAACAAAACAATTTCAGTCAAACATATATATTTAGAGAGAAAAGTTACTTTTTAATTAATAATGTATTTGTGAAGGGAGCAAAAGAGTTTGGGTGTCCTTTTTTTTTTTTTTTTTTTTTTTATTGGTGACATATTTTTTTATGGTGATAGGATAAAATTGACATCATGAATTTTTATTTATTTATTCTCTTTATTTAAAAAAAACACACTTTTGATTGACCTTTTTTTCTGATGTTTTTTTTTTTTTTTTGAAAGCCAGAGGAGGCCTTATTTAATTATGGATATTTAATTTTTATTGGTGATGCTCAGAAGACCATGCTTAATTTGACAAGGCTTTTTTTTTTTTTTTTTTTGTGCTGCAAAATGACTATTTACATAATTGTGCAGATTTAAAACTGCTGAAGTTTCTAAACATTTTGATACAATGATTTAAAAAAAAAAAGGATTGCTGTGTAGTAACCAGGCCATTACTTTTTTTTCATTAAAAGTTGTGTATTTTTCTAGCGTATAATTTTGTGTTCAAAATTATTCTGCACAAAGCCATGTTGTAATGGACTTTTATATTTAAAAAGATGTAGAGGAAAGCAGGATGACAGTGTGATTAAAGTAGATGAGAGGAAAGAGATAGAGGTTAAATTGATATTTATACATGATTAATGTTAAATTTGTTCTTTACTATTGTTATTGGATAATTACAGCTCACACAACATGTTATTTAGTAACACCTTAAAGATTTATATTCATAGATCTAGATATCATGATTTTTTGGATATCACCACAAATAGATGATGTATGAAATAAATGAATCATTTGATGCACATCAGTAAGTTAACTAATAAAATAGTTTTTTTTTTCTCCTTTGAAAGGGATTTCTTCAATCTCATCCATTCAGTTGGCCATAAATCTTGATAAGGATGAAACTGCGTTTGGTGGCAACAAAGTGAAGGAGAAGATCAGCAAGACTCATTCAAGAAAAAAGGAGAATACAGATACAAGATTCAATCAACCAACTCATTTAGAACCTCAAGAATTTACATCTTTGCATCAGGAGAGATTATCTTTGAAAGATTCCCATGCATCCAGTAGCAGAGTACTGACTAGGGTACATGAAATAAGTGATAATTCTGACAGTGATCATGATGCACCACCACTAAAGGTATTTTTGTTTCGCTTTACAGCCTATTTTATGAAAGCTTACCCTGATATTTTATGTAATTGCAATGTAAATACAAACCATTTTTAAAAAGCTCAGCATTACACTAAAAGTCAGAGAAATGTACACTTATGAGGTCTTCAGTTTAGACACTAATCTTACCTAGAACTAAAACAGTTAAAATTAGTGATAACTGTTGTCTAAGAAAATAAGTAAAATTTCCTTTCCTTGTGCTAAGTTATCAAGGATCTATGTGATTATTATTATTATTATTATTATTATAGCTTTTATATAGTGCTACTTTCATGCTTATAGCATGCTCAGAGCGCTTTTGGTCCAATCTCATTTGTGGACCAGTGAGGGGGGGGGGGGATCTAGGAGTTGGTTTTCCATGCTGCCTTTAGGCGCTCAGTAAACACAACTCTGCCCAAGTCGGGTGTCGAACCTCGCGCCCCCTTCTAGGTAGCCAAGCCAAGCCAAGTTCAAGCGCACTTGGCCTCTCGACCACACTTCCCACGATGACCAAAACACTAATCACTGCAACAACAATTTATTCATTTATGGTTGTTTTTTTTTCAGAAAACAAACCATCGTTCAAGTTCTGAAGGAAGAGTTTACATTCCAGCTTATAGATCAGGTCCTTATGCTTTGGTTTTAACTCTCTATCGACATATGCAGGTAAGTTGGCTAATTTTTTTTTTTTCATGAAATGATTAAATGCAAAATTTTAAATATCATTTTTAATTTGATTTATATGTTAGATAACAACACAGCTTCATTGAATTACATCTATTTCTATTGTTACATAGTGTCCAAAGTTCAAAGGATATATGTTAAAAGCTGAGTTGGTGCAAGCAGCTCAGCCTTTATGTGACAAGTCATTTACTAAGGTAATTTATCTTGTATTATGTGTTGTTGTTGTTGTTTTTATAGATTTTGGCACATAGCCATTTCTAAGGCCTTGTTTTCTTATTTACTTTTTATATTAACTGTGCTTGTAAATTGTATGGAAAACTCATGAAGTTTGAAATACATTAAAAAAATTTAATATTGTTTGCGTAAAAGTCACTCTAGAGAATCATGCTCTTAATAGAGTCAAGTATTATTGGATGTCGGTTTGTAACATTACAGACAATAATGAATTAAAAAAAACTTCTCGCAGGTATAACTGTGTCATCGTCTTAAGGACAATGGTTTTTTTAGGGGGAGGATAACTAATTAGTAACTTAAATGTCTTGATCTAATGAAACTTTGTTAATGAATTTGAATCAATAGAAATAGCTATATTATAGTTCATGTTGAGAGAGATGGATATACATTGTCAAAGCATTTCAAATTTCTTCTTTTTTTTTTATCTCAAGACTTACAGTAATCATCATACCTTTTAAACAGAGCCTAGTTAAGATCATTATGTTTTAGTCACTCAGCCTAGCATGGATATATTCAGTTAGGCATTTTGATAGATGACTGATTGTAAACATTTCCTTGTGAACTTTACATTAGAAGTGGAACATAATAAAATATCTCATATAAATAATAAAAGACTGTTAGGCATATTTCTCTTAACCACTGACTGCTTTGCTGGCTGGATGGAAACATGAATAGGGTAGAAGGTTTCAATTTTGTTCCATACCATTCTTTATTAAGTCAATAAATTCTACAAATATATACTTTGTATTGATTAAATTAAAATAAAGTAAAAAAGAATCTAATTTTACTTTTGTAACACAATCTTAGACAGATTTTCTTGGAAAGAAATGCTTGATAATTAGTTTATATGAGTACAAATCAACCAGGTTTTTTTAATTTTAATTTTTTTACTTTACTTATTTTCATCCTTTGAATTTTAGCTCTTTAAATAAGTTTTGCATTAATTAAATATTACTTTGAGATAAACATTTTTCTACAACAATGAGTTCAAAAGTAAACCAAACATGTTTATTGTCTTGTTTGAAACTAAAGCCTGATCCTGGAAGCAGATATACTGCTTGGTCATCTGCATCCTCATTGATTAGAAAAGGATTTATGAGTAAAGTGAGCAGCCCAGCAAAGTAAGTTAGAACAATTTTATTTGTATTGGAGAACTCTGTATATTCTATTTTTGGAAGGTATTCATTGTCACGGATGTTCTGTTCTTATTCTAAAATTGGTGTTGGTTGCTCTTTTAAAATATGTTTCATTTATTCTTTGTATGTAGTGATAACTATTTTTTTTTTTAAATGAGCTGCCAACACTTGGAAATATTTTTTAGGAACTCCCCCCTTCCCCCTTTTTTTTTTTACTTAGACAGTGAAACACAATGAGGTTAATAAATTTTCAAATATGTTTGCAAGAGAATCTATAATCCTTTCATTTTGTGTTTTATTGTGATGTTAGTTTATTGTTAAATAAAATAAAACTCGGGACCTAAATTAACAATTTACCAAACCTTTTTATATATCAGGTAAGTGCTAACATTTGAAATTAGTTTTCTCAGTTTGAAAGTCAAGAAAGAAGTTTGTTTTATTTTTAATTCTCAATATGTTTTTATTGTGTGTATACTTTCAAGCTATTTGTTTTGTGTTTGTTTTTTGGTTGTATTTCAGACAAAATCTTTTTCAATACAATACTATTATTTTTGTCCTATTTAGATATTCTCTAACTGAAGCTGGTATCAAATTGGCTCAACAGCTAGAGGAGGCAGAAAACAAATTGGTTCAAAGATTTGATGACTCTAGAGAAGATACCAGTCTTGCCAGTAATTGTTGCCAGTCAACAAGAACAACACATTCTGTCACCAAGGTTTCTTCTAATACCCCTGATTTTGGTTATGCAGATGCATACAAAGCTGATCTGGAAGATGAAATCTTGATTTCCAGTGACACTGAGATGAATCAATCTTTTGCCATGGCTAACTACCATCAGTTTTCTCCCATGTCTAAACCTGCACATTCAATTTCACCACTGCCTTCCCCTGAAAAAAATGTAGATTTACCTGTGATATCAACTGTAAGTGAAATAAGAGAACCGAATTCGATACAACAAAATGTTATTTCTGTTGAACTAATCAAATCACCAAAAGATTTTTTAAATTGTGACATTGTAGAGTTAAGTGAGGATAGTGATTCAGGTGGTCCAGCACGTCCTTCATTTGAAAAGGCTGTTGTAAAAAAGAAACATTTTTCTGATGATGATGATCTGCCAGACTTGGATATTCCTTTGTCAAAAAGACTATTAATGGCTGGAGGGGTTAAATCAGAATTACTCAACAACCATGTTGCCAAAATTGATGAAGTTGTGAGTGCTAAAGATCCTGTTTCTAGTAGTTATGTGAGTATAAAATGTCCCAAGAAAACACACGAAGAAAATGTCAGATCTAAAGATAGCTGTGAAGTCTCTTCTAAAGAAACTTCCTACAAGTCATCTACTCATATTGAAAAAAAAATTTTAACTAAATCTGTCAGTGCTGCTAACTTAACGAGTGAAAACCAGAGGCCATTAGTCAAAGCCTGTCCGCTAACTTATTTCCCAAGGAAGCCAGAACAACAAGTTTCAACCAAACAGATAGGGCCAGTAACTACATCACAAATAACGCCTTTATTTACCTTAGAACCACACACATTTGAGATTATCCTGTGTTTAGATAACAGAGAGTTTTATGGCAGGTATGTGTTCACTTTCAACTTTAGTTGTGCTAGGCTGTACTGTGTAATTCATGAAATGAATAGTCAAGATGCTTAAATGGTTAATTTGAAGTAATACTTTTTTAACCCTCTTGCGCAGCAACCCCCCCCCCCCCTCCTAACAAAAAAAATATTCTGAAAAAGCTAGCTTTTTTTTCTTTATTTTGCATCGCTGCTTTGGTAAAGTGTATTTTCCCATTTTATTTCGAATTTATAAGTTAGATATTATCCTGACAAAAAATATGACATTAATTTTCTAATTAGAAGTTATTTTCAGAAATTTGATTTATTAAATTTAATAACGATAGCTTCATGGAAACCAATTACTATTAAAAATAACATTCTGAAGAATTTTTTTGATAGTAACTTGATAGAAAATGTATGGAATAGAAACAAATGTTTTATTGTTTTTTTATCTTTGCACTTGTTTTAATGTTTTTTTGTATGTTGCATCAGATTATAAATATTTCTTACATACTTGTTTGTGCAATAACTTATACAAATTGCAATGTTGTTCAACAGGACCAACAGCAAAACATTGCTTCCTGATTTAATCAAGTCTGGCATTCACTGTGACCTACGCCTTCTTCATGTAGGAGACATTCTGTGGATTGCTAGAGAGATAGTACCACCTCAGATTGATAGGTACTGGACATTTGATTGTTTCTTGTTTGTTGCTAAAGCATGTGTTTTGAAGATATTATGTCCTTGTGATATATCTTATAGTAATTAATGGCATTAATTTTATTGTTAGATGGGTTATGAGTGGTTTGAGAGTTTAGAATATTAGTTACATTTTTAAAAGCAATTGTCTATTACTTTACTTTTAAGGGCTACACTTTTCAATAATGTTTTTTTTTTTCTAAATGGTGAACAAAATATTTTAATTGGTCTTTACTAACGAAATGACAAATCTAAAAATAGAAAAAATCATGCTTGTGGTGCCAATCAAGTTTACATAAAAGGAAATAATAAGTGATGAATATAATTTGGTTAAAATACAAATTTGCGTCACCTGTTTTACCTTGTAATTTGTATACTGCCAAGCAATCTTTCTTTTTTAGGTATCAATTTTAAGTTAAAGTAAAAATCTGAAAGATTTAGGAAAAGTTAATAACATATTTTAAAACATTTTTATTGATGTTGTTTTGTCATTTCAATGCTCTTCACATTTTTTATATCATTTTCAGGGTTGAAGCTAGGGAGCTAGTATTAAACCACATCATAGAAAGAAAACGTCTAGATGATCTTGTTAAAAGTATTGTAGAAGGGCGCATGAAAGACCAAAAGGTGAAAATGGATGGAAAATGTTTACATTAAACTCAATAATTTTTTAGAATATAATGATGTGTACAAATTAGAATTAAAAATAGCTTTGGTTAAAATAGTTATGTTCATATTTTCACAGTGTCGTCTGAAATTCTGTGGCATTAAGGAGGCTATTATTCTTGTTGAGGAATATGGATCCATACAAAATTTTAGCATTTCTGAAGAAAGAATCAAGCAGTCCATAGTCAATTCACAGGTAATAACTGTAGGTAAATGTTGGTTGATAGCAGTATGAAAGACTATTTGCAATACTTTCCTAAGTTAATCATTTTCTTCACATCAGTAATAAATTTTTTTTAGACAAACAACGTTGCTGTAATGCATAAGTTCTTTATAAACATATAAGTAATTCAAGTTCCCATGAAGACGTGTTTATAAACTTGATTTTGAGGTTATCTTTTAACAAGAGCTTCATAGAGCTCGACTGCTTTTACTTTAGCCAAATTATTTTGGTGGGATTCCTTACAAGGATCTAGATTCAAGTTCCTAGTTTTGATAGCTTAATGTTTTACCTCATTTTATAAATAGATCTAAGATAAAATCTTGTTGTTTTTTTTTTTACAGATAATAGATGGCTTCAAAGTAAAAATGTGTTCAGGTCCAGAAGCTGTTGCTACTTACATTTCAACAATGACACGTTTTCTTCAGCAGCATCTCAGTGTAAGTTCATGTTATAAAATCTTTTGATTTATCTTAAACCAGTAGTTAAAAAAAAAGACCTGAAACCATTTTTATTTTATCTGTATTTTTATATTTCTGCCTGCCTTTAAAGAGCTGATATTTTCAAAATTTCTATCATTGTTTTCAAAAAACAATTTTGAAAAATGTGCACATGCCAACTATGAACTTAACCTTTTATTGTTGTTCATTTTTATTAAGTCTAAAAGGTTGCATGCTGTGTTGCTGGACCAGATCAGATTTGTCAAAGACCAGCAAAACATTATGAATCAGAATCACTATCTCCTTCCATTCAACATCTTCAATGAAAACTCTGTTAAGCAAAAGGTTTATATTGAGAAATTTATTAAATTTTACATGAAAACTTTGTTAAATTTTTTTTACTAAGCCTAGCTGTTAAGTTTTCATATTTTATACCACATTATTAAACATCTTTTTCTGTTCTTTGTTTTTAAGGATCTTACAGTAAAAGAAATGTTTATGAAGCAGCTTTTTCAAATCCCAGGAATCTCAGCTGATAGAGCCAAAGCAATCACTAGAGTATACCCAACACTTTCATTGTAAGTTGTCACATGTCCTCTTTCTGTACCCACATTTCAGACATTTAAGTTCTTCTCCAACTTATCAAATTTACTAAGAACTTCAATCCCGGCATCTGCTTTATGTATACCATATCTGTCACTACAGTAAACTTCCTAGACACTTACTAATGACTTCACAGAAAAAGAAATTGAAATGATTGACTTCTTCTTGTGTTATGGTAACCCCTAAGCTCTTTTAGATATATCTTTGTCATGAAGGAGAAAAAGCTTTCAAAACAAACAAAATAACCACTAATATCTACATTGATATCAACACTAAATAGCATACCACCTGCACAATGTTAAAGCCAAGAATATTTTCCTAAAAAAACCTAAACATCATTTTGACTGAAGGAACATACTTTTGCTATTTTCACCTCTGCCTCTTGCTAGAATTAAGGTGAAACATTTGCATTTACTTTCTCCATCAGCTGTTTGTTATTTATTAGAGCTGCTCAAACAGAAGAATGTACCTATATCCAACATGTATCATAACATTCAATCATATTTTCAGATGTCTATATATGTAAATGCCAATTTTTGTTTGTATTGTGCTTTACTAAAATTGTATTTCAATAATTCTTTTCTTTAGTTAACAATAATATTTTTTCCTTTTTTCCAGCCTAATGGAAGCTTTTGAAAATTGTAAGGATGCTAAAGAAAAAGAAAAACTGTTGTCAGGCATTAAAACTGGTAAATCAGAAAGGTGGGTTTTGTCTAAATGTTTCATATTCTCACTAGTTTTAATTGTTTTTGTTCAATGTAATTAGAATTTTATTTAGACTATTTCTCAAATTTATAACACTGACTCGTCTTTCTGCACTCATTCAAATTTTTTGTATTGATGAAATAAAAAAGTAAAAATAACAGTAACAGACAACCTCAAAATTCTTCTTCAATGTAAAACTAAAAATACATTGTCTAGCACTTAGTATACAAATAAAGTAATTATAGTGCATGATGTGAGAAGTAATCTTGGTTATTTACATGATCATAAGTTTGATTAAAGTTGTTTTTTTGGCCACTAATACCAATATGTGTGAGAGTTATCTGCAACTTTTCCAAAGTGTTTAGGATTTAAGGAATATAGTTGTTAATAATAATGTAAGATATTCAGATTGATCTTGTGTGTGTGTATATATATTATATATATATGTTTCTGTAGAAGTGGAATTTATTTAGGTTTTTAACATAAAATTACTGGGTTTTTTGTTCCCCAGGAATCTTGGTATATCACTGAGTAGGCTTGTGAGTTTATTGTACACACAGACATCCAGTCTTTCATAATTTTCTATTTCAACTTGTTTGATTAATGTACCTACTTAACAATAAAAAATTTAATTAATAACTGTTATTTGGTGTGTGTTGCATAATATAATTTTATTTAACCAAATAAATCAACATAATTTGATTACAATGTTTCAACACCTATCGGATGTTCCTTCAGAATTGAAAATAATTACATTCTTGCCCAAACCTCCCATAGGACAACGGGGATGGCGTGGGCACAGTTTGAATCCGGGCTTGCTGATTATTAAGAGAATGAGTTTGCCACTTTTTATAGACAGATATTTTCAGTCTTCATAATTTGGCAGTTCCACCCCCCCCCCCCCCCCCACCCCCAAAATCAGTGTGCTTCAGAGTTTGTTCTTTGTGGTAGCAAGGGCACAGTTTGTCCCCATTTTCCTGGGAAATCTTTCTTCTGTGGATATTTTCAACTATCTTTGTAATAGCATTGAACCTATTCTTTGGGTTTTAGTTACCATCACAGAAAGGTTGACATTTGGGGTTAGACTGACACAACAGGGCTAACCCAGTATAGTCAATGTTGATTCAGAAATGCATACACTTTTAAAATAAAGTGACTTTGGCTCATGAAAAATAATTCACACCACAAATGCTTTACTGATAATTTAATCATCAACAACTGACTCTTGGAACTCAGACTTGGGTCTTCCAGCTCCGTTTGGAGCATGAGTGGCAAGCTCTCTCCACAGAGATCAGTCATAGACGACTTACTGAGCCTCTTCCCAGCTAGCGCTCACGGATTTTGGGTCTTCTAAGACCTAAGGAAAATTGGAGCTTACTAATTATATAGCAAAATAAAACTGGACTAACATAAGACTCTGAAATGTGAAAGGACAGAAAATGAAAATCAGAACCAGTGAAACTTGCCTCCATGGACTGTCTCCAGCATGGGTGTAGCCAGGGGGGGAGGGGTGTTCAACAGCCACCACCCCCCCTGAAATGAAATTTAGTGACTGATTTTTTGCTTTGATTTTGTTTATTTTTAGGTGAGATTTTAATACTAAACCATCACTTGCCCCAGCACAGCCAAGGGTTTTTGAGTTTAAAACCCCTTAACATAGGGTTTTGAGTTTAAAACCCACTACCAGGGGGTTTTGAGTTTAAAACCCCTACCAGGGGTTTTAGCAGTTAAATCCCCCTCTGCTATAAAACAAAACCAAAAAAAAAAAATGCAAACGACAATCCCCAAAATTCCAAGAGCACAGTTAAGGAAGATTTTGATTTTAAAACCCCCTCCGAAATTTACGATAAACCCCCCTCTTCAATATGAAAAAAAAAAAGCAAATTACACACTCAAAATTTTGAAGGGTTTTGAGTTCCCCCCCCCCTTTTCAGTAGGGTTTGAATCTAAAAAATACCTCTTCAATATATAAAAAAGTAAATTACGCACTCAAAATGTTATGAGCGTAGCTAAATGGATTTTGACTCAGTTTTGAGTTTAAGCCCCCCTTCAGCGGCGTTTGAAGGTAAAAAATACCTCTCTAATATTAAAAACAAAGCAAATTATACACTCAAAAACCTATGAGTGTAGTCAAAGGGGTTTTGAGTTTAAACTCCCCTCCAGTGGATTTTAAAGCTAAAAAATACATTTTCTATAAAAAAAAAAAAGCATATTACACATTTTAAAATCTATGAGCTTAGCCAAAGGGGTTTTGACTTTAAACCCCCCGCAAGCGGGGTTTGAAGCTAAAAAATACATCTTCAATGTAAAAAAAAAAAGCAAATTACGCACTCAAAATGCTATGAGCCATGCCAAAAGGGGTTTTGAGTTTAAACCTACCTTCAGATCCGTTTGATGCTAAAAAATACCTCTTCAATATAAAAAAAGCAAATTACACACTAAAATTATTTAAGCGTAGCCAAGCCAATTGGGGGTTTTCAGTTTAAGCCCATCTCCTACTAGCCTACAGATGGCTTTTTAAAAAAAGTTTAAAACCCCTCCAGATGGTTTTGAGTTTAAAATCCCCTTACAGAGCTTTTTGAGGTGGAAAACCTCTATCTTCAATATTATTCTAAAGCACACTATAGTTACCAAATTCTATGACCGTAGCTAAATGGGGTTTTGAATTTTAAAAAACAATAACGAGAGATTTTTTTAGTTTAAAACCCCCAACAGATGATTTTGACGGTAAAACTTCCCTTTTCGATATAAAATCTAAAGCAAGCTACAGTCACCTAATTCCAAGAGCGTATTCAAGAGAGGTTACACATTTCTACCACTGTAGTGCAGTAATATAGTCATCTGCCGAAATTGAAAAAGACTCAATGTGGCTCAACAAAGATGGCTAAGACATATTTTAGGAGTCAGTTATAGAGATCGGGTCTAAATCAAAGAAATCCTATGCCGAACTGGGAGTCGACCCCTTAGTAAGATTGTGACAGAGTGTCGCATGAGGTTTGCGGGACATGTTCTCCGACAAAATGAATTACGCATAATAAGAGTTGTGATGACAATCCTATTAAGTACAACTTGGCGTCTCACATTCATGGAGGTCCTTAGAGCAGGTGGGAAGAGGCTTCAGACATTACCAGTGACAGATTTTTGTGGAAACAGCTTGACGGCAAATGCGCCGAACGGCGCGGGAGGGTCTAAGTCAGTAAGCAGATTAGGTTATTGAAATAAAACTTTTTAATAGCAGGAAAATGCACTTTAGATACCCCAGAATATGCATTTTGTTGGCTTTCAATACCAGAAATAGTGCTTGACGGCGGGGCTTAGCCCCGCGCTGGGGGAGCTCCTGGCGCTCCCCCAGACCCCCTTGCTGGCAATGGCAGGGAGTCTACAATTTTTCCACTAACATTTAATAGGAACAAGTAACATCATATAAAACTGAATGATGTTAAGGGCCTACTACTCGAAGTACTAGATCTAGATCTATCTGGGTACGTTTTCGATGAAAAAAAATTGTTGCCATTGAGGGCAAAATGTATATAGGGCCTATATAAAAAAACATTTTTTAAAACTAATCTTGCAATTTTTTATTTATTTTTTAGTTATATTTAAATTAAATCTGTATTTTGACTATTCATTAGAAATATTAGTAATAAAGTCACAGTCAATGTCCGTCATTTCAAGGACTATAACAATTTCTTCCTTGAGATACCTCATCTTGCGGTTAGTTGGGAAGGGGGGAGTAAAAGTGATAGTAGGCCTATAACAAACAGCCGAAAAGCAGTTGTGTGTCGGAGGTGGGGGGGGGGGAGAGAGTTATAAAACGGTTTGTTCCAATTCAAGTCAAAAGTCTATGTCAAATAACATAACGATGCACAGGATGGGAAAAAAAGTAGGTCCCAGAGAGAGAGAGAGAGAACGAACGAAAAGTATGTGTGTGTGTATTGAGAGGCGGAAGGGGGCGTAATAATAAAAATGAGGCTACAGAGAAGGAGAGAGAAAAGGAAGGAGAAAGAGGGCGGACCGTTCCAATTCATTTTAACACATACCTACTATATAAACCCGAGCTAAAAAAGTTTATTGGAAGTTTAAAAAGGAAAAAATGTTTAAATGTTGGCATAAATAAACAACATAGATAGCCTAGGAACAAATCAACGGGCGTAGCCTGTGTGTAATGCTAGCACGTGTAGCCTATTTTAGATTGTAGCCTATATTTTGATTGTTTCTTATTATATGATAGGACTTCACTCCAAACACATAGACCCACTTATCCCCGATGTTCATTTTAATGCGAGGTCTGTCCAAAACTTAAGAAGGTGGGTCGGGTGAAATTAAACTGGGAAGGGTCAAAATGTCATTTAAAAAATACTAGATGTAGCTTGTAACTTTATTAAGGCATAAAGTATTTTAAGTATCTATACTACAGATTTAAATAAGTAGGCTACAAATAAAAGAATTACAACATGCGCCTACATATGGTTAAGGTCATTAACGTATTTTTCTTTTAATTTCCTTATCCCCTTCCTTTTTTTTTTAGTTTGATATACCCAGCACCATTTTTCGTTTAATTATGTTATAAATATTCTTAAGATTTTAGTATAATTAGAATCGGATCTGTCTATAAGTTGAATTACATCATCAAATATCTAAGTGTCTTATAACGGTCAGACATAGCACTCCTTGTAATTTACATGTTTAACACTTTGACATTGACAAGCCTTGTCAGCAAAATAAATAACTTTACACCGCCACGCGTTTTACCACGCCCACTCTCAAAATAACGAGTGCGTAAGCGAAAGCTTTTTTTAAAATCGCTTAAATTTTTATATTTCATTGATCGGAACGTTATTTATTTTACAAATAAAGGTAACACAAATAACCAATTTAAATTTTTAAAATAATAAATTTCTTTGTTTATAAACATGTGAAACCACGTGAACGGCACACATGTCGAGCTCGAGGTTTGCAGGAGGCAAGTGAGAAACCGTGACTTTTGTGTTGATTGGCAATACTTCAACCGTAGAAAATTAGGACTAAAAAGGTATCACACAGCAGTAAAATGAGTATGAGCGATGAAGATCGGGAAATTGACATTGAAAGTGATGCTGTAAGTATTATTATCTAGATTTGTTTTCCATTAATTTTGTATTGTTCACATAAAAATGGTGTTTTGTGTTTATTATAATTCGACACTGACCTACTTAAAAACAGTGTAGAAATAGTAGACTAGATTCTATCAGTATCAAATTATAAATACTAGAGAATCCATGTTTTAGCTTGTTATCGTTAGAAACTGCTTAATATCTTCATTTGTTTGTAAGTTGTATCATATAATCAAAGATTCTCACGCTAGATCTAATCTAGAGTCTATCTAGAATCTAGATTTAAAGTCAGCTATGCGTGTGTGTGGCTATAGATTAAAAATAAAGCAGTTTAAATGAATATATTCTAATTAAATATTCAATGAATATGATAATATGTAGATCTAGATCTAGATCTAGTATCTAATAATCTAGATTCTAGAATCTATACTAGACTCTATATAATACTAAATAGTAAATTGCAAGTAAAGTAGTGTAATGTAACACTGTAAGTGAACTGTAACCAACTTAGTGTAACTGTAAGCAGGTCAGCACTTGACTATTTTATTTACATTTACACCACTGTTCACCAAGTTTAAATTTAAGTCTATCTAGATTCTAGAATTCTAGACTAAAATCTAGACCTAGACTCTTATTTTCTATACTACAATTTTACAATGATTTGATTCACTTGTTGAACTTGAATGACTAGCTAGAAATACTATTACTAATAGATTACTAGATCTAGATCTAGAATTTCTAGAATCTAGTGCATCTAGTATAATCTAGTATTACTAGAATATGACTATGTCTATTGACTATGAGTATAACTAGTGGCTAGACTAGAGTCTAGAAGACTAGATTACTAGAGTAGATCTATTCTAGTCTAGATTACTTGATTTAGAAATTAGATCTATATGATATAGTATATCTAGAATCTACTAGATCTATCTAGCTAGACTTTCTACTATTTCTAGCTCTAGAATCTAGTAACTATCTATACTATATCTAGAATTAGAATTTAGATACATTTACTATTTTATATTGTTGTATGTGTAGATTCTATGTTTAAATGTATTGTATGACTAGGCTAGATTGTCAGTAGATCTATAGTAATCTATACTGTCTATATACTATAGTAGTATAGTTATAGGTAATAAATTCTAGTAATCTAATATAATATAGATCTAGATCTTTTAAGTCTTACATATTATTCTAATGTTTATAGAGATCTAGATCTATATAATAAAAGTATAATCTCAAGAGATAATCCACAATATCATTCAATATGTGACAGTAGAAATATAGTGTCAATACACAGCAAATAGAGTTCTATAATAAAAGCATTTCACAGAGGCTTTGCCTGTTGTTTTTTATTTTACCAGGCTTTCTATCGAATTGTTTATTAAAATTTTGTTTGGAACATCCCCTCTATTTGTTTTTGAGCTTCTGTCTATTAATCAGGCCACATTTTAATGATCCCACTAACATAATTTTTATCCTTTGAATGATTGTATCCATTACAATGACATGAAACAGCAAGCTCTCATTCTTTTTCCTTCTCTCTCTCTCCTCTCTTTGAAACCCATTTTTATTTTCACCCTGTATATCATGATTTCTCTGACATAGACTTTTGATTTGAAATTACCCTCTTTATATCCCCCTCCCAAGACACGTTTTCGGCCAGTGAATTATTTTTCTATACAAGAAAATATCAATTTGGTTTCAGAGGAGAAAAAAAAGAAATATATTCTGTATCCCAGTGTTTCCCAAACTTTTTCAACGGAACACTTCGCACATTCTGAGTATTTAGTGGAACACTATGCTTATTTTTTTAGAGAGATTCACATGGTGGCCTACTAGTTAATTATCCCAGTAGTTTGTGGAATACATATTCAGGCCTCGCAGAACATTAAGGTTCCATGGACACAGTTTGGGAAACACTGCCATATCCTATAAATAAAAGGGAATATCAGTTTGGTTTTCTTAAATGTAATCCTTTGACTCTTTTTGAATGTAGAGAAACATTCCTTCTTCTCTCTTGATGCTATTAGAAGTAGTTTTGTATTTCTATTTAGACTGCTCCTAACAGAAGGTGGAAATAATAATAATAATAATCTTTATTGTCCGTATGGATAAAACATAGCTAAGGCCTTTTTGCTAACATAAGACATTTTAAAATAAATAGGCTTAGGGGAAAAGAAGGAATTAGTGTGCTATTTCTTTTTATGCTTTATATTTAGATATAAACAATATAGATATTATCTATATATTTGGGAGTAATGATGTAAAGAAAAGTTCCCTTTCAGACCTTGTGGTCTATAGGGTAGATAGTGTAAAGGTCATCTGTTTCTGTGGCCTATAGTTAATGAGGCTGTTATCTGGCCAGCACAATGACCAACTAATGTCAGGTATCCATTAGAGCTGATTCAGAGGCGCCAAAAGATCCCAAAATTAAAAATCCCAGGATTCAAACCCGGGACCCCTGGTTCGGAAGCCAAGTGCTTTACCGCTCAGTCACAGCACCTCGGAGTAATGATGTACTTTCAGTTAAATTTTATAACAACTAGTTATAACTAGTTGCTTAGCTAGCTTTTTAATATTATTTACTAATTTTATCACATCAGCTATTGAATTGTTTTGATATTTCGAAGTAGACTTTTACTTCATCTTATGCAGTAATCTACTGGGTTAAAATATTTAGTTGCCAGCATTTTTTACTTGTGACTCTGCATTAATAGGATCCTGACACCAACAGGGAAAGTAAATGAGGCAGGTCTTTGTGCTAGCAAATTTTCTCTTTCACAACAAATATAAGCAACATTTTGCTAATTCTTTAATTGTCTATATATTTAAAGTTGTAGAATGAAAATTCATGGGTAGGTAATGTCAACTTCAACACTTTTTTTTTCTTAAAAGACAAAATTGTAAAGGGGGAAGGGGTGAAAATATTTTAAATTTCTTAAACCCCCCTGGAAACTGAATTCCATACAAGATAGCAAGTATAAAAGTTAAGAGTTTTTTTTTTTTCAAATATTATAAAAAATTAGTTCAATTCTGGAGAAAAAAAAAAGAAAAATTTGATTACATTAAAAACAATTGTATGAAATAAACAAATTTACTTATAAAATGGTGAAACATTGCCAACATAATTAGTTTTGGCTTGGTATACATTTATAACTTTGAGTACTGAATAATATTATACTTTGCTAAACTAGTTTAATGGCACAAAAACTAAATGGCAATGTTGTTGGTTTGAGTAGGAATTGCTATTTCTAAATTAAAGCTGGCATTGTAAGCATAGCTAATAAATATTAAGTCATTTCATGTTCGTTTGTTTTTTAACAGGATGATGAAGAAAGTCCTCAAACATTTAGCTCAGTAAGATCATTTTATTTATTTATTAAACATTTTTTTAAAATTAAAAATAAATAATTCAATTTTTATTTGAATTCTATTTTAGTGTATGTGTTAGGTACTGTATTAATAGAAAATTCATTTAAAAAAAATAATGTTCAGTTCCACTTTCTTTTAAAATTAGGATGATAAGCGTGCCCATCACAATGCATTGGAGCGAAAACGAAGAGACCACATAAAAGATAGTTTTCATAGTCTTAGAGATTGTGTTCCACAAGATGACACCAAGGTAGGATTTAGTTTTGTACTTTATTATTTTCCAAAAATAGAAATTGTTCAGAATGGAATGATAAACTAAAAACAAAAACATGCAAATCAATATTTAATCATTTTGATGTTTAAATCTCCCTTTGGATGCTTGTTAGGTTTTGCTAATTTGGCTTTCAGTTATGTGCACTTAAAAATGTCTGTTGTAGTGGTGTAGAATTTTGAAACATTCAGCTTAGCTTTCTTCTGATCTGAGTAAAAGTGCAAGGGTTGAAAATCCAGTTTCAAGAATATCAGGATATTCTCTTATACTCAGCTATGGCTTCATTAATTGTGTAAATGCTTAAAATTTAATAACCTGAAAAATTAATTATTTAGCGCTCAACTTCATCTTTCTTAGAAAGTTTGGCAAATTGTATTGTTTGTGTGGGCCTTAAACATGTTTATTAATTTGAAATAAAAATTGTATGAATTGTCATCTAGTCTTTCACTTGAATTTTTTTTTTTCCAGACAAATACTTCAAGCAAGGTAAGCTTTGATATTAAATTTTAATTACTTTTTTGTAGTAAAACACACAAAAAAAGGTAAAGGTTTTAATATTTACTTTCTTTTAAAGACATCAAGAGCACAAATTTTACGACAGGCTGCAGAATATATCATCCGAATGAGAGATAAAACTATGCAGAATGATCGTCATATAAATATTCTCAAACAGCAAAATGATGATTTGCAATCACAAAGTAAGGAAACATTTGAAAACATGTTACTATTGAACAGTATTTTTATTCTTAACTTTCTCTACGTATTATTAGTTATCCAATTGACTAAATTGATTAGCTGTACCTATAGATCTCGCTTTTAAAACTTACATTAGTATTAAATTAAAACATGTCTTTAAAACTTGAAATCTACTCATTAATCCTCTCTTAATGTATCAAGCATGTCGTATAACTGTAATTATTGCTTTATTGTCCCAGTCAAAGCGTTACAGAAATCTCAGGCGGGTGGAAAAGCAGTACTCAGCTCTAGTTTCCTTGATGAAGAGAGGGGAGATGATGACTATGAAAGCTATGAAGAAGAAGCTGTTATTACCTCCCCACCATCCAAACGCAAAAAAAACAAACTCTAGTTGAGTGATATATGTCAATGTGGAAGAGCATGTGGTGTCTGTTTTTTTTTTATATACATATATATATATTTTCTGTTTACAATACTTTTTATTGATAGCATTAATTGAAATATTTGGGTGAATTGATACTGGCATGTATGCCATTGAAGTGTTGTTTTTTTTTTTTGTGTCGAATCAAATTTTTGTTCTGTTAGATGTTCTAGGATGACATGTATATGGCAGTAATCAGTAATTGAGTACTCCAGTCATTTTATAATGCAAAGAAAAGCTAAAATATGCTGACCTGTGTGACCAGCTTATTGTTAAAACTTGCCAATCATTGTCTAGTTAGGTATGGAATGTATTGGATTAAAAAAATCTCCATACATGTTGAATAATGAGCTGTTCTTGACTTATCTTCTAAGTCAGTGAATGAAGTTTAGCTGAGTTCCATCAGCAGTCTGATTGTAATGCTCACATTATATTAGGTCATGTAGACAAATTACTTAGTCCATTTCTCATGTGATGCAATGGTTGGATGTCCATTCCTTTCTATTTATTACCTATAAGTTAGAGATAAACGAGTGCTGTGAAATCATTCTGAAAGAAAACCTGTTTGTTTCACATCTGCTGGTTTCTAAAGTCAAGCTCTTGTTTCATTGTATTCACTATCTTGATAGCCACCTGACATTCAATAATTTTGTCTAGATATAGCTTTTTAGGGAAAAAAAAATTCTTTGCTCTTTACAAGGAGCAGATATTTTTTACTTGTTTTAAAAGCAGGTAAACTGTTTGCATCTTTTTTTTTCTTGAGTTATGCATGTATTAAGTCTGTAATGGGGAAATAAACATTAAGGAGAAAATGTCAAAGATTAGCGCCAGCTATTTCTTGAATATTTTTACCATTACTGTTTCCCATAAACATTATTGCAATATTTTTGTTTGTCCTCTGTTGTAAACTGAGGAATGCAACCATTTCAAGTGCTCATTATGTCTTGACAAATTTTATATCACTTAAATCATATTTTTTTTTTTTTTGTAATTATTTTCATGTACCTTGTGTAGTTGATAGAAGTATGGGACTGGAAGCCTAGTCTATTCAGTCTGCTATGTAAATGTATATTTAAAATAAAACCATGTACACACATG
This sequence comes from Biomphalaria glabrata, assembly GCF_947242115.1. NCBI lineage: Eukaryota > Metazoa > Mollusca > Gastropoda > Planorbidae > Biomphalaria > Biomphalaria glabrata. The sequence continues at coordinate 17,926,693 of NC_074713.1, read as the reverse complement.
AACAGGTTTTAAGGAGCGTAACATTAATGCGTGTACAAACTTTATTTTATTTGAAATACTTAATGAACCCCAAAATTGAGGGTGAATAACAATAATCCATGTGAAGAAGTCACGTGCCCGGCAGCTTCTTATTCATGTAACTCATGTCTAGTTTAATATTTTAGATCATATATTTTTTGAATCATAAGAACATAAATTAATGCAAATCTTAATAATTATTCATTCTTAAGGTTTGCACACAGTTGTATTTTTTTTTGGAAAATTGTGACTAATTGTATACAAAACATTACTTAATCTAGGGGTAAGTTAAAAAATAAACTGAATTGACTTTGATATTAATTTAATGATTGGGAGTGGGGTACTTGTCAAATGCACTATTATCACTCCACTCAAAGGACTTTCTTTGTAGTTTTTTTTTTCCAGTAATGATAAATTGTGGAGTTTATTTGGTGTGTGGCTTGTTTAGCAGTTACAAATTTGTATTAACCATTAAAAATTTTTTTTTTTTTCCAGTGGTTGTAAACTGAATTTTTGTGTAATAATTTTTTTTAGACACCAGTCTATGATAAGACTAGTTACTACAATCGACAACTATTTTTGATAGTTTCATGAACAATAAAGGTGTAAAATTTTTATATTGCATTTGTTTTGTTTTTTAATATTGGTTTCATATGTCAGAGCATTGTGAAGCAATAAAGTTGCTATTTTTATTGTCCTGAAGCAGTTATAAAATGACATGTTTCACTCAATAAATCATCTTGATTGGCATTTAAAAGTGGATTGTACCTTGTTTAAGATACTACAAATCATCATTGGTCAGTTTACTACAAATCATCATTGGTCAGTTTATTCAGAACAAAGTCTAATACATACAAGCATACACACAATTGAAAACTATTCTCTAGGAATAAGACATTTTATTCTCAAATAGTAAATCACATTGTCAGTGAAATAATTCTTATAAACATACTTTGATACTAGCTAGTTTTTTTTTTCTTTTGGTGAACACATTGTTTTCAACAATCAGAAAACAAACATTAAACATTTTTGTTCAAAATGACAAGATTATGGGGGAAAAGATAAAGACAAGACCACATAAAAAAATGTTTAAACAAATTTTCTCTTTCATTCCTATATGTATGTAATTTAAAATGGAACAAAAATTAAATCACCTAGAAACAAGTTATTCATAATATTAATATCAAGTAATTGTTTTAAATCAAAAGTGCTCCAATAATTTTGTGCTATTTAGCATTTATTAGCTGCTCCACTAGGCAATTTTAAACTACCAAAATATTTCTGGGCCATCATGACAGAGTCTAGACTCAAGTTGTAGACAGGTTGAACTGGTCTCTGTAAAGAAAGACAATTCACTTGTTAGAGAAACCTAGCCACTGACTGTGTAACATTTTTGATTAATTAGATCTATAGATTGCATTCACCACCAAAGATAGAAATACCTTTTTTTTTTATAAACTATAGTTTATATATATATATATATATATATATATATATATATATATATATATATATATATATATATATATATATATTAGGTTGATTTCAGTTAATTGAACTTGGTTGAAAATAAAGCTATACTCAATCAATTGGTTAGAATCAAAAGCTAAGTTATGTTGGTATGTAAAATAAAAAAAAAAGTATATTGATATGGTTTCTTTTACACTTTTTAGAATATAAGTTTATTCTTCTTTTCACATTATTCTAATTGCATAACAAAAATAAATTATATAGTTAGTTGTTAGTTCCTAGAGAAATCATAAATATTAATTTCATGCCATGTCAACTGCATTATTAAGAGGTGAGAAAATTAATTAATTAATAATTACTTTTTATGACAATATTCAAGGTAAAACAGTAGAAAAAACACCTTTTTAACAAATATTTTTGAAAAAAGTAAAAGAATATTATTGTGCAAAAAAAAAAAAAACTGTACTTTTGTGTGCCATATAAATACTAGTAAGATAGAAAATAATCTTATAAGGTTTATGAAAATTGATAATAGCATTGGATTTAACATAAACACATTTTTCTAATAATTGAGACAGTTAAAGCTTAAAATCTCCTAATAAGTGAGTAAAATATTTTTAGCTTAGAACTGATAGAGGGATAGTAACATAATATTATAGACCTGCATACAAAAAAAAAAAGACTTTTAAAAAGAGTTACCAATCTGTTTTGAGGATTTCCAATAATAATTTCATTTGACAAAGATCCTCCAATAAAATGCTGTGCAACAGAAAGTCCACTCAGACAATAACAAGTATGGTAATGGTCTCTGGCTCTGTCAAACATTCAACAACAATTAGAAATAGAACACACAATTTTCTGCTAATTTCACTTGAATGGTAGAATAAATGATAGAAGCTCAAATAAAAAAAATCATCAAAGTAACACAATGAAAAGTAGTTACAGTAGTAGTGCAAGGAATAGTTGGAGAATTTTTTGTTTTAAATGACAAATATTGGACAAAAAATAGACTGCATTAAACTGGTTAAGTCCCATTCCTTCCTGCTCTGTTTTTTCAATAGGAGTTCATCTCAGGTTAAGTCCCAAGATTTTATTTATTAAGTGTTATATTAATGTTTTTTTTTCTTGCCTAATGGTATTTCAAATTATTACAAAAAGTTTCTGTTTCTGGCGAACTTACTTTCCTGGTTTGTCAATTAAACCCCCATGGGAATGCTGGCAACAAATAAGAATATATTCTTGTAATGCTTCTTGGTGAAACATCCATCTCTCAGCACTGAGGTTTTGATCATCATCTGTATTCATGAAATTATTTAGATTGAGAATTTTTTTCATCTAAATTCTGTTAATATTTCACAATAAATCAAAAGTAAAAGAGAAAATATTAGATTGAAATAAAAAAACTGAAAGTGATTACCATCAGTGCACATGATCATGTGAACAATGGGAAAAGTGGCTCCTTGCCAAAAGGAATAACAGCCATCCACTAATTTATTTGTTCTGCCCTGGAAACCTCCTTCAAGTTGAGTCTGTCTATTTGCTGTCCAGCGCTTTTAAACAAAAATTACAAGTTTTACACCAATTAAAACCAATATCTATCTGCCATGTTTTATCATATCTCACATTTTGTACAAGTTTTTTTCAGAAAACATTTTTAATCTTTATGCAGACTTGACCCTTTTGATTCCCAATGGAGCTATAGGGCTGAAATCTTTATGCCATGTATTAAGCATTAATGTGAGTCAGAGAATTTGAAAATTCATTGTTTTCCTGGCTAAAATAGTACACTGTTATGAGACATAAAGATGCCTTAGGGTAGAATAACTTAAATTTAGTTTAATACAATGAAAGTCCAAACTTTTTAAAGTTAAAATTTAGCTTTAACTTTACCTGACAATAAAGCCAACATTGAATTACAATATGATCACATACAAACAATCACTATTCACCATTTCTGCTTAGAACAGAGAGATGGTGTTTGCACAAAGCATCAGGCTACACAAACTAATTATTTTAAAAATTTGTCAAGATGTAAGCCAAAGTTTATATTGAATTACCAGCAAGGATCGAAGATCACATCTCTCGGTGTGGTTTAGAAGAACAAGGGCAGCAATGCCACAGAAAGTATATCCTCCATGAGCCTCAAGTCCTGGGTAGCCTGAAAATCCACCTTCATATGTCTGACACCTAAACACCAGACAAGATTTGTATATTTGTGAAAAGAAAAAAATAGCACAAACAGTTTCATCCTACTGCATCTGATAAGGTTAGGAGCTGGCCTTGTTACATAGCACAGTTTCATCCTACAGAATATGATAAGGTTAGAAGCTTATTACTTAAGTTTTCATGTATATACATTTAAAAAAAAATCTTCAGTCAATGGTATAAATAGCCAAGTTTAATATTCATCATAAAGGTATAAATCTTTAGACCAAGGATTCTTTATTTGTAAAATTGCTGAATATAAATATTGACCAATCACTAGCCACATATCACTTTTGTTACTTGTTTTTATGCAGTCCAACAAACTTGACAAAGCCAGTGACACTAGACTTACCTTGTAATAAAATCAGCCACTCCATCAGATAGTTCTTTTGTTAAAATATTTGTAAGACGAGCTACGCTAACAGCACAATAAACACCCCTAGGGAATCGTGGAAAAACATCAAATAATATCAATATATTAAATAAAGGGCTGTTTTATTAATGAGAAGAAGGTAAACTTTATACACAAGGTCAACGCCTCACCTGTAATCTAGTGTCTAAAACATTTTTAACAAATGTTTCAAAAATACATTTTTATATTATCCTAGTTTATTGCTGCTTTTTTTGTATGCTAATTATTTCTAAAGTTTTAGAAGTAAGTGAATTTATTTTATGTCATAAAATAGGTTTTATATCTTTGTATCCATTGCATTTATTTAGTTGAGCATTTTTTTATTGGAATATGTAGAGTCTATCAAGGAATGTTATATAGTTTCTCAAGATTATCCCTGCCACTTTTTAAGGGTTTAATTTCACCTCTGCTCCAGCCTTTATCAGTAGCCACTGGTTGTTATTTTAGAAAGATTTTATGAATATTTCTGAAAAGCAGTTATCTTTTTCTTTTTAAGACAAAACAGTTGCCTGCATCTCTCTCAAACAAGGTGCTTTTCTACTGGCCTTCCTAACTCTCATATGGCCTTTTCTTTTTTTACTGGCCTTGAATACAGACCTCTCCTCTTATAGCCCTTGCACAAATTTAGAAGGTTTTAAAATATCATTCAGCCTCCACAATGATCTAAAGAATATTCATGCAAAGTTTTATCAAGATTTTGATTTCCATAAGGAGCTTACATACACCATACCTTTTAATCTACTATATAGTATATATTTATATAAAAAAAGAATGGCATGTTGTTTTTTATTACCTGATGTCAACTTCCCCACCATCATGCATTTTAAATGCTCCTTCTTTGGTTTTCATTCTCATTAAGTAATTATAAAGTTTTTCTCTGAAATGAAACACATATTTCACTACAAACTGTAGTCTTAAATCTATATTTTGGGAAGAAATGTCCCATAAGTTTGTATAGAACAAATAGGAAACACTCCAATAAAATATTACAAAAATAAAATAAAATTATAGCTTATCACAACAGTTAATGGCAAATGATAAGGCTTTAATAAAGTAAAGAATAGAAAAGAATTCCCCCCCCCCCCCCAAAAAAAAAAGAGATTTTGCATTAGAACAGTCATAAAAAATAATTAATAAAATTTCACTTTAATCAATGTAAAATAAAAATACTAAGTGAAGTTGCCACAGGTAAGAAAATTATATAATATAAATAAATGGATAGAAGGAAATGCAAGATGCGAATTCGCCTCTCAACATGGGAAAATTAATTAATTCACTAAATTAATACACAAATCAATAGACACTACAAAACTTCAACATGTGGTTAACACACTACCTTAGAAGTTCATAAATTTAACTGTACATGAACATACATATGTCTAAAACCCAAAAGCCCTTTTCTCACCTATTTATGACATCAAATACTTTATTGGTTACATTTGCCAAAATGCATAGAGCATTAACCGCAGCATATGTTGGGGCTAGATGTGGAAACTGCATTGGTCCACCTAAAAAAAAAATAATCTTGTATTACTCTAAAGAGAAAACACAAATACAACTCATAATAATAATAATAACATATCTTTACTACAAATTGTGATTTATTTTATAAATGCTTTAATTGCTATGTTTCAAACCTCCAAATCCTCCCTCTGGATCTTGGCATTTACCAAGAAAATTAGCAATGCTGAAAAAAGATAATATAGTTAATAGTTAAAACAACATTTGTTATAGTACAATGCTCTGATCAGAATTTATACATATTTCAAAACTGTTATAATTATTATGATTAAAAGATATCAAAACATTAATAATAACCCTAAAAATTAATACAAATAAAATATTTACGCTAAAGCTCTTTCTTCTGGAATGATCACTTCTAGTAATTCTAAACTATGCAAAATCCAGTAGCATAGCCAAGGTCGACTAGAATCCAAGCACTGGCAATAAAAAAAAATGTTATGAGCTAAATTTAGATTGAGAATGTCTACAACTTAAATCTTTTAAGTGTGTCAAAAAGAACTATCAAATACAAACTTTAATATATAGACATCATGATGCTGATTATCTCCCTTACCTCATAAGATGACGATAATGTTTGCAAACCTTTGGTCAGAAAGTCTGTGTGCATTTCTCTGTCTAAAAATGGCATACTGCAAAATACAATTTACATTTCTACTTAGATATTATTTTATAAGTCAAATCAGAAATAAACCATTTGAAAATGAATGGTAGTCTAAAATTTTTAAAATATTTTCTTTCTTTAGAGCTCAGAGAAGTTTGAATTGGTCAGAGATGGGATTAACAAAAATCCTATTGTCCTTTAGTTTCAGCAATACAAGCTTCTGATCAATTCTGTACTTTAACTAGAAGCATAAAGCCAAATGTCCTCTAAGAGGGAAAGCAGATGGATGGATAGGGCATCTAGATTTAAATTATTTTTCAATGGTCTTGAGATAAATGTCTTAAACTTGCATGCATGATTCCACCTTTGTATTTTTAACCATCTTAACTCCCATCCCCCTCTCAACAATGAAATTATCTCTTCACTCACACATCAGCAAAGGCATAGAGACATTGGCCATAACTTGAAAATCAATTAGAACTACTTCATACAGAACATATTTGAAATAGGTGAAACAAAAATTTAATCAAAAGCCACCTGACTAAATAATTATACAAATCTTACTGGAGATATGTTAACAGAGAGCAGAAGAAGCAAACATTGTATGTAAACAGCAGACACCATGACAGAATGTATTTGTTATTACTGACACAAATGTAGGTAATAGGCTATTACTGTTGGCTAACATACATTTTAAAAACATGTGAAAAAGTATTGGATCCAAAGAGAGTATGATATATGAATCTTGTCAAATCTTCAAATCTAGGAAACTTTGTGAAATATACCATTTTATCATTAAATTTATCATCTTCATTTTTCCTAATATAGCCCACCCCACCCCTTTTTTTATAAAGGGTTTTAGAGTACAGTTGATTATCCTGCTTAATTGGGAACTGGATCTGTCTGAATAATTGAATGCAGAATATTAATAAATAGTCCATTCACCACAATATAAAAAATTCCAATGGGAGTATCGTGCCGTACAAAAACATAAAATTCAAGTAAAATATACAGGTAGGGGAACAAAGCGTTCTACATTAAGAGAAATAATCACTAATCTTTCACTGCACATCAGCAAGACCACTTCTAAAGATAACATACTGTAAAACAAAAAGGATGTCTGGATATTTGACATTCCGGATAACTTACATCTGGATAAATTATACTCTACTATATATAAATGTTAATGTTTTTTTTCAAATGAAAAAAAAAATAAAAAAACTTGATGTTACAGAAAAATCAATGACTTCACAGAATTTAAATTTAGAAACATTGAAAAGCAAAGAGACAAAAAATGATATACCGGATCAACATAAAAAAAGGTATTTTATTCTTTCTACTTACTCTGGATAGATATCTAGTGAAGATCGAAATGTTCTGTAACATTTTAACACACTCTCTTCAACTGCTTTCTGAAATTGTACAATTCAATTAAGCATTAGTTAAAAAGCACTCTGCTGTTATGACATATTGAAAACTTTTTATGTGTGCAGATGTAATATATGGCTGGTAATGAAGCATTATTATTGGCGTATGTTTATCTCATCATCATGGATCCAGATATCCAGTAAGTTAAGTAAGAGTAATAGTTAATTATAGTATAAAAAGTATACATTTTTAAAGGTCCTACTTAGATGATGAAACTTCTGTTACTTAAAATATTTTATTTGTTTAGACATTTTCATTTTACTTGGTTAATAAATATCAAATGAAAATAGAGAAACCCTTGAAAAGTAAATTAATGTGGTTCATCCTTCTAAACCTTAGGACATCAGTCCTCACAGCCCCCAGTTTGAGAAAAGCCGTTCTAGAATCTAGTTAGAGATTACTTTAAAGTCTACTATTCTTTTCTAGGCTAGAGTATTCTTAATTCTAAGTCTAGAATCTTGTAGCTGTAGGACTGTAGGTAGAGTTACTGTCTAAGACTAAATGAGTTTAAAGTCTTGGAGACATAGATTGACTAATCAGTCAATAATCAAGCCTGCAAGTAGACCATAGATACTAGATTTAACTAGATAAATATTATAGTAACTTACGCCGATTGAACACATTCATGTTAAGATACTTCTGAAACACCCCACTGTATTTTAAAAAATTCTTCTTTATTTCGATGATTATGACAAAACTAGTGCATCATCCATTTCTTTATAGTTTAGATATATTTTCAACCGAGGAATTTTTTTTTACTTATATTCAAAGTGCATTGGTAATATATTGGTATAAAAACATCACTTTTCTTTACCTCTTGGGAAGAGTGAGTAGGTCACGGCTTAAGGGTATTTTTTTTATGCCGATGATGCTTCAGCTCAACAAAACCTATATATTATGCTTCTAATTAGGCTGAGAAATATTTGCAATTATTTGATGAAACTGTCCCTTGCTACCCAAACATGAAAATTGAGGTTAAATTAGGGAGTGTTTGAATGATGTAAGCAATCTCAGCTTCGTAAAGAATCGAACACCATTTTAATGTTAAAAATACACATCAAAGGGATATATATATAGACAAAATATTTAAATTACATATTTTTAATTGTTATTTTTCAGAATAATGTAATGCAAACTATATATAATATATAAATTACTTATGTGTTACTATTTGTATCAGTTATTTGTGGTTTACCATAAATATGCTATTTTTTTTAAGTAAATAGATTTACATCGATATGCACTAATTGCACCCATTTTAAAATCATGATTTTATGCACATACTATGATACTATTAATATTAAATTACTGAGAGCATAGGTAACCATAACATACCCAGTTGTGTTTTTTTCTGTTCAGGTGCCTCATTCTATTTAGTTCTGAATTATGTGTTATAAACCAATACCTAGCGCATGTACTTGATGTGTTAAGAGAGATGCACCATTCTATTTAGCTCTCTATCATGTGTTTAAAACCAATACCTAACACATGCACTTGATGAGATAGTAATAAAAGGAAAGGGGGAGATATAGAATGTGGTTATGGTATTTTTAAATTTAAATGTCTTTGGATGGAAAAAAGGGGGGGATGGAGGGGAAGAAACAGTAAAGACACAGTATCAAGAGATCATCAATAATTGATTGACCATTAAAACGTGACGTCAGCCTCAAATACAGAGTCAGTTGTGATTCTAGAGAATCTAAACCTAGACGTGTGGTGCCAGGTCTATAATTTTTTTTTTGCTACAAAGCTCATAATGCGCTACAAAGACACATAACTCCTTTGAAACATATAATAATGTCTCTCCTTACACAATTTCACTTTCCAACATTCACACATTTTCAGTGCAAGTAACAATTTCAAGACTCAATTCAAGCGCAGCCATCAGAATAACACACAACAAAAAAGGGTCAGTGATAGCGCAACACACAGGTGTAAACCAGACCATCAACACAGCCCCAAAACATTGTTCAAGTTGTACTGAGAACAATGTTGAGGGGAAAGAGGGAAGAGCCGATTATTGATCGATCAAGTACCAACGGTCAAGCAGCTAATTTGGTCACAAACACTAAGCATGCTAGAAGTGTATTATATATAGATATGTTGTTTGTGTGTGTGTAACAAACACTAAGCTCTAAAATATGTTTTTTTGGTCAACCAGGTGGCTTGGGGAGGACGTTTTTTTCTAGATTTATAGGTAACACAATTCCAGTAGGGGAGATAAAGGGTGAATTTTTTCATTTCTTTGTTGATCCTTTTTATAATTTGTCTTATGTAAATTGAAAAATGTTACTTGTTAACTTAACCTTTATAAATTAATTTACACTTATTCAGTAATATTTCTTATTATTTGTGATTACCATGGACAAGTTTAAACCTAGGTCAATTGAGGTAATAATAGAACAGGCCCACATGTTTGGAATTGAGGGTGATGAATTACGAGAGTTTGTTTTAAACCAACAAAAACTAGATCTAGAAAGATTAAAAGATTTAAACCGACAAAAACTAGATCTAGAAAGATTAAATTTAGAATTAGAAAGAAAGGCAAATGAAGTGGTAAAGTTGAAAATGGAACTGGAAGTAAAACTGTCATTACAGGGAGATGTAAACTATAAAATAGAAATTGAAAATGACATATTAACTAATGAGGAACAAAATAACTGCCAGGATATTGATAATAATATAAGTGGAATAGAAGATAATGAAGAAATTGAGAATGTCTTATCAAGTAAGGAACTAAATGATTGTAATTATACTGTTTATGATATCAGTGAGATAGAAAAGGGAAAAGTAATTGAAAATGTCTTAACCAATATGGAACTAAAGGATTGTAATTATATTATTAATGATATGAGAGAGATAGAAGATAAGGGAGTATTAATTGAAACTAATAAGGAACTAAATGACTGCCATTATATTGAAAATGATATCAGTGACATACCATATAAAAGAGAAGAAAGTGAAAATGTGTTAACTACTAAAGAACTTATTGATTGTCAGTTTAGTGAAGTAACTACGAAGGAACTTATTGATAAGGAACATAATGATTGTCAGTTTATTGACAATAATATTCATGTTCTGAGACCATTTCACAGAGTACACAAACCATTAAAGAGATTAAACCTAACAAAAGGAGTCTATCAAGTTGTTGGTACTGGTAAAGTAAAACCAGACCCCAATTGGCTACAAATGTTTTTGTACCTAAAAATCCCCAGAAGACGAAAAATAAGTCTTAAAGAAGTTTGTCAAGTTGTTGTTGGGGGTAAAGTTAAACCAGACCCCAAAAGGCTACAAATGATTTTGTACCTAAAACTTCCAAGAAAAAAAAAAAAGAAATCTTGACGTAGTGTTTCCCCTCTCCCAGTTGCTGAGAAGGGAATGTCCACGAGGGTCACCTGAATTCCCGAGTGCGACTTGGCAATAGAGAAAATTCAGCATTGTCTGTCTTCTTGTATTTTAATTTTTGTTGTTGTACGAAATCTTAATATATTGTATTATCTAAACAGTTCACCCGAAATAGCTTGCTGTGTGTTGCACCAAGTGGATTGCATCCTTCCGGTAAATCACCTCGGCACAGAGCTGATCCATAGTGAGTGGCATTATGTCATCAGCAGTGAGTGTCCGACGCCTAGACAGATACCTCTGATACTTACATGAATTCACAATCCAGTTTGACCACAGACCATTGTCTACTAGCAGATACACTGTCAAGACTTAGCATAGTTGTATTAGTTATAATTGTTAGAATTCATTTTTTTCCCAATACAATGTGAAACGTGCCTTTAACTATTAGAGATGGTATCTTGTCGTATATTATTGCTATACATAGGAGTTGATCTTTTCTTGTATGTTTGCTGTTTTACATATTAAATATTAACATGGAAAGGACTAGGCTTGCCGACTTCAAATTGTAATTTAACTCTCCATGCCACTATTTTTTTTCCTCATTTATTCTTTTCTCTCTTTCCCTTTGTTGTAAATAGCTGGACATATTTCTTTTGTTAGGTTAATAGGGGCTATTTCACTTTCATGTACATTATATACATTTGTGTGTAGATATATATGTTTATATATATGTATATAAGTATGAGTATGACACAGTGTGTGTGTGTATGTATATTTATGTATATATTTGAATGACTGTTATCTAATAACAGTCATATCGTGAGAGGGGGGATGTCAGGGAGAGGTATGGCGAGAATGAATGTTAGTTTGATATGATTGTTATATCCCCATGTTATGAATGCGAAGTGTTGCACGTGTTGTGAACTGAGTGATTAAGTCTTCGTTGAATGTGCGAGAGAATGTGTTAAGTCAGTAAGGTCTTGCTCCCGGTCCAGGAAGGTTGGCCGTTTACTTCCTGGACTGGTATTTATGCATTTATATATTTATAAGTTGATGGACTGGTGTTTTGTGTATTTCATAAAAGTGATATAATTGTGTGCTTTATTAAGTATTAAAGTATTATCGATATTCGTGAATATAAGGAGTTAGAGTTGATGTATATTAAGTGTTCGTATTTGAGTTAAGCAAGTATTGAATTATAATTGAGTAACCAAGAAAGTACCAAGCAAGTATTATTTAGTATTCAAGAAACCCCTAGAGAGCCAAGTTAAGTAACACAACAAGACAAGAGACAAGCAGAGCATAGCAGCAGCAGCAGTAGTATATATATATAAAGTTGAACTCTGACAACAAGCTACCATAGCTTTTTAGCCCCCTCCCCCCTTCCCCCGACCGAAAAATATCTAGCACTGACTTTTGACTTTTGGGCTGTTACATACACTGAGCGTGCTAGATATGTAGAGCCGTGCATGTTTTGTTTTTAGGTCAACCAGGTAAACTGTTGTGTCTTCCAATATCTTGGGGAGGGCGGTATTATCGGCAACCTAAGCTTATTAGGCTCTCCCCCAAATAAATAATATATATGGATTTATAAAGGGCCTTATATCTCAAAATAGCTTTTAGGGCCTTTCCAAGACATAATTACCGTTTATGGATTTATAAAGGGCCTTATATGTCAAAATAGCTTTTAGGGCCCTTTCAAGACATAAGTACTGGTACGATAATATGTCGGTTTAGCACCTTACACTTATGTGTATCGTCAGTTTCTAAGCAGAGATAGGCAATATGGAGCATGGGAAAATGACTAAAACTGTCTGTCTTGACGCGGCGTAAAAAGAAAATGATAAAAATAACACAATTTTAAGATTATAACACTTTTAAAACACCATACTTATGTGTTCGAGAGTTTCTTAAGATGGTTGATTCTTGAAGATAGTGGTAAAACGATGTTCGAAACTTTAAGCTCTTGAAAGCATCGACCTGACCGACTTTAACATCAAATATAATTTTAACTATGAGTAGTATTGTAATACAATAAAACATATTTACTTTTTAAGACAAATAGATGAGGAATTCATAGAGTCTAGCTAGGCCTAATCAGTCTAAAAGTAAAAGATCTAGATTCTAAATTGTAAATCTAGATTCTAGATCTAGATTGATTAGATAAGATTGGTCTGAATTCTCTTCTCATTCAGAGTCATTCTCAGGTCTAGAGTCTAGCTTTCTACAAGAATAGATTCTAGATTGACTAGATCATGATCTATTATTAGGTCTAAGTCTAGACTCCTAATAAGTAAATAACTCCTAGTCTTAGACTAGACTTACAATCACTCTGTCTCTATGTCTATACTAATACTTAGTAATACTATTACTATCTGTAGCACTCTTAGTTAGTGACTCTAGCAACTCTAGCATCTAGATCTACAGCATGATTCAGCATCATCTAGACTAGTGACTAGTGACTACTGATCAAGCTAGAGTAGCTGCTAGAGATAGTAGACTAGAGAGTAAGAGTACACTTCTAGATTCTAGTTCTACTTCTAGATTCTAGACTTACTGATTACTCACTTACTGAAGTGACAGAAGTGTGACTTGTGACTTAGAATCTAGATCTAGATTAGAATTAGATCTAGTCTTAGACTAAAATTACTAAAATAATTATTTAATGGTCACTAATCTAGATCTACTAATAATCTAATTTAGCCTAATTTAGGGCACACTCTTAGCTAGATCTACCTGCTCGATTGATGTATTAGTTGGACAATCATCATCTTTAAATAAGAGGCTTTGAAATAATGGAGATAAGCAACGGAATCTTGAAGTGTCTGCCATCTCTGAAAAATTAACAAGTTTGATAGAATATCAAATATTGTTTTTCGACTTATGCTAGTGCTCAACAGTTGTTGTGTTTTTTTTAATGATTCCGGTAAAGGGAAAGCATTCCAGTGTCTTTTTCGTTTGACAACACATCATATCAACGATTCTTGAAAAAAACAACAAAAAAACTGTTGTTGATTTAGATCTAGAGAAATTTATAGTCTATGTAGACTCTAGATCTAGTCTGTCTAGATCTAGATCAATTCAAAAATGACCGTGGATGCGGCAAATAAGGGCTTTACTTTACCTTCTGGCCCAGCTTCACTATGTTTTGATAAAGAAGAATTTATGAAAGTAATTTATTTTAATAATTTAATTATTTAGATCTAGATCTAGCTAGAATGGCTAGATCTATATAATCTATAATAAGTCTATATAATTTATAATAATAATAAATAATTTACGTCTACGTTATTTTAAAATTTAGAAGCTAAGAATCTATTACTAGTATTACTTAGACTTAGATTCTAGGGTAGTAGTATTAGATCTAGAGTTAGAGTAACTTCCGTTTATCAAACAAGTTAAGCTCAGTCGCCAACATTTTTTATGTTTGAATTAGTGTATCTCCGTAAAAATTAGACCTAGAAAAAAACTGATTGTATCTATGAACTCCTCATCCATTTTTCTTAAAAAGTAGACATATTTTATCCTATTACTACTCAAAGTTAAACTTATATTTGATGTTAAAGTGGGTCAGGTCGATGATTTCAAAAGCTTAAATTATCGAACACTGTTTTAGTAAAGTTTTACCTTTATCTTATCTTATCGAACATATTAAGAACTTATCGAACACACAAGAAGTATGGTGTTTTAAAAGTGTTATAATCTTAAAATTTTGTGAAAAGTATGGTGTTTCAAAAGTGTTATAATCTATTTTTTTTTTTTATTTATATCATTTTCTTTTTACGCCATGTCAAGACAGACAGATTTTTAGTCATTTTCACATGGTCCACATCGAAGGAATCTATCAATGATCAGCTCTGCTTAGAAACTGACGGTGCTAAGCCCAGTAACGCATTACCATAGTACTTATTTAGGTCTAAGCTATTTTGAAACATAAGGCCATTAATAAATCCAGATATTATTTATTTGAGGGAGAGCCTAATAAGCTTTGGTAGCCAATAGATAATCCCGTCCTCCCCAAGTCATTGCAGGACACAACAGTCTACTTGGTTGACCTAAAAAGAAAACATACGGTACGCGGCCCTACGTAACTAGCCGCCGATCTAGCACACTCAGTGTATGTAACAGTCCAAAAGTCAGTGCTAGATATTTTTCGATCTGGGCGGGGAAGGGGGGGGTGCTGAAAAGCTATGGTAGCTTGCGAGCTGTGTTACCTATAGAATAGATGTAGATAGATCCGCCCTCCCTAAACCACCTGGTTGATCAAAAAAAAAACCACAGTATTTTAGAGCACGCTTAGTATTTGTCACACACACACAAACAACATATCTATATATCTATCACGCCTAGTGTTTGTGACCTAATTAGCGGCTTGACCGTAGGTACTCGAATGATGGCTCCTCCCCCTTTCCCCTCAACATTGTTCTTACTACAACTTGAACAATGTTTTGGGGCTGTGTTGGTGGCCTGGTTTACACCTGTGTGTTGGGCTATCACTGACCTTTTTTTTTTGTTGTGTGTTAGTCTGGTGGCTGCGTTTGGATTGAGTCTTGAAATTTACGTTGTTACTTTGCACTGAAAAAGTGTGAATGTTGGAAAGTGGAATTGCGTAAGAAGAAAGTGCGGGTAAGGGGGTGTAGGCAGAATAAGAGAGTGGTTAAAATAAATGTGTTATTGTTATTATTTTGAGTATTTGTGATGTTTCAAAGGAGTGTCTTTGTAGTGCATTATGAGCTTTATCATACTTTATGGTAAGATATATATATATATATAATTTTATAGACCCTGCGCCACACGTCTAGATCGAGAAGCACAACTGACTATGTATTTGAGGCTGACGTCACATTTTAATGGTCGATCAATTATTGATGATCTCTGGATACATGTTATCTCCCCCCCCCCAACCTTTTTTTTTTACCTACCAAAGACATTTCTTTTTCAAAATACCATATCTACATTCTATACCTCCCCCTTAGCCCTTTCGTTTTATTAATATCTTTTCACATCAAGCGCATGCGCTAGGTATTTGTTTATAACACATAATTCAGAAGTTAGTAGAATGGGGCATCTGAAAAAAAAAAAGACAACTGAATATATTCTATATTAATTGTTACTATGATATCACAACGATGATAATAGCATCAAACTATATGTGTCATAAAATCAAGCTTTTAAAATGGGTACAATTAGTGCATATCAATGTAAATCTATTTACTTAGAAAAATATAGCACATTTACGGTAAACCAAAAATAGCTGATACAAATTGTAACACATGGGTAATTTATATATGTATATTGCATTTACATTATTTTAAAAAATAACAATTAAAAAATATATAATTTAAATATTTTGTCTTCTTTGGGTTATATCCCTTTGATGTTTATTTTTAACATTAAAATGGTGTTCGATATCTTACGAAGCTGAGATTGCTTATATAAAAACAGCTATTATCGAACACCCCCTTTTTAAACCTCAATTTTCATGTTTAGGTAGCAAAGGACACTTTAAAAAAAAATAGTTGCAAATATTTCTCATCCTAATTAGAAGCATATTATATAGGTTTTGTTGAGCTGAAGCATCATTGGCATTAAAAAATACCCTTAACCCGAGACTCACTTCACTCTTCCCAAGAGGTAAAAAAAAGTGAAATTTTTATACCAATATTACCTATGCACTTTCAATATAAGTAAAGTGAAAATGAAACTAAATATAACTTAACTATAAAGAAATGGACGATGCACAATAGGAATGGACTAGTTTCGTTATAATCATCAATAAAGGAGAATTTTAAAAAATACAATGGGGTGTTCGATAAGTACCTTAAAACGAAGGTGTTCAATAGATGTAAGTTACTCTAGATGTACTTTTTTTTTTTTAAATTTATTAATTAAATAGAGTTTCTCAGTTTTATAGACTAGACCAGTGTTTCTCAAACTTTTTTGTCTGCCGGCACAGTAAAAAAAACTAAAAAAATTTCGCGGCACACCACGAAGAGCAACAGTTGTTTTATAATAAAAAGAAAAAAAGATTTTACCTGTTTTTAACTATTACATTTAATGTGAAGGGTGTGCCAGTTTTTGAGAGCAAATGCAATCTAATCGAGGCTCCAAAGTCGACAAACGAACTCGCATTTCATCGTCTATTGTAAGAAGTCTCTCTCTTTTCTTAGACTTGATTTCAGTCAGTACTGAAAATCCAAACTCACATAACCATTATGATGCAATGGATCTAATTATTTTCATTGCTTTTAAACTGATTGCAGGATATAACTTGTTGATTGAAATCCAAAACATGTCCTGGCTGTTTTCCCCAAAAATTTGACTTTAGAACTGCATCATTTTTTAAATCAATGAGCTGCTCTTCTTCTTCATTTTGTAAGATTTGTAGCTTCATTGTTTCCAAATGGAGAGCTGACCCATCCATACTCATTACTTCAAACTGCTGACTGCAGGTGTGTTAACGTGTCCATAATTTCGGGGGGGATTTCTTTATTTGAAGCACATTCATTGTAAGTAGGAAAGCAGTTGAAGACTCCTTTCGAGATCTTACCTTGCCACAAAGACAATTTTTCACCAAATGACTTCAGTTTTGAGGATGCAGTGATGATGGTTTTCGATGGTCCTTTAAGACTTAAATTCAATGAATTTAATTTGTCAAATAAATCAGAGAAATGTCACCTTAACCCACCAGATCTCGTCAAGAATAGAAAATCCAAAGTCTTTTTTTTCAGCCTCCAAGAATGAAATCAGCTCAGCCTTGAGTTGGACGACATGCTTTAACACTTTTACCCTGGAGAGCCAACGAACGTTGAGGTGATACAGGAGACATTTGTAGTCTGAATCCATTGCTTCACAAAGCTCTGAGAAAAGTCGGGATGCAAGCGGTCGAGATTTTATGAAGTTTACAACTTCAATCACTAGATCCAGAACAGACATAAAATCTTTCAGCAAAGAGCTTCTGATTCAGCCTCTGTGTGTGCTTTCTTGCGTTTTGCTAATAACTGAGCAACCTTATAACTTGCAATCAATCCCTTTTCTGGCAGCTTTAGGTATGTCGTATGTTTCTTAGCTTGTTTATTTTGTTGAGCCCTGATGTTTTCCAAGTATTCCTTCGGTTGCGCTTGTAAAACTGGATGTTTTGTTTCCAAGTGTCTCTTCAATTTGCTTGAAACAAGCGCCTCATTCGATAGAGTTGCATTGCAGATCAGACAGAATGACAATGGAGCATCTTCAGGTCCCGAAGATATGAAACCATACCCGATGTAATCTTCTTTGTACCTTTGTTTGGTTCCTTGCTTTTCATTGAACACTTTCACAGTTTCATTCTTACTAACGTATTTCTCCATGGATAACAATGAATAATGCTTAGTAATAATTTGTTATTATTAGCATACACCTAAAAAATTTACACGAAACACATCGCTTATTATTATCGTTACCAATTCAAGAACTGCTGTGCGTCTGCTAAGGCTACTATTAATGGTCGTTGCAAGTGGGGATGTCATCGCAACGTAAAATAAAAATTTAATAGTAGGCGGACCTGTGTAACGCTGCACACGTGGCGTTCTGAAAACTCCTGCGGCACACCTGCAAATCTTCGCGGCACACAGTTTGAGAAACACTGGACTAGACTGACTCAACTCACATGTTATACTTATATTATAAGTTATAAGTATTAGAATTTTATAATAATCTTGATCTAATTATAATATAAACAGTGTTAGTTTAGTAGTTTGCTTAAAAATTAAAATATTTTGGCATTGATAGTCCACTTCATCAATGGATTAAAGATTTTCTGATTGGCACTAATTGGGAAAGAACAAACTGTAATAATAAAATAATGAATGGCTCTAAAACACACCATTAACAGTAAACTCAGGTGTACCTCAAGGAACAGTCTTAGGTCCACTACTATTTTTGATCTACAAATGATACCATATTACATTAGTTCAGGAACAAAAGATACAGAAATATTACAACGAGAATTAGATGAATTACAGAAATGGGAATCGAATTGGAGCATGTCTTTCCACCCAGAAAAATGTCAGTTATTAAGAGTAACAAAAAAAACTAAAACAAACCCAAATAAATTCCACTTATCTTATGGTAAACCAGTAACACAGACTAAAAATGCAAAATACGTAGGTGTTATAATTAATGAAAAACTGTCATGGAATCACCATAACTATGAAACCAGTGATGCCCAAAATACGTCCCGTGGGCCAGATCTGGACCGCGAAGGGGTTCCATCTGGCCCTCCAAAACGTCGTCACAAAGTAGAGAAAATTCCTCTTCCAAAACAAAAGTTGAAAAATTTATCTTTACCTACTTTAGGGCTCTCATATTTTTTCTGATGGATTGGTACCATGACCTTTAACGTTTGTGCATTTATGAACTGAGGCTCTGTAGAATCTACCAGGAAAAGTCGGCGGATCTTTACTTTTTTTTGTGGAACAGGATGATAAGCCAATATCTTTGTTTTATAAAAAACAACATAAATATCAGCATTATTAAAAAAATATAGCAACATCCTTGGTTTAAACAATGAATAAAAGATCTATTGATTAACTACAACTAGAGATTGGAGGATCCATGGGAATATTTACCAATAAGAGACAAGAAAATGAGTCGGTGGTAAAGGCACTTATACTGTTGCTAACATTTTAAGTAGTGAAATGAAGCTATTTTCTGACTCGTAAAAAAATATAATCATCAAATATCACATTAGTTAATGTTGGACTAAATACAGTGGATTTCTAATAAAATAGTTTCAGAACAATTTTAATTTGTTTTGTAACCTTTTGGTCATGTGGCCCGCGAGACGAGTGTTGGAAATTAAAATCGTCGAATTAGGTTGCACATCACTGGATGAAACTATCAAAAAATCAAACAAAGCATTAGAGTTTATTAAAAGAAATTTCTATAAATCAAATAAGAACATAAAACTATTGGTTAGGCCAATAATAGAATATTCATCCTCTGTTTGGGACTCCTTAACTCAAGAAAACATTAAGAAACTGGAACAGACACAAAATAGAGCAAAGAGATTCATAATTCATAACAAATGAATATTCACATTTGACTAGAGTAACACCTTTAGTAAAATCACTAAATTTAGAAAGCCTTCAGGATAGAAGACTCAAAAGTAAAGTAGCAATTATACATAAAACACTGAACCATAATCTTCAAATACAAAAACAAAATCTAATAAAATACTCAGAAAGACACAAAGATAAAGGTACATTCCTCATTCCATACATGCTAGGACAAATAAATGCTCCTTCTTCCCTAGTGCTATTAGAGCATGGAATTGGTTGTCTGAGCCTGCCAGGAAAACCAGTGACTTTGCAAAATGAAAGTCATTGTTCAACATGCATGACTAGATGCATCACATGTAGGAAGTACCGGTAATCATTTTCTTTTTTGAAGTAACGTCTGTATTATATAAGATAAGATAAGAAGGCATTTAAGGCTCCTCGAAGGATGCCTTTGCTCCATAATGGGCATATTCTGGCAAGACTACATTACAAATAACTATGTTCTGCTGAAAGCAGTTTGGACAGTATAGAAGCACTAATTGTCATTCAACTGCTGCACTGGGTCTGACATCCCGCAAGGGAGATGACCACATGCCAATGTCATCTTCTTAATCAAGCTTAAAGGAGGATGGCGCAATAGAGGTCCCACCCCCCTCGTAAGTGCTATAAAGATCATCTCAGGCACCATTTTGTCCTCACTGGCATAGAGGAAAGTAGCTGACAGCAGATGGCCTTTGAAATAGACCAATGGATAGCTCTCACAAAGACTGCTGGACACACTTTAGACACAAAGAAAGGTCCTTAGTGTAGACGGTCACAGAAAAAAAAAAAGAAAACATAAATAGACCACCAGCGGACAACAGCTTTGTCTGCTCGAGATGCAGAAAAAATATCCATGTCACAACTGGGTTTGCGTAGCATGTGTTACACTGCAGTCATCCTTAATCTTTGGAATCGAAGACATTGCCATTTAGCCATTATTATTATTATTATTATAAAAAGTCATCTAGCTGCTAAATCTTCTCTCCTCATTCTTCTCACAATCATTATTATTTCCTGTACTATGGCTTATTTCCATGTGATACTGTGACATCGTACATTACAGTTATATTTACAAAAAAAGTTCACTGATTTTTTTTATATTTTCTGAGAATTATTCTGTACATCATTTACTGGTATTATAAAACATATTTGTTTAGAACAATACAATATTACTGTCTGAATGAAATATTTTAAGTTGCAGATTTATTTATTCTGTCCAATTCTTAACTTAAAGTTTTTGTATTTTTTTTTTTTTTGTTAGAAAGATTTTGAAGTTGACAGATTTATCCTTGACTGCAGAAAGAAAGTGCCCTTAGAGACCTTACATGATGACTTGGATCTGTATCTCAAGGTGATACGAAGTGCTATGATTGAGCTAATCAACAAGGATTATGCTGACTTTGTCAACCTGTCAACAAATTTGGTAATGAAGCTTTCTTTGACTAAGTGTCATATTGTTTTATAATGTCTAATATACAGCAACATTTCATCATTATATTCATTTATTATTGCAAAGGATTCTTTTGTTCACCCTCTAATTATTGAAGAAAAAAACAACAACTGAGAAGTCACAATATGGAAGCTTAGGTTGAGCTATTGAATAGTCACTTCACTTAGTTTTTTGATCAGTCAAGTTTTAGATGTTCCTTCAGAAATGAAGATTATTACACCCTAGCCCAAACCTCCTGCAGTAGGACAGGTGGGGATGTCTGCATGTAGTTTTTAAGCTTGGGACTATTTCTTTTGACATTACACACAACCAGGGGGTGAAGGAGAAACAATAAAGTTATCAGGAACATTGTTTCAAAGTAAACCCAGATATTTTAAATAGGAACTACTTAGAAAGGGAGAAATACATGAGAAAGCTTTTATTTGATTTCTCTCAATATTGTATAAAAAATTAAAAGTGTCACAAGTGGGTTCTATAATTATAAGATAAAGGATGAGAGTAAACTGTGAATGTGTTTTGTAATAGATGTACCATAAAAATATAGGTGAATTTCGCAATTTTTTTTCAAAATCAATGCATTACTTATGATAGCATTTTTTAAATAATTGTTTTTAGGTTGGCATGGATAAAGCTATAATGAATTTATCTACACCTTTGGGGCAGCTCAAAGAAGAAGTTCTTGTAAGTTGTTCAATTTACTTATTGTTCATCTCATTTTAAAATGAATTGTTGAATATTGTGACAAAAGATTTTAAAACCATGACATTGATTGTTAAACTTATTATGACATTGATTGTTGCACAATATTGCTCTGATTATTATGTTATGTACAATTAGTTTTATTGTTTTTTTTCCCCGTTTGATCTGTAGAGTGTCCAAACTGCCATGGATGAAGCCATTAAAGCAGTGCAGGATAAAATTAAGCATCAGCAAGAAATACAAAGAAAGAAAGTTAGTACATCATTAATAAAGAAACAAAAATGCTCTAGTATTAAGTAAACAACAAGTATCAAGTGTTACATAAAAAAAGTTTTGAAAAGTGCAGAGTTAACAAGACCTAGGTTTTCATTTAATATGTTAATAATATATATTTTATTTTGGTTACTGTCAGGCAATACTACAAAGACTTATAAACATCACCCATTCTGTGGAGAAGATTGAAAAGTTGCTTGGAATCAAACAAGGCACTGACATCCCATACGCAGCAGGGTACATATCTGTCTGGCTGATACTAAAAACCTTTAACCTTCATAATTATTTTTATAGTAATGATCATTTAGTGCTAATAATTGAGAAATATGAATTTTATATATATTGAGATTTACGTCTGGAGGCATTTCAGGAAGGTGAAAAGTAAGGGAGTAAGAAAAATAGACATGAAGAAAAGATTAGAATAAAGATAGTACAATGTTCAAAGAAAAAAGCATTGATTTGATATGTATTTAATTTGCAGTGAATTCACTGGACCTTTGATTGAGAGGGTTGCCACTGAGTTCAATAAGCTACAGTTCTATGTGACACGAAGTAAAGGACACCCATTAGTTGAAAAAATAAAGCCAGTAAGTTGAGAACATTCCTTTTGTTGATCCAGTAAATGTTGCAAATTTTTTTTTTTATTTTATGAAAATTTGATGTTAAAGCAGAAATTGAGCTAATCTGACTTTCATACATTTAATGACCATATCAGATTGGTCCTTTTTTAAATTGCTTTTCTGGTAACTATGTATCTTTTACCAGCACAAATCATGTCACTAAATCATTTCATCAGTAAAAGCTCTCTTCTCACTTTTTCTTGTTACAATACCTCTATTCAAGTCACATATTCGAAGTGGGCAAAACCTGAACCTTATAGGTGGATGTTTATTGAAAACAGCTCTAAGGATTTTCCTAGAAATTCAACAGTTGATGTATATCATTGGGAAAAAGAATGACCAGCTTGTTGGCCACATGGGGAAAACTCTACTTTGACTGTTATTCACATAATATTCACTCACTCTGCATTATCTTTTATTTTGTTTGGATTTTCACAATTGATTTTTGCAACCATTTCTACTCATCATCATCAAATTTTGCATACAAGTTCATGGCTGATGATGAGACATGAATGAATTTTAAAAATCAATCAATTAGTTAATTAATTAGTCATAACTAATTAATGTCATTTTTATAAAGAAAATGGGCTAAGCTAAGGAGAAATAAGCCTTGTATAGACAAGTAGGTCATTCGCTAAAATTTTCAAACTAACAATTAACTATAAAACCTATTTTTATAACTACTTGGATAGCTCATTGGCTAATAAGTTGGGTTTCCATCCAGGAGGTTCAAGTTATGACATGAGCAATTTTTTTTTTATAAATTGCTTTTGAAAAGGCAGCACTAAGGCACTAAAAAGGCTAAAAAAAAAATAAATAGTAAGATAGTTTTTTTTTTCAATGATTAAATTAAAAGCACTAAACAATGCTTAAATTAAAACACACTAAAAAGTAAAGTAGAAACTAAAACTCATACTAAACACACCCAACACTTTTCTTTTAGTTTCTAATTTTGAATGTGTTTCAATTTAATTTTTTTTCTTAAATTGTTTTTTTTACTATTTATGATTTTAGCCTTTTTAGTCTTAAACTTTTACAATCATTTGTGACCCTGATGTATGCAACTCCCTATATTTTTTTAGAAGGAAAAATCATTTCTGAAATGGTAATTAAGACAAAGCCATTACAATATTTTCTTTATGATTGATTAATATATATACAAACTTTTTTCTAAAACATGATTCGTGAGGATTATTTTAACACTGAGTATATTTCTTCTACAGCGAATAGCAGCCATCACCACAACACTGCAGTACAGTCTGGAAGGCTCATTCCTGTCAGGACTGGAAACCAGCAACACTGGCATGTTGAGGCAGTGTTTAAGAACCTATGCACTCATAGACAAAACTCACGATGCCGAGAACTTATTCAGGGAGCACATTGTACGACCTTATATGGAGGAGGTATGTAGTAAACACATTACTTATTATTACTCCTAAATACCAATGTGGATTTCCTTTTTGTCAGTTTGGTTTTTAAACATAAGTTTTGTCATACAAAGTTGGGTTCAGATTTATTCTGATTAAGACATATATTTAAAATAAGAACAGACTTGTTGGTAATAAATAAATGGTCATCATTTCCTACATTTCATACATGTAGAATTGTATCCTTATTTTACTGTGTAAATGTTACAGACTAACCATCATGTAGAATTTTATCCTTATTTTACTGTGTAAATGTTACAGACTAACCATTATGTAGAATTTTATCCTTATTTTACTGTGTAAATGTTACAGACTAATCATCATGTAGAATTTTATCCTTATTTTACTGTGTAAATGTTACAGACTAACCATCATGTAGAATTTTATCCTTATTTTACTGTGTAAATGTTACAGACTAACCATCATGTAGAATTTTATCCTTATTTTACTGTGTAAATGTTACAGACTAACCATCATGTAGAATTTTATCCTTATTTTACTGTGTAAATGTTACAGACTAACCATCATGTAGAATTTTGAAGATATTTAGTTTGTTTTGTTTATTATAACTAATGTAAATTTGAATCATTCATTACCTACTATACACAGCCTCTCAATGAACATCTTTGATTCGCTCCCAAAGCTAGTCAAGTTCTAGCTACATAGATTCAATTAAAATTGTATTCATTATGCATGTTCAAGTAAATAAATTTGCATTAGATGAAAGTATTTTGTTACATCAACTGTAAAAATAACATCTTCCCAATAACAAACTTTCAAAACATTTTCATCTTTCACTCTATTTCATTGCTGCTCTGTCCTCTCATAGTACTCAATGTCACTTAGTAAGACATCTGGGGAGTGACTGACCAAACCAGATCCTGATCTGAATTAAAGTTCACATTACATGTGTGCTCCTTTTTGCAAATTTGAAACCTCTCTTTATTTGCAAATATGTCACCTTTCAAACTATGCCACAATTATGTTACTGATAATAAACAAATTCTTTAGATCATCAATGAAGATTATCTTCAACAACACAACAAAGATGTTTCTATAATATTTGAACATGTCCTTCGCTTCTTTCCGGAGAAATGTTCTGTGTTGACTGGGATAACGACTGGTTTGAGGTAAGTTATGTTCATTAGTTTGGATCCATATAATTTTATTGACATTAAAGATAATTTTTTTCTGTGCCAAATCTAAATAGCTACTTATTTTATTTCTCTATATTATTAGTGGTGGAGAAGTTGTTAGAGGCTATGATTTTGCAGTGAATGCTGTTTTTCCAGAAGTTGTAAAAAATCTAGAGATGAGAACCTCTTCCATATTTGCTCCAGGAAACCCAGATGTTTTTCATAAGGTAAACATTTGTTTGTTCTGCTGTCAATCTACCCTTTTTAGTTTCCTGTGGTACTTTGTTCAAGGGTTCTAGATTTTAAACATCTGAACATATAACCTTAAATGAGCACCACTAATCATAAATATAAATATTCCAGTCAAAACCAAAGAAGTTGTTTTAATTTAACAACATACAAAAACATCCTTACATTTCAGTAGTCTAATGCATGTGCTAATAAAATCTATTCACTCATTGTTTAAGCATTAACATAAATCAAAATGAATTCATCATTGTTGAGAAATGTTCTATATATAGTTACATAATAAAAACTTTTTCAATTTTGTCATAATTTCTTTTGTCCTCCTTTCTATCTCTCAAAACATTTGTTTCTACTTCATAATCCTCACTATTCTCATCTGGGTAAAAACTATTGAGTAGAACGTTGTAACACAGTATCTTAATATATCTTTAAAAATATACTTTAAATATACAAAAAAATGGCAAAGTAACTTGTCTTTTAACAGAAGTTCACAGCTTGCATGAAATTTCTGGATGACTATGAACAATGTTGTGGCTCACTGGCTAGTGTTAATCGCCTCAGAGAGCATGCCAGTTACACCTCATTGCTGGGTCGTTGGAGTTTACCTGTCTACTTTCAAATAAGGTATAAGCTGAATTTGTTTTTACTAACAACAAATTAAAATAATGTTTTTCTTGACATTTCATCATTTATAAATGTTAGGAAGAATTTTTTCCTTCCCTTTTTATTTTTCTTTGAGTTATTAGTAATACACCTTTTTTTTGTAAATTGTTATGTAAGCAATTCATGCAAATACTTTTCTATGAATGTATAGATTTTAGCAGCTATCTCCACCACACTGCAGTAGATTTTTTTTTTACTTTCAAATACTTGTCTATGAATGTCTACTTTAATTTTATGTGGGAAAAAAATATTTGTTTCTTTCACTACATTTAAATTTGTGTAAATGGAATATTTGTTTTTTTTTAAAGTTGTATGAAGGTCATTTTGCCTTTTTTTTTTCATTTTCTGTATTAGATTTCAAGATATTGCAGTGGCTTTTGAAACAGCTCTGTGTTCAGGTTTTAATAAAGTTGCAGGTTTGTAAATATTATAATTTGATTTTATTATTCAAATTGTTGACCTGAATTAAATATAGCTACGAACAAAAAAAAAAGAAAATGTGTTTCCCAACGTTTCACTTGTTTTCTAATGTTTGTTTCAACTTATTTGTGTAGGGGATTCAGAATTTCTCTTAAGCTCTTCAAGTGCTCTTTGGGCCTCATTGTTATGGTGCTGGAGAGAAGATGTCTATTTAGCAGCCTTAACACATAGGTAGGATAATAATACATCATCTTCACATTTTCTTCATCCACTTTAACAAAATTGTGATTGTTTTCAGTTACACATTTAATTCAGCTTTACTTTAATATACATAAGGAGCTGCTGACTTTATCATTGACAGAACTGAAAACAACACAAGGACAGGCAGTAAATATACAATAATCTTCAACTATCTTAGGTCTCAATGTTCTTAGGACTAATTGTTTACTTGTATGGTACATTTTTCTGACTCAATACATGCTTAAGTAATGATATTTTGTTGCAGATTTGTAAAATTGAATCTGCAGCTAATATCAAGATATAAAACTTGGATTGATGAAGTGTATCAAGAAGAGGTAATGAATACAATTTTTATGTTCTTCTTGAATGTAGTGAAGCATGTTTTTTTTTCTGAAATCAATAGGAGGCGAGTTCCAAACCTTTGTTCTATGCACTGAAAAAGCCAGCAAACTATAACTTTTGAGGACTATTCATGCAGTTTTATTCTAACACGGCATTGCAGTAGTCAAGGCTGGAGAGTATGAATGACACAGCTAGCTTTTTTGTTGACTCCATTGTCAAATATGGTCATATTTGGCCTAATCTGCAAAGCTGACTTATGTGTGGGTCGAAAGAAAGAGATGATTCAAAGAAAACTCCAAGATTGCGAACTACATGGACAGTTCCTGATGAATATTAAATATATAAATGAATATATATTTAAAAATAAATGTGAATTTTAAATTGTTTAAATTCTAATGATTAAAACTTGTAGTATTAGTGTTAAGTTACATTCAGTTTAAACAATGTATTAAAACAAAAAAGAATAGAGCAGTAAAAAAATGTATTGTTCTAATAATTTTTAAATAATATGGTTTTATATTTGCACCCCAAATTTTAAAATGAATCATGATGAGCTAAGAAAATTGTACTTTTTTTAACAGACAAGCAAATCTGAATCAGCTGCTGAAATTAAGCCACGCTCTGCAACTCCTGATTTGTTGAGCAACGCTTCTGCTGCTGGTGATGTCATGACCCGTTCAATGTCCCCAAAGCCAAGTCACCATCAAGACACTATGTTTAAACCTTTGTTAGTGACTGGTCAGATAGTAGCCCTACTGGCTGACATGGGGACTCTATTATCAAAGGTGATTTCATTAAGTATTTGTGCAAGAAATTCTCTGAATGTAATGAACATAAAGTAGTTTTAGAAGTTTTGCATGTTCTTCTAGAAAAAAAAGTTCCCCTTTCAGCTGTTTGATAGTGTCCTGGACCAGTGAAGCATGTCTTCTTCTGACCAGTTTCTCTCTTTTACTTCTATCCTAAGGTTCTCACCCAAAGTTAGACTTTTCATTCCTTCAATGTTTTCCTTCCTTTACTGCACCTTGTAGATGTCTTTGTAAGGCTAATATATCATTTAATCAAATTTAACAATAATGTATTATTAAAGTATAATTTATTTACAAATTGTATCCACTGAGTCTGAATATCTTACAGCTTTTGTTGTAGATCTTCCCATCACTTGGATTTATAAGAATTCATTATCAAAGAAAACTAAGAATCTTTGATTTTTTAAGTTTAAAGTTTAATTCTGCATCACTTTGAAATCTCAAACACATATCTATATAAAGATGCATTCTTTAGCTATCACCTATATTTAGTTCAAGTGTTGTTGGGGGGGAAATGTTTTAGTTATAGCATAGTTTTGATGGGGGAACTCATGTTAGGAATATTTAAGACTGGGCAGTAGGATTAAGAAGTATTTAGACAATTATAAGCAAACATCATATAATCAGCCAGCCAGTCAAATTATATGTAAAGAATTAACATTGTTACTTTTTTTTTTTTCCAGATTCCCATTTTGTTTGAGGAGATAATAAAACCTAAATTACAATATCTAGCAATAGAAAATGTTGATGCAATAAAAGGTATCAGTACATTATAGAAAATTCATAGTGACTCGATAGAATACAAATACTTAAACATTACATATCTTCACTTTAGCATTTTAAGGAATATATTGATCTTGATGCTTATAAAGCAAAGTGAAAAATGTACTTTTATTTCTTATTAATTTCTTTTTACTATCAGACTATAAATACTTTTCATTTTTAATATTTAATAACAATTTAATATTGTAATGTTCTTTTTTTACTTATCAACATTTGGTTGTATGCTAGTACAAAATTGTCCATTTGAGATCATTGGGACAGATGATGTAAAGCTCTTTTCAATATGTTCATTGGTTAATGTCATAGTGTCATTGGTCAGCAGAATAGGAAAGTTTGGACTCTGCTTTGACATAAGAGTTCAGAAGCTTACATTTTGTACCTTGAACCATCACATCCGCCAGTGGTGTTAAAACAGAATATATAAGTTTAAACCTTTATGAACAGCTTTACAGTATGAAATTTTTATTAATAATCTTAAGAATCAGTATCAAGAAAAAACTTTTTTTGTTTATTATAATAGTCTAGTCAATATCCTTTTTATGTCTCAGAGGCTTTAATTGAAGAGCTCAAACAGGCCTGTGATTACCAGCCCAAGTTCTGGGCTATTGTTACTGAAGATGTTGTAAAGAAGTGTAGCGTTTATCTGAACCAAGTGAATGACATTCCAAGACTGTACAGAAGAACCAACAAAGAGGTTTCTAGAGTTTAAACCTTTATGAACAGCTTTACAGTATCAAATTTTTATTAAATAATCTTAAGAATCTGAGTATCAAGAACAAACTTTTTTTGTTTATTATAATAGTCTAGTCAATATCCTTTTTATGTCTCAGAGGCTTTAATTGAAGACCAGCCCAAGTTCTTAGTATATTAGATTCTTTTCACTTTTTTAATCAATGAAAAAAAAATTGGCAGATTTGGAATTTTCTCTCATTTCCTTAAGTATGCTTCTCACATAAAACTATCCATTAAGTTTTTTCCTTCTTCTGAAATCTAATTCAGATCCTTTTTATTCACTATCTTACAGCTTTTAATGTGTATCTTCTCATTATTTGGATAGAAAATTAAGAAAACTAATGATCTTTAATTCTTAAGGTTTGTAATAAAGCTATCCAATTGTTCACAATTTGGCCTCACTTTGAACCAAACATCTAAAGATACATACCTGAACTATTACCTATTTTAAATTCAAGTGTTGTTGGGAGGAACTCTTTTAGTTGTTGCATAAACATATTAGTTCTGTGGATTTGTCTCAGTACCTAAAACCCAGAGTGCGAAAACCTGAAAGAAACTAGTTATTAGTATGGCGGTAAGGTTTTCTAGTTTTACTGGTCGCCCTTCAGTTCTTAAATGTATATATATATATATATAATTTCATTATCGGTATATATCATGTTTATGTTTTTAATTGTTTTCCTTATTTTGTTACCAAGAGTTCTAAGCATAACTTTATTTTTCAGGTTCCAAGCAAACCATCCACATATCTTTCTAGCGTTCTGAAACCTTTAACTCAGTTTTGTGCTGAACATTCACATGCTTTAAATGAGCAGCAGAGAGTAGAATTTTTGACTCATGTATTTGCTACATTGAGTCAACAGTAAGTTGTCTTTTTTATATACATTCAGAACAAAAACAAAAGCATCTTTTCAAATGAGACCTACTATTGTTTTCTTGAACAAGATTTCTTCATGAGAAATTTAAATTACAATGTCATGCCTGGGACTTAAAGGTTTAAATAATCAAGGTGTAAATAATCATCATAAAGGGCTGCAAAATTCATTTTCAATCATAAATTCTGTAAGTTTAGATTTTATGGGTGGATTTTTTTTTTTATTACAGACACAATGATTATTTTTTACTAAGCTTATATCATGTGTCTGGTAAAAAGTCTGAACATGTTTTTCTCCCTTGTCCCATTCTCTGATCAAGCTAAAACTTTTGCATGATTATTTATTAAATCTGAAAAGACATGAATCAATAAAAAAAATATTAACTTAATGAATTGCTGGTGATTTATTATTTTGTTTGATTTTTAAAAAAAGGTGAATAAATGCTACTTAATGAGATGTAGATATATATTCATATGGATTTAGTCCCCTTTTTAAAATTTTGACATTTTTTCCCCCCACTTTCCATTCTCGGATCAAGTTGAAATTTTGCATAATTATTTATAGTTGATAATAATACACAAATCAATTAAAAAATTAACCAATTAGTTAAATCATTTAGTACTAATTAATTGATTTTGTTTTATATAGTAGAAAGGGAGATAAACCCTGTAATTTTCAGATAAATGGCAGTACTTAGCGATTCGCTAAGCTTTACTTTTAAAAAGTATTATTTTTTCCATTGCTTGTTTTTAGAAAATTACATCTGACATTAGTTGAGCATTTTTTTTTTTTTCACATTCTTAACAATTTGATCCCTGAAAAAAGGCTTAATATAAACCTATATAATTGGAATTATTTTTAAAGAATACATTGATTTTTTATTTCACAATATAAAAAAATAATGTTTTGTTTATAACATTCTATTAGAGACTATTTTTGCACTGTGATATTTTAAATGAAATTTTTTGTTGTTGTTCTTAAGCTTTTCAGATGTAACAGCAGAAGTTCTGACTTCAACAAAGAAAATGGAAGAAAGCCTTCGGCGTTTAAAAAAGGCAAGAGGAGGAGAAAAGGAGAAAGAGAAAACTGGAGGAGTGAGCGACTCTGACAAAATTAGAAATCAATTAATTATTGACATCAAAAGTTTTCAAAATCAGGTATTACATGAAGCTTTGGAATATTGCCTAAAGAAGACAAAATATAAAACAGTTCATTGAACACTTGTTGATATTTCTCTATTTAATGTACAGGAAGTTTGCGATATAGCTTATGCCATTGTACTAAAACTAACCATGTTCTTTATTATGAACATTTCTGTTATTATTTTTCTTTTGATACATTTCTGGATACTAATGTTTTCAGATGAAAAATCTTGGAGTTCAACCTAATCACATTGAAGGGTACCAAAGACTTGCTTCATTAGCTGAAGAAGCTCAAGCTGATATAGCCTCTGGGGTTTAAAATTGGTCATGTATTACATGCATTTAACAGAAATTGTAAAATAACTCAGATAAGTCACTTGGATAATAATTCTTTTTTTCAAAGTAAATTATTGTTGACAAGATGTAGATCTATACAACAACATATTTTTATTTCACTTGTTAGAAGTGATAGCTGATCATTAGCACAAAGTCAAGAAAACTATAGTGTGAACAAAAAGTGTATACTGTGTTGTTGTTTTTTCCTGTGCCTTCTTCATTTATATTTACAGTGTCTAAGGAAAAGAATAAAATAAAATAAAACTAATAAAATAAAATTCAATAACATTTCATGGTCTAGTTCTAAAACAGATGTCTTCAATCCACCTGAAGGTTGAAATTTGATTGTATTAGTTGTAGACCCTGTCAGAGTTCACCAGTTTAAAAATGGATACCTAACACTAAATATCCTTGTAAAAAAAATTTGGTAATGAATATTTTATTTATAAAAACAGATCTGTCAAGGGATAAGTTATAGTCCAGATACATTGAAAGTGTGTTATTTAAGCCATTTTCAACATATAGAGTTTAACTGGTATGACTAATTTTTTTTTTACTTTTTTATTTGTAATTTAAAAATATTAGGCACTCCAAACTATTGTGGAAATTAATTTATAGTTACTAAATTTGATGTACTCGGTATAATATAAATGTATTATAGGTGGGATTAATAGATATAGATAGCTACTTATTTGTGATGTTCACATTAAGCTGTATATTGTGGGCAATAAATTGTAAAACAATTATTTTTTCTACAACTTGTAGTCCTCTGTTGTTGTTTTTTTAGTTCAATGAATAAAACTCAACTCAAAATCTTTGGTTTTTCTTGTGCTTTCTTTTAATAAATAGATAAGAAACTTGGACTTATCGATCATTATTAGCATTATAATGCCATTTCAATAGGGTCATTAGCAAAGAATAAGGGTGTGGTTGCTGAGTAGTAAAGCACTCAGGTTCAAATCTCGATGATGACTGGGATTTTCAGCTTCAGAATTTTAAAGAAGAGCTGTGAGTCCACCTAACTCTAATGGGTAACTGACATTAATTAGGCTTAGGGAAAGTAAAGGTGGTCAATGTGCTGATGACATGACACTTTCATTAGCTGTCAAACAGAAACAGATGAGCTTTACATCATCAACCCTATAGATCACAAGTTTGAAAGGGGTATTTTTTCTTTACTTTAGCAAAGATGTATACCTAAGGCACTTTGAAAAAAAAATCAAACAGCTAAAAAGGGAAACAAATCTAAAAAATGTTAAATGTAGTGGTGCATGTCTCAAAATGGATGAACTTTGAACCTGTACTGAAAATTTCCTCAGGTTGAAAGTTAAGAGGGAATGTGCAGCACATGTAGAAGTGTTTTTGGAGCATAGGAATCTCTGAAGGACATGGAGTGATGTATACTAAAGCACAAGGACCTTTTCATCATACACATGAGGGCAGGATCATGTAAGAAGAGCTATTTCAGCATTACTTCAGAAAAGTGCAGCTTGGCTGTTGTCTGCTATTTCAGTAGGCTAAATGAGAGTATATTAAAACAACAAAATGAAACTAAAATTCCTATCAGTTAACAGCAGCAGCTGAAAGAAATGGGCAGAAGAAGAAATTCAGCATTGTTTAACATCAATAAACTGAATGTGAAGAAATTCTCAGTTTTAATAAGCACTTAGTTACCACAACAGAAGCAACACAGCAATTGATGATTTATTATCTTGAGATGGAATGAGGGCAAATTAAGTTCCAAGCCAACAGAGTTGTGTGGATAAAATATATCATGTATAGTATGGCTGCCTGATTGTGCAGTATGCACGCTGGACTGTTGTTCAGATTTATCAATGGTCCCGGGTTCAAACCCTGCCGTCCTGTGGGAGGTTTGGACTAGGAAGTAAATCATCTTCAACTCTGAAGGAACATCCGAAACATATAAAACAAGCATGAGCAGAAATAACACATTTTGACATTGATGGTATAAGTTATACTTTCAAAGTTCTAACCCTCAACCAATGAGTTTCTAAGCAATCAAAATTATTTTGTTTAAAAAAACTTTCCATAACACAGCCAACATGAGTCTATAGACTCCATATTAGAGTAATCAACAAAGCAGATGAATGAAATTCATAAATTTTAAGTCCAGAAATCAATGTATATCTTGACAGAGTCTGACAATATTTACCCTGGGAGCCCAGGCACACTAAAGATATTCCTCTGTAACTGTTCAGCTGTCAAGGTGCCATGAATTCTTTCACATTCTTTGTTAAAAACAGAATATGCACTCAACTTGTTGTCTTTGGGACCTGTCCTTGTATTGAAGTATATAAAAATGATGAGAGATATTGTAAAAAAAACAGCACCAAACTGGAGCTCAATGAATAAAGCCCACAGTACCAGCCACAATAAAAATTTAGATGCTAGTATTATCCAATCTAAAGTTGTTCTATTTTGCTTCAGCTGGCTAATTGCTGTTCCATCTATTGGGTCACTATTAGTTTCTTCTTTAGCTATTGTTGACTGTGAAAAGTTCTTTCTGTGAGTAATTATGACATCTTTTTCATTGAGTATGTTCTCTTTTATTTGCTCATCTTGTTGTGTTTTTTTCTGAAAAATAAAATAGTTTAGATTTAACAAAATTGATGTAGATCTAGATCTTTACTACATTTTAGAATATTTAATAAATTATAAATACATGAAAAAGTGTTAAATTTAAATGACTAATTTGTCAGATTTCTTAATAATATTTAGTCAATATAGATCTAGTTTGGTGATGTGTGGTGTCACCAAAATTGACCAGGACTAAGACAGCACCTTGCTATGGAGTAGGGACAGTCTGTAATTTCTAAAATAAATCAAAGGATATACATATAGAATTAGAGAGAGTATAATCTATTCTAGAATCTAAATCTAGTCTAAATTGTATCTCTATGTAAGAGTGATAAGAGTTTTAAGACTGTCACTAGTGTCACAATCACAGTATTCAGTATCATGGCTACTAGAATCTAGTAGGCCTACTATCATATCATAATCAAGTATCAAGACTGTCACTAGTGTCACAATCACTGTATCATGGCTACTAGAATCTAGTAGGCCTACTATCATATCATAATCAAGTATCAAGACTGTCACTAGTGTCACAATCACAGTATCATGGCTACTAGAATCTAGTACTATAAATAGTATTAATTAAGTATCATAACTTAACTTACTATACTATGAGTTAATTATGAATTTTTATAGAAGTATGTTACAGTATGTATCATTGTTACAGTGTATGATAGTATGATTATGAACTATCTACTGTAACTATCACTATGACTACTATGACTATGAGTAGTAAACTAGTAGATTTGTATGAGTTACTATCCTATGAGTATTATATTAGTATGACTATGACTAATATTAATAATTAATATGATTATGAATTAATTATTTGAGTTTATGATTAATAATAATATGATGTCAATAGTCAATGAATCGAATGAATGATTATGATGTATTTTTTATGATTATGTCGTTAAGACCGTATTTGGCGTATATCATGACGTTATGACACGGTTATGAATATGATCATTTAAAATCAATTAATTTATTATGATAATGATTATCATTATGTTACAGTTTTGACTTATGATAATGATGATGATCATTCAACATTGAAAAGACTAAAAACAGAGACATAGGCAAGAGTAATGTTGGATTCAATTGAAGAAATTATGTTTGCTACTTACAGGCTTAAAAAATTTCAGAACAAACAATTTAAATAACTGTAAAGGTGACTGTTCGCTCTGTTTAGCTTTTGCCTTCGTAGCCCTATACTCTGCCAACCGAGCCTCCATGTTGATAAACATTAGATGAGATGCGTTTCCCATAAAGAAGAGCTATGGAATCACTGGTCTGTATAAAAAGAAAATAAAGATAGATGTTTACTAAGTAGGCTATATATAGGACTGAGTCGTTTGCCCCCTACTCTCTTTTCTACCCTTTCTCTGTCTACTTATAGCTTCATACGACAAACCAGTAACCGCATGAATAAGTTTCTCAATCTTTCACGACTGTCAATGTAACCATTGCAGAGTAGCCTCCCTATTAGATTGTTGTATTTTTAAAAAGCTTATATCAACTCATTCTGTATATCTGCGTTTGTATAGGGATAGGCCCACTTTATTTCTCCCACACCCAATCTCGGATCAAGCTAAAATCTTGCCCAAATATTTTTTTATTTAGGCCTAAACCTCGAATGAAATATTCCTAAATCACATTGAAATTCGGACTCGAACTTCTGACTATAGCCCTGATTGAGTGAACTAGCCGAGCGATTTATGCCACTTATCCAAAATTTGAAACACTATTCGACAATGTCGACCCTGGGAAGGTACTGGGCTTTGTCCGGGAGGTGGGGTTGTCTACGAAGATCTGATTTTTGAACTGTGAACAAATAATATTTACCAAATATTGAGCAGTCCACCTATATAAGAACACAATTTCGTTTGCGTCTCCCCTCCCCTTAGCTGGGGGTCTAATGGAGCGTGACCTCCGTGTATGTCGAAGGCGCCGAATGGAGCGCTGTTAGCTCCCACAGTGGAGTGCGGTCTGTGGTGATTTTGAGAGCTTGTACACGTAGACCTAATGAAAAAGAAAGAAAAAGGATTTATGATTATACTACAATTTTTCGGTTTCAATGCTAATCCGGTCACTTTTTTTTTTTCGTAAATATTGTTTTGTAGATAATTTTTTAGCCTAGTAGAAAGGTTCTATTCTTTAAAAAAAAAAAGATAATATTGGAAAGGCAGGGAGATGATGAGTGATGATGATAAATTACACATCATCACGGTGCTAAAGAAAGGCAATGTGTTACTACTACCGCACCATCGGCTTCATCGCCATCCCATCAATACGTCTTTGCCAATGCGAATCTGGAATCAACTTGTATTTCGTACGTCAGAACGATCAAAGTTTTACAGTGACGTAACAATAGACAATTTCTCTGGGTTTCGTTGTTTTCAGGAAAATGAAAACGTTTGGCTCCGGGGTTACGCGAGCATAGGCTTACATTATTTTTATTTGGTCTTGGGCGTCATTAGTGAAAGTTTGAGAAACACTGATCAAAACCTTTGTGAAAAATCACCACTCTATTCACAGTATCACATATAGGCCTAGTATATGACAGATAGAGGTCACAACTTGTGACCCCGGCAAGATGACACTGCAGCCGATGTTTTCTGGAATCTACATGTATAAACAAAGACAGGATGTGACGTTTCCTCACGTGTTATTCCAGAGGATATTAGCCGTGTTTGTGCAACTTTGGACAAGCGATTAGGGACTCTATATAAGCCAGAGAGTTAATGTGAAAGTCAGTCGTGAGTGAGTCGTCGGTACTGTTGTCTACTGTGCGAGACAGTAGAAGAGAGATGTGTACGACTCGATGCAAGTTAACTAGGGTAGAGTTAACTGGAGTGGACTAATTGTCGTTAAAGTCTATACGGTGAACTACAGTGGACTTGAGCCGTTACAGTCGATACAGTCGATGTAAGACGTGTGCGGCTCTGATTCGGTAGACTTGAATACGACTTGGTTCAGCTAAGGGAGACCTGGAGCGACACTGGGATGTGTGTCGTTGGTCTGTTCTGTGGAATACGGCTCGATGCAAGTTGAGAAGAGACGAATTGCAACGAAGTGAAGAGATGAATTGCAACGAAGTATAGCTAACTGTAAACTGACAGATATTGTACAGTCTTCTACGCTACATGTTACAGTAACGAATTGTTAGAGTTAATAGTCATTAAAGTTATATGAAACTGAAAGTTTAGTCGTCAAGTTCTTTACAGTGTTTTTATTTGTGTGCCAATTAATACATCTAGCCAGAAGATTCAGAAATACATAACAATATATATAATATATGCAGTCACGCTGAATCCTAATCATTATAATAATTGTATGGTTAGATAGATCGAAATAGTAGGCCTATATCACTCATAATGAGTGTATGGTGCTGTAGCGTTACATGGATCTCTGTTGTAGGCCTACTTGTTTATAAAGATTTGGACACGACATTTTATGTCATTGACTTTTTTTTTATTTAAAAAAATGTTTCTATTGTTAAATCTCTCTGGGTGTGCTGCAGGGTATCGACGCCCCACTGTCATGCACGTACTGAAGGCATTACACACCTCACGTGGTCGACGTCATAAAACAGAACGTCACGGGCGACACGTCCATGAAGACTATATTATGCCCAACTCTTTACCAACCTTTCGTCACGCATGGAATTTATTCCCTCCCCTTCCCTTTTTTTCTGTAGGCCTACACATTCCTATAACCTTCTCTCTTTCTGCTCTCTCTCTCTCTTTCTCTCCTAGATAAATCAAGGCTTGTTCCGCGGTCCGTGAAAACCCTAGCTGGATTATGCGAGAGTGTGCTCAAGTGTGTTGTCATCTCATTCTGTTCACTACTGCTTCTGACCTCTATAGAACAGGTCACACATAAATTCCGGCTTAGACAATAGATCGTCTTGTGCTGTCAATGATACCAAAATAGGAAGGTTTTGATCGATGTGTGATTGGATTAATTAAACACTTAGGTGAATATTGCACTTTTAGAGATTACTGCATTTTAGTTACCATTCATTACTGTGTGTTAATATTAATATATTTATTAGCGTATATTATATTACTTGTAGTGTAGACTTAGAGCTTTACATGTGTAAGTTATGGTAGTGTATTACTATTAGACTAATTAGACCAATCTAGTAAGAAATGATTTACTATAGTCTTGAGTTAAACCTATAACAACAAGGCTTGTCTTCGAGTCCGAAGCTTAATGAGGGGTGCAGTATTTCACAGCTGCGACCTACATACTTTGCCACTTCTAGCGTAGACATAACAATTGTCCGCCGGTGATCGATTTAGATTTTCTTTTCGTCTTCTACATCTGTCCTCGGCAGTGGAATTTCTTTGGTCTTAAATGTGTATCCGCGCCTTTGTAAGTGATCTCCAGCTGTCTAGTTCCGAAGCCGCCCGCTACCAGGTGCTCTCTTCTATGTCAGTTAAAGCAAGTTGACACCTAAGCGCTGATCTTTTTACCCGAATGATGAATTGCATGTATTGCAAAAATTCGCTTCGTCTTAGAAAAATTACACGTCATACATTTCAATACTGCAGTAATAAGCTCCCTTTTTCTTTAGAAAACAAAATGTACTAAGTACCACTAGTTTATTAACTAAGTGGTTAATTATATTTTTATTGGTGTATTGTCATCGACTATGAATAAATTTGCAGAATTTCAACTTGATCCGAGAATGGAAAGTGGGAGAAAAAAACGTGTACAAAATATTAAAAGGGGAATTATTCCACATTATATACATCCACATCTCTCAAAAGTAGCATTTATTTCCCTTTCGATACTAAATACAATAATTAATTACCAATAATTAATTAACTAACTGGTTGTTGTTGTTTTTTTATTGATACATGTTTTGTTAGGTACAACAAATAATTGTGATTATCAGATTAATGGGTGTTGGAGAAATAAAATGTACAAAGATTACCAGACAGAGTGAGTTGATATAGCTTATAGAATTCGATTGTTGGATAATAAACCATTTCAGCTGTAGTAAGCAAAAGCGTAATTAAAGCCGGACATTTTCACATTTAGGTCAATGCCTGTCTGTTTGGTAACCCTAGCCCTGACCATATTGGACTATATATTCATTGAAACATAGCCTCCCTTACAATGCAACTTAAAATACATTTTCGAGTGGTGACACCTTTATATTGATTTGAATAGCTTTGTTATCAGTGTATTTTACTAGTATTACACTGATAGATACAATTTAAACTTAGGTAAAAAAAAAATCAAATTTCTTATCGAAATAAGATTTAGCTAGTAGGGGCGTAACCTCCAATTTAACAAAAAAATATAGCTTTTAAATAGCGCAACGTTTAGCAACCAGTTATAAATCTAGGCCTATTAGATGTGTATTAGATGTATATTAGGTGTGTATTAGATGTGTATTAGGTGTGTTTTGTAGAACGAAATGAAATAATTCTAAATTGTTAATGAGGCTATATTTGTATCTTTTTTATTTGGATGGAACCTCCCCTGCATTTCATTTTTTTGCATACATACATGAATCATTCAGTGGTATTTTAGGTATATAATATAGATATCGTGATAGATCATGATACAACTTTGGTTGCAATGATTGCTGTGATCTTGGAAAAAGTAACAAATAAAAATAAACTCGAATAGTAGCCTACTACATCGTAAATCTTACATTGCTGAGTTAGTATTAATTTTCTGTTAAGGTCTTGTACTTTTCGCAAATCGGTCACGGTTTAAAAAAAAATCCCTTTAAAATGTTACCATGTAATCAAGTCTTGATATTGGCATACATGCAGCATTCTAGATCAGCAGCAGTAGATTTTTTAAGTGGCTAATAATAGTATGTGGCTCAGCTTTCAACAACATAATCGATCGTGGAAAGTATTACATCGTACAAAGACCGCATAGTAGACCTATGGTTGACGGATTAGACTACAGTTGGAGTTGACATGTGTTTACATTTTTTTTTTTGTCGTTTTATTTTTTTAATCAAACCATGGTCAGACTATTGTCAAGTTCATCTAATTCTAGCACCGGAAAGTCTAACGTATCTTCTTGCACATCTTCATAACAGTTCTTGATTTCTTGGCGAATAGGAAACTGTAATTTTAACTGAAACTCGATAGCACTTGACGGTAGGCCTACTCGACGAGCTTGTACAGGAATAATCTACCCTGATCAGATTACACTTTCATAACTATAGAATTCATTCATTGACAGCTGCATGTCAAAGTCTCTAGCGGCAGGCTGTCTCAGAGAAAAAGCAAGTTTTCTGGAACGAGGTTAGGATTCGACACCAGAGACACCTGTATAGATAACATTTTTTTTTGCGTCCTTGATGTTAATTGTATTCCTGTAGTGTTTACCTATGTGTGTTGATTATTTTTCTCTCTACTCAACAAAACACCACTTAACCTAGCGCCATCGTGTTTAGACCCACTGTGTTAGTGTGTTGGATTGGGTCTATAGAAAAAAAAAAGTTGTTTTTTTTCTGTACCCAGCACTAATTTGTTAAAAATAGCTATTCGTAAGTCTAATAAGACTCATAAAGTAGAATTCAAATGACACGAAGAACACGCTTGTTATGGAGTGTGTGTTTCTATGGTGACGATGGGAAGTGGTTAGCTATGCAGTGTGGATGATGCAAGATAAGCGGCATTGTCGTTAGCGGTCTTAGGTAGGACAGACGACTCTTGAACGTCAGACTGAAAAGACGTGTTTTTGTAGTGAGTTAGATTTTGTTCAAAATACCATTTTATATTATTACTAAAGTCAACTACATTTATTTACTTCACCCCAAGTCTATATTGTAATAACAATTCTGTTTAGTTTTGTTCACAAAGAAGTTCTTCAAGTTATTTCAAGTTTTATAAGTTAAAATATAATCCGCCTACAGCGGTTTAGTTGCCTACCAACATTTTGGTGCTACAAGTCAACAACCGTCTATAACAACACTTAACAGACTGAATTGCATTTGTAACTCATATTGAAGTACAATTTTTAGACCGAAATCATATTTGACGTCAACACAATCTGATCAAAAACACGCGGTCCATTTTTATCAATTGCCTTGAGCCGAGACCAGTCGTCATAGAAGGCTTGAACACTGACTTGCAACGTCGCAACCTGTGGGCAGTGGGGACCAATACCTCGTTACTACGTCGTACAGACCTGTGAGGCCCACAGGTTGCGACGTTGCAGGTCAGTGTTGAGGCCTATTATAACGATTGGTCTCGCTCGAGCGATAGACCAATCGTTAAACAGCTCGCCTTACTGATAGGCATTTATTTGTATTACTGTAGTGCACTTTAAAGTTTCATTTCTAATATTACATATTTATATTTGCTGCATGAGACAGTGGGTTTATTTAAATAATGCTTGGTTAAGAGCGAGGTCCACTCTAGAGATGACAAATTGGAACTTAAAAAAAAATTGTTTGGGAATCGTGTGTAACTTTGAGGAGATTCATCCACTCTTTTCCACCGATTCTCTCATTTTGAGCCCATCAAAAATAGAATTTCATAGCTGAAGGCAATTGACACGACAATTGATTACCCACTTGAACATTGACCTGCCATTTCATTTTTGGTTACCATGAGTATGATTCATCAGTGGCACAAATTAGAAAGGAGTTAAAATACAACAATATTAATGTAATAACGTGAAAAGAAAGTGTTCACCATAATGATGAACTAGGCCTAGGCCTATATAGTTTTTGACTAATGCGTTTCGTTTGAAACCTTAGAGTTTTAGGTAGATCTTATAATAATTAAAATTTAAGTTAACCCATACTGTCCTACAGACTTATGTATTTCAATGTTTATGTTTCTACCACAGACTGTTATTAATTTAGTTGATTTTCATTTTTTTTTGTTTGTTTGCTATTGCCAACTCTATCTTTACATTATACATATATCTTTATGTATTGTTGGATTACCTCCCATCCATAATTCTAAAATGAATGAACACAGGCTTGGCTTTGATTACGTTTAAGTTTCAATAGCCATTTTGTTGCAATAACAATGGATCTCAACTTATTCTATGTCATATCGTCATCATTATCTGTCCTTGACCTTCGTCGTAGGGGTGCTGTGACAGTTCGCATAACCAAATCCCTCCATTTTTCACGATCAGCAGCTGTTCTTACTTCTGAGTAGGATATCAAGAGAGCGGTCCATTCTTGTACATTGTCCAGCCAGCTTTTCTTTGGGCCACCCTTTCTTCGAGCTCCCTTCCACTGTACCTTGAAGAATGACTTTTGACAGTGTAGCCAAATCAGTTCAGCTTTAGTCTCTTTACAGTATTGAAGAGTTCCTCCTTTTTGCCAGCCATGTCATATCGCTCTTGATATAATTCAATAACAAGAGAATAAAAAAAAAGCAGCATTCGAATTCTCAATCATGTAATGAAACTTTATCGTTGATTAAAACTAAAATTGTTTAATCTCTGTTTTCTCAACATTCACTTTCTGCCTTTCACTTCCCAGCTCCCCCATTGAAGTATCTTACCGTTTAAATTATTTCTGGAACCTTTTTTTTTTCAAGATTCCTTTTTTTAAAACAATAATTGAACATGTATTTCGGATGTCACTTCTCTAGTGTCTGAGATCTAACGGAAATGGCCTTTGTTTTTATGCTAGTCATTTCCCTTCAAACACACCTAGTAAACAAACATTAAAAAAGGTTCAATCGATATAAAGTGTTGGCCAACGGTAGAATTAGAGCGCAAACAGCACAGACCTAGTTAAAATTTTAAAAAACTTCGTGTTGTGAGCTATGTCTCTTGTTTAAAACGAACTACTGTGGTTTAAGAACTAAGGCATACATTGTGCTGTGTGGCTTATAGCATTCAGACTTGGATATCATTTTTATTTACTTTATCTACTTACTCGATCTAGAAATGTTGCCCTGGATTTAATATGACGTCAAGATAGCAAAGGTAGGCCTAGTTAGGAAATCACAACCTTTTTTTTTTTAGCCACTAAGAAAGAACCACTACAACTCTAACTGGTTCATTCCATCTCTGCATTCAGGATTTCAAATAGGGAGAGAACAAACTAAATAAATGTCTCCAAACCAACAACAATAATAGTAAACTCATGTGTACATAAGGGACAGTCGTAGGTCAGCTAGTGTTTTTAATTTACATAAATGGCCTACCAAATTGCATTAGTTCAGGAACAAAAGTAAGGTTGCAGATTATTGCATAATATATAGAACAATAAAAACAAAATTAGATTAGGAAATTTTACAAAGAGAATTAGAAGAATTACAGAAATGTGAATCAAATTGTAGCATGTCTATAAATCCAGAAACTACTTACTTTATTCATGTAAACCAGTTACACAGACTAAAAACTCAAAA
Organism: Biomphalaria glabrata; assembly: GCF_947242115.1. Lineage (NCBI taxonomy): Eukaryota > Metazoa > Mollusca > Gastropoda > Planorbidae > Biomphalaria > Biomphalaria glabrata. Next base: position 17,882,460 of record NC_074713.1, on the reverse strand, counting down.
ATATGTAGGTGTAATAATAAATGAAAATATATAATGGAATCTCTATATTGATGAAATTATTTGAAAAATCAAACAAAACATTAGGGTTAATTAAAATATTTTTTTTGACAAATTAATCAGGAACATAAAACTAAAATGCTTTTTAGGCCAATATTAGAATATGTTTGTGACTCAATAAAACATAAACTAGAACACATACAAAATAGAGCAGTGAGATTTATAAGAAATGAAAAGTCACATATGATTAGAGAAACACCATTAATAAAAATCACTAAACTTAGAGACACTTCAGCACAGAAGAATAAAAAATAAAGTAGAAACAATGCATAAAACACTGAAACATAATTTATATTTAGAAAAACAAAACCTATTAAAATTCTCAGAAAGACACAAATTACTATATTCCTTGTTGAAATAGTTTTTATTCATGGCAATACATTTTTGACAGGGAAAAATTGTTTCTTTTATTCGGAAAATAATTAAAGGCCTGTACACTCCTTATGTTTATTTTTTAAGAATCCGTCTGAAGCGAGTTCCAACAATTGCTCTTCTTCCGACAAAACGACTGACTTGGATGTTGTGTTAATGTTCGACGAATATCTTATCTATTGAATATTTTTGTTAAAAGCAGGGAAATCGTTTTCCAAACCCATTTGCAAACTCTCAAAATGTTGTGTTATACAATTCAGAGTATCAGAATCCATTTAGTAGCCGAAATTATTATAAACTCATAAAGAGAAAGAAACGAGTCTACTTCTCCATTACCAATTCTCTTTCGCTATATATTAAGTTTTGCGATGGAAGCATTTACTTTCATTTGAACGTGAAACAAAGACATTTCTTGGCCTTGTAATAATAAAGGGAGGCGATTGAAGACAGAGCATATATCTGCTCAATATGCTAGCCATTTCTAGACATGCAAACAATTTCTCAACTCAAATTTATCATTAAGAAAACACTGGAGTTTAAAGAATCAATCTAGAAGTCTCTGTCGAGAAAACCAACATGAAAATGTGGCTCGGTATGTTACTACTTCCCATTTCTTCACATGTTTGCGAAACAAAATCGTGAATTCAAAAGACTGTTTTTACTTACCAATTTTTATGCTCTCATTCAGAACTTTCTGTAGATCGGCGGGCATCTTACGTATTGCTAAAGCCTCTGTTTATGCAACAATGTGTGGATATAACATTTTGTATTCTTTCAACGAGTCCTTTATTTATTCCGACAATACATGTTGATGTATTTGTGCTTATTTCAACACACCTATTCCTATCAACTTTACTCTCTTGCATACGTAGGCTGGCAAAATAACAATTTGTCATGAATTTGTTTTTTCTTGTCCTACAAACGTCAAATGATTTGCGACATTGGCAGTATCAGTGGACTCATCGACTTGTAATGAATAATAACCGCTTTGAGAAATATCAGATAATAACAACTTGTTCACATTATTAGCCATGTCAATGATGGACTGCATTTTTTTTAGAGAAATTGAAAACTTATTGATATTGTATTTTAATTTATTAACTGAGCATAATAAATGGATATTTTTTAAAGAAAATCAACACAGTTAATGAGTTCAACGCGTACCTTCTTCAAACTTTTCCCGTACCCCTGAGGTATGCTAGCTTAGGCCTACCCCACTTTGGGAAACATTGCTCTTATGGATGGGTACCATGACCTTTAACATTTGCGTGTTTATGGGATGGGACTCAGTCTGAATGTAGAATCTACCACGAAAAGTGAAGTTCTTTATTTGTTTGTGAAACATTATAAAAAGCCAACATATAATAATAGAATATGCATCCTCTGTTTGGGACCCCTCAACTCAAGAAAACATTAAGAAACTAGAACAGACACAAAATAGAGCAGTGCGATTCATAACAAACGAATATTCACATTTGACTAGAGTAACACCTTTAGTAAAATCACTAAATTTAGAAAGCCTTCAGGACAGAAGGCTCAAAAGTAAAGTAGCAATAATACATAAAACACTGAACCATAATCTTCAAATACAAAAACAAAATTTAATAAAATACTCTGAAAGACACAAAGATAAAGGCACATTCCTCGTCCCATATGCTAGGACAAATTTGTACAAATACTCCTTCTTCCCTAGTGCTATTAGAGCATGGAATGGGTTGCCTGAGCTAGCCAGGAAAACCAGTGACTTGGCAGAATTTAAGTCATTGGTTAATATGCATGACTAAATGCATGACTAAATGCATGACGCGTGGACGTAATCATCTTCTTTTTTGAAGTAACGTCTGTATTATATAAGATAAGAAGATAAGATATTTGTTTCATAAAAAAGTGTGGCTGTTAAAAAAAAAAACGTCATCATAAAACAAATATGACGCCATTCTTGATTTGAACTGCGAATACTTGATTGTTAAACTACGGGCAATAGATCCACGGGTTTCTTATCAAATAGTTTCAGGTTAATTTCATTTCCTTTTGTATCTTTTCGTTGATGTGGCCCGCGACACGAGTGTTCGAAAATAAAAAGGCCCGCAGGACGAGTACGGTTGGGGATCACTGACTTTAAATAAGAAAAGTTTTATTTAAAAACAAAAGGGCGGGGGGCGCTCTTAAAAAGAGACTCGTTTGTGTACTTAGGTCTTTGCGGGTGTGTGAAGTGCCGCTATATTCCGAGTGAACAACAAAATATTCACTGATACCTACATTATCACTCGTGTCTCTGGCATATGTAGTTGACTCTGTGTGTACCATGAGATTATCTGCCATGTTTTCTATACCTTTATTATGTCAGATATATGGATATACGTCTGTGTTTGATAGATATATATTTGCGATTGGTGTAGATTGATAATTTTGATATAGGCATGATAAGGCATGCACGTAACACGTGCGATTGGTATACATGTGTGATTGATAGATTATACATGTATGATTGATGTAGATTGACAATTTTATATACATATGTGATTGATATTGTAACATGTATAATTTATATAGATTGATAAATTTCATATGCAAGATTGATTGGTATGCATGTGATTGATAGATATACATGTATGATTGATAATTATGATATTCACATGTGTATACAGTGCTTTTTTGTGACGGTACGCACCGGTACGGCGTACCGGCACTTTTTTCAATGTGGGGAAAAATTATACTTTTCTTGCATTTTAACGACGTTTATTATTAATTTATTAGTAGTTAAAAGTTAGGTAATCCATCACTGAGTACCGGCACCTATTGTTTTTTACAAAAAAAAAAAAAAGCGCTGTCTATATACATAAACAAATGTTATGGGACCACCTGCTACAGCACCTCCCTCCATCCCCATAGACCAGTGATGCCCAACCTAGTTCGACCTGCGGGTCATTTTAATATCCGACACCCATGACGCGGGCCACATGAACGGTAAAGTAAAAAACCAAATGAAATTGACCTGAAACTATTTGGTCAGAAACCCGTGGATCTAGTAATTACATTAATTAATAGGACGTTTAAAGTTTATCTTTTTTTTTCAGGCGTCAGAAAATTGCTTTATCTCTCTACTTTAAATATGAGCGACACTGTAGCTAGTTTTAGTACTGACTCATTTTGTCTGTTTTTGGTAAATATTCTCATCTATCCTCCAATCTCTAAGCGTAGTTTAACAATCTCTTATTCGCGGCTTAAACGAAGAAAAACGTAATATTTGTTTCCTAAAGCCAATTATATGTTGTTTTTTTGACAACCACACTTTCTTGATGAAACAAAATATGTTGGCTTATTATCATCTTCCACAAAAAGTTAAAGATCCGTTCACTTTCTCTGGTAGATTCTACATTCAGAGTCCCATTTTATAAACGCACATATGTTACAGGACATGGTAGCAATTTATCAGAGGAACGTTGAGGGTCCTAACGTAGGTAAAGATATATTTTTCAAACTTTTTTTTTTTAAATAAGGAGTGGGAGGGGGAGAGTTGCTACTCTTTGTGCCTCATTTTAGCGGGCCGGATAAAACCATGTCGCGGGCCGGATGTGGCCCGGGCCGTATTTTGAACCTGGAAATAATTTCGTAGCTGCTACCTAGTTCTTTCTTTCATTGTTCATTACTATTGTTAATTACTTTCAAGGACATACATGTAGGATATAGTTGTTGTTTTTTAAACACTTAACTATATAAGTGTGTGTGTGAAAGGGAGAAGGGAAGTAAGCCATTTTGTCGTGAGTAACAGATGCCCTACTTATTACATTTTTCTTGTTTGCTTCAAATGTAAGTAAACATTTCGTTGAGAGATAACTGAAGGCCCACATGTACATTGATTTTTATTTAAAACCCTCTACTTTTGGTCTTTGTTTCATTGATTGGCTCCGTCTAATGGTGTTTGTTTTCCTTCGTGAACATTTAATGAGAATCCCCCAAAATAAAAAAACAACACACTCTCAAAGCACGTCCTTGCTGAATGCCTAGCAACAGCATTGCCAACTTTGAGGACTCGCACAAGTTTTGCGTGGCTGCTACTGATGCCTTTTTTTTTTCAGTGACCTGTCAATCCAATACTCCCCCCCCCCTCCCCTTTTTTTTTTAAAATTTAGAATTACCTTTTTTTTTAAAAAAGAATTAACAAGTAGCATGAAATTTTTTTTTGGTTTAAAGATAATTCCTACTTTTTGAAGCTGAAGACTAAGTATCCCCCCCCCTCCCCATCTGTAAGAGAGACTGCTTTGCTCTTAATAACTAATGAATTGTATGAAAGATTTTTTTTTTAAATTTTTTTTTTATTGTACACCTCCCTTATTCTCCCACCTCCTGAAAAAAAAATCATGTTTAAGCACATGTTTACATCTACTCATAGGTTAATAAAAGTCTAATGATAACCTTTAAAGGTCTAGACTCAAGACGATGCGAAAATTTATTTTTTATTTAACTCTTTAATAATACTATGGCTTTAATGAATACATGCGGAAATACCCACTTCGTAGGCCTATGTGTGTGTTCAAGATATAGATTTTCTAGACCACAAACCAAATTAGTTTTGTTTATTATACTTTGAAAAATTATGATAGTCAAACCAGAGTTTTACCTTTGGGCCATTAGCTAGTAATTATTTTCCTAAAGAAATTGATTAACCGTCAAATTTCTAGGAAAATCATGAGTGCTGTTTTCGATAAACAAGTCCACCAAGGTTTTGTTTTTAACCCGATTAAAAAATTGCAAGCTGAATAGACGAATCCTAAACAATGTGTGACGTTATAACATTGAGAGTAAACAACAACAACAACAATATTTAGCGTAGACTAGTCGTGTATTTGTTTAAATGAATTTCTTTCACAACACTTTGAAACATTGAAACATTGTTCTCTGTTTCTGTTATCAGAGCACCATCTGTTACTTTTGTGTGATAAGTCTCGGTGTAACAATATCTAAGTAAGTCCTCATTTTGAGCACACAACTCTCTCTCTCTCTCTCTCTCTCTCTCTCACTTAACCTCCCCCTCCTCTGCCTCTCTCTCTTTCTCTTTCTGTTCCATGGTCTTGTCTTTTTTGCTTATTACATTTGTTACTCGATGTGTCCCTATGTCAAAGATGTATCGCTTTCTTTCTCTCTCTCTCTCTCTCTCTCTCTCTCTTGTTTTCGTAGTTTAAATTAAGCTAGCCGTGGTGGAGACTGTTATAGCACAGTGCAGGACAGGCCACTGTCCTGTTGGCTCATATTTCGCATGGCTGTGGCCAAAGTTCGACTCACGGTGTCCCCGCTGCGTGTTGACGACTTGGAAATTTTGTACTCTTATCAGTCATACAATACTCATTCTAGTAACAACTGAGACATTCATATCCAGATAGCTACAGTTATGTTAGTTATGTTGTACTTTATTAGATTCTAAAATTAGACATAAATCAGAAATGCACACCTAACCAAAAGAGACATGACCTTAGCAACCTATGCCGTGACAACACAGGCTTGACTATGAGAGAAACAACATAAAGAAGAGACTAGGAGGTATAATACAACAGGGTCGCTTCTAATTATATATCCTTTGTTCAATTGTTGAACTGGTTTGTCAACAATATCAAATTATCGTTTGTTGTGTAAAAAACTAGTTCATAGTAGTCAGACTACAAAGGAACATTAGGCCTACAATCAGAAACATGCACAGTCTACGAGACTACATATTTGATGAGGGATAAGTAAGCCTAATGTAGCAACGTTGAACCGCTGAGATTCGAAGTACAAGTCACACAAACTAAAATTCGAGTATCACTTTTCTCTCTACCCCTCTCCGCCTTAGCAAGTAATCTTATTTACACTAACTATTCTTCTGCTTTTTAGTTATTTCGAAATACTTGATAGGATCTATGATATTTTTTGGGCCTAGGCCTTTTTTTATTTTTTACGTCCAGCAAATCGTAATGCTCACATAATAATTAGGCCGTAGTCCCCCATAATTTTTTTTTTACACTTTCAAAAAAAAAACTTTCGCATTTTAGCAATACCGTTATTGGTCAGTATATTCTAGTACGTGATACGTTTAATTGGAACCGCCGAACTTTAAAAAGCCTCCCAAACACCTTCACTTCTGACCTGTCAATTGGATATCACTTTTCTGTCCTTTTGGCACTGGCCGCTTTATAACGCTACCCCTCCTAACCTTATACTTTTTACTCGTAAATTCGATTACCGGTATCACTTATTCCCTCCCCCTTCTTTCCCCAAGCTACGCCTAGGAAATAGTCCTACATACAATTTCTCAGTAATCATCGAATTCTCAGCTCTTTATCGAAATAGTTGTTTTTTTATTATTGCCTCCTGCGCATCGTACACTTACATAATATTATATTATGATATGTAGGCCTATGCACAAAAAATAAAAGTGCTTAAAAACGAAAGAAAACTAATCTAGAATAGGGTTTGTTGGACTAGTCCGTTTCGTTTCTTTGATTAAAAAGAATTGGGCCGGAAGTCGCTTTTTTAATTTATTTATTTTATGAGTATTTTACCCAAGATCTGTGTTGTTTTTTTAGGACTAGCTTATTTCATGTACCCGGCATTTTCCGATACACAATTTAATACACAAAGTAATTGTTGAAAAAAATTGTAGTGATTTTAAACTTTAAATGATTACTTTAAAAGTGTTACTCTAATCAATTTGAATATTATTTTGTTATGAATGTCACTGTTTATTTTGTGTCTGTTCTAGTTTCTTAAATTTTTCTTGAGTAAAGGGGTCGTTTTTCTCCTAATGGGTATACCTGATTTCTCCAAGCAGCCTTTGTAAAATATTGGTCCTAAATAATGCTATGTTTATAAACGAAAAATCGCATGGCTGCATTATGATGAATGTACGTGTTAGTTCAATATATTTTATATTACTAGGTAACTATAAATAACCGCATAAATAGATGTAAGTTTAATTATTTTTTTCTATTAGATAAAGTCATATGGCAAATTTTTGTTTATATCCTAATTCTAAAAAGGAATAATAATAAAATTATACAGTAAAAATAATCACTAAGTTTTTCTTTTAATAGTTTTGAAAGTCTAACCGAGTTTGTGTTTTTGCAGATGTACACAAGCTACACTATGAGTCAGTCCATCTCTTCTGACTATTTAGAAATGAGTGTAAAAATGTAGGCTTCGATATTTTTAGCCTGAATTTAAGAAGTTACAATCTTCAAACAACTAATATATTGCCTCTTCCATAAAACTTTGTACTTAAAAAATAAATTTATCCAATGCTCGAAATCCTGCTTGTATACTTAGGCCCTATTTAAATCGATCCGGTATCAATGTATTAAGTAGCAATAACCCCGCAAAAAAAATTAAATGAAAGAAGATTGAGATATACATATTGTTATAAACCTGGTGGTGGCACATATGGGGGGTAGTGGTGTGTGTGTAGTCAGCCGACGCAAATCGCCCCAGGCCAGCGCTAGACGAGCGGTCAACCGTGACGAGTTACGACGGTCAGCCGAGACGAGTATTAACATGAAGGTTCGAGTAGGATCGTCGTCGTGAACAGAGCTCAAGAGTGTCACGAGGGATGTAGTCATATGACCACCCAGAATGGTCGAGCGACGTTCTGCCCGGTTCTAGAAGGCCAGCAGGGACCCTATATAAAGAGCGAAGGTATCAAAGACGGGAGAGAGACAACTTCTCGAGCTACGGTTCGTTACTACGGCTCAGTACAAGTCCGAGAAGAGACAGAGAGACCAGTGCAAGAGTTGATACGGCGATTAACGGAGAGATATTTGTACAGTCTTGTATTACGTGCTGCCAATTGTACAGTATTGGCTGTTATTTGTTGACATTAAACTATTACGTTATTTGGAGCCCTGAGTTGTCAAGTCCTTTCAGTTGGTGGTGTCGTGTGGTGCAGTTTGCAGAGAGCCTGGATAGCGAGATTCGTAACAATATATTTTTGTGACGGTACGCACCGGTACGGGTACCGGCACCTTTTTTCAATGTCGGGAAAAATGATTACTTTTCTTGTAATTCAACGTTAATTGTTAATTTATTATTAGTTGAAAGTTAGGCAATCTATCACTGAGTACATGAGCCTCTTTTTTATTTTTACAAAATAAAAAGAACTTTATATACTTTCAGCCGACATGCCGTATTATTAAAAACACCTCTATGTGAACTTCTCAATCATCTAGAGTCTTAGACAGTCATTATTTTAGACTAGATTTAAGTAGAGTCTAGACCTAGATTTAATAGACCTATTATTATTTTTAAAAAAAATCAGTCATTATAGACATCATTCGCAATTTTATTTTTAGGTCTAGGCATTGAAAAGTAAATCTATTAATAAACTAAAATCGATCTAAGTCTAAGTACTAACTTATTAAATAAGTCATTATAAGTAAAAGTATTATAATGAATATTGTATAGATCTAGATTGACTATATTATAGATAGATCTATAGATAGATATCTAGTTTTGAAGTAACGTCTGTATTATATAAGATAAGATAAGTATAGAGTATAGTAAACGTATTACAGTATTATTAGATCTATGTCTTATGTCTATGTCTATATCTAATTAATTCTAATAATCTAATAATTAAAAAACTTTAGTCTTTATTAATATCTAGACTTTTTTCTTATAAAAACTGACTATAGGCAGAGCATAGGCTAGACTCGGCAATCTAGTCTCAAGATAGAATCTATACTATTACTAGATCTATTCGATTTTTATATATAGATCTAGACTAGAATTAGATTATAGATCTAAATATACTAATGGAGAGATGATATGAGGTGTTAGCTAATAGCGTTGCTCAAGAAACAAACCTGGGTTTTTCTAAACTCTAATACTTGGTATGTAATAGTAAAACAGCACCTACCTAAATAAATCGTAACTAGCAATCAAAAACCTATATTTATTGTAGTATATATAGGTCTGTGGTTGTATTTTATATAGCCTTCGTAACTTCTTCTATAGAGAAATGACTTTTTGTAATTTCTTTTACTGAAAATTGGGCTATTCGCGTCTGACACATATATAAATTTTATGTTCAGCAACAAACCCTATTCTGGATATGTCTGCTTTAATTATATAGATCTATATATATATAGAGAGAGAGTAGAGTCACTATTGCGGAACATTTTGCAGCAACTTTTAGTTTTCAATTTTTTGCTCCGTAATGGTTAGACCTATGGAAAAACTAAAAGTATCTAGGCATTGCCCATCCATTTTCCGATAAAAAATAGACGCTTTGTTTAGTTTTTCAACAGATATTTAAATTTTACATTCAATTCGACTGAGATAGGGTAGTCACAATTACGGAACAGAATTTTTAAAGAAGTCACAATTGCGGAACACGGTAAAAATGTCGGAACAAAGTCAATATAAAGCATATATTTTATTAGTCTAATACTTGAACTCCTTATCCTTTACATTAATTTTATTTTATTAAAGCTGAAGACAACACATTGTCACTCTTAGGTTCTCTACCTCTTCTTTAATTGTATTTGACGTCACACTACCCTGATTTTCCTTACAAGGTTTTTTTTTCCACTATTCTTTTATTCTTTTTTTGTTATATTAATATTATGTTATTATATAATAATGTTATTATTAATATATATATATATATATATGGTATTATGATTTGTCTTCTTTTTGCTGGACGTATGGTAATCAGAAATTATATATTATATGTAATATTATTCTCTAAATGTTTTTAAATTTATGTATACTAATACAAACTCATATTTAAATTCCGATACCTAAATCACTATGTAAATATTAAACTAAATGCGCAGGTCAAATAAATAACATCTATAGTGTTCCACAATTGTGACAATCTTTAGAAAGGTAAAAACAGGATAAACACCTCCTAATTTTTAAAAAATTGAATTCCGGGTAGATAGCTATGAAATGAAGTTTTTCCTCATCCATTTATAAACCGAAAAATATGTGTATCATGCAGGTGATGTGTCATTATCATTTTTAAAAAGCCATAAGCCATGGCCTATGCGGTTCTCCTGGTACCTGAAAAATAATGGACGATTCCACACCTGTCAACTTTAACCTGAAGTCAAAATTAATTTTCTGCTGTTCTCCCTTATATTGGAAATGTAGAGAAATGGACCATGCGCAATACCGTTACAGTAGTTTAGCAGAAAATTTCAAAATAAAGTAGATTTTAACTAATTTCGACGAGCTGTTCCGCAAACATGCCTGCTCCGCAATAGTGACTCTACTATATATTTTTTCGGCCACGGCAAGTGGGCGAATTACTGATGTCAATCATTCAGACACCTTCGCGCTTTTGCAGAGATAAAAATAATTTTAAAAAGCTCCTTCTTAATTTTTCTTGTTTCGGAACACTGCATTAAATAATAGTTTACCTGCTTTACTCAGAACGAGGGGATTGTTTTCTTTTTATAGCCTACCTTTTCTTAGAAAAGTAAGAGTTGTTTTTCTTTCTTTTTTTTTTAAATCTAATTCAGGTCATTTAGAGGTGTGGTAGAACAGTGGTTCTCAAACTTATTTGACTCCTCAACTGCACAAATTTCTAGTCGGTTTATTTTACTTATGATAAGGCTCATTACCGCAATGAATCCACGTTGTATCAAATTAGAAGATGGGACAAGCAGTCAATGCAGGATATAAAATACTTTTTTAAAAAAGCTTATATTAAGTGCAATTGTATCAATTAATATAGATCTGTCATGTAATTAAATTAGACTAGTTCTAGACTAACAATGCTTTTAGCTTTCTCAATACGTTATGATCACTTGTCTGGACCAGTTGGGAAAAGAGCAAGTGGAATTGGGGGGGGGGGGGGGGGGAGAATGGGGCATCTGTGTGAAGGTTACCGTGATCGCTTCTTAAAAGTTGTACGACCTGACTTTGAACGCGAGGGCTCCAGCCTCCTCCAGCTAATACACTAACCACTGTTTTATAGTGATCTATTGCTAGTTTCAAACTCAAGCGAATACCTAATTCGCTAAACAAAGTACAAAGGGGCTAATCAACTTATACCATCACATCTGTAAAGCAGAATTTATTCGATACCAAAATAATTTTAAAATATTTTTCTTTATAGATTATTGTTTTGTCAGGTACAAGAAATAATTATGCAAAATTTCAACTTGATCCAAGATTGTGTGTGGGAGAAATAACGTGAAAACTTTTTACCAGACAGACTGAGTTGATATGTAAGCTTTATAAACATACGAGTAAACGCTATGGACACAAGTGGGAGAGACTCTCTTGAAAATTGAAAAAGAAAGCGTAAGAAACTGAGAAGAGGAAGACTGGGGGATATTTGGAAATAAACACCGAAATAAACAATGTCAAGGACACTGTATTAATATTTCAATAGCTGTTGATACTAGAGGTAGCGGAAGAGTTTAGACATTTGATTCTGCAGTGCTAAAATAAAAACAAAAAGTATTAAATGCTTTTTAAAAGTAGATAATTCATCAATACCTTTGTTATTCAGCACACCGGATATACTATATATATATATATATATATATCATGGGCGTAGCCAGGATTTTTTTTCGGGGGGGGGGGTTTGGGGGGGGGATTTTTGTCTCCCCCCCCCCCGCGAATTTTTTTTTATATCTATTTATGTGTGTGTGTGTGTGTGTGTACATAATCTTTATTGCATTCTGACCCTTCATTCTTTCGGAAGACGTTTATTGTACCCTAGAATAGGTTCTTCCATGAGTTAGTGGGAAAATTGTAGATTCCCCGTCAATACTATCAAGGGGGTCTGGGGGAGCGCTAGGAGCTCCCCCAGCGCGGGGCGAAGCCCCGCCGCCAAGCACTATTTCTGATATTGAAAGCCAACAAAATGCATATTCTGAGGTATCTACAGTGTATTTTCCTGCTATTAAAAAGTTTTATTTCAAAAACCTAATGTGCTATTCTTACTGACTTAGACCCTACCGCGCCGTTCGGAACATTTGACGTCAAGCTGTTTCCATAAAAATCTGTCACTGGTAATATCTGAAGCCTCTTCCCACCTGCCATGATGACCTCAATGAATGAGTGGCGTCAAGTTGTACTAGGATATCATTGCAACTCTTCTTATGCGTAATTCATTTGTCCGAGAACACGTCCCGCAAACCTCATGCGTCGCTCTCTCACAATCTTACTAAAGGGTCGACTCCCAGTTCGGCATAGGATTTCCTTGATTTAAACCCGATCTCTATAACTGACTCCTAAAATCTGTCTTAGCCATCTTAGTTGAGCCACATTTAGTGTTTTTCGATTTCGGCAGATGACTATTCACTGCAGTTTATTAAGGGAGCCCTGCCACTGGTAAAAATATGTAACCACTCTTGAAAACGCTCTTGGAATTAAGTGACTGTAGTTTGCTTTAGATTTTATATCGAAAAGAGAAGTTTTATAATCAAAATCATCTGTTGGGGGTTTTCCACCTCAAAATGCTCTGTAGGGGGATCTTAAACTCAAAACCTTCTGGAGGGGTTTTAAACTTTAAACAAACGCCATCTGTAGAAGAGGGGTTTAAACTCAAAAGTCCCGATTGGATTGGCTACGCTCAAATAATTTTAGTGTGTAATTTGCTTTTGTTTTTATATTGAAGAGGTATTTTTAGCATTAAACCCCTCTGAATGGAGGTTTAAACTCAAAACCCCTTTTGACAACGCTCATAGCATTTTGAGTGCGTAATTTGCTTTTTTTCTTACACTGAAGATGTATTTTTTAGCCTCAAACCCACCTGGCGGGGGGGATTTAAACTCAAAACCCCTTTGGGTGCATTCATAGATTTTAGTGTGAGTAATTTGCTTTTATTTATATTGAAGAGGTACTTTTTAGCTTCAAACTCCACTGGAGGGGAGTTTAAACTCAAAACCCCTTTGACCACACTCAAAACATTTTGAGTGTATAATTTTTTTTTGGTTTTATTATTAAAGAGGTATTTTTTACCTTCAAACCCCGCTGAAGTGGGGTTTAAACTAAAAACTAAGTCAAAACCCATTTAGCTACGCTCATAAAATTTTGAGTGCGTAATTAACTTTTTTTTATATTGAAGCGGGGGTTTATCGTAAATTTTGGAGGGGGTTTTAAAATCAAAATCTCCCTTAACTGTGCTCTTGGAATTAGGGGATTTTCGTTAGCATTTTTGTTTTGTTTTGTTTTATAGATGAGGGGGGGGGGTTAACTGCAAAAACCCCAAGTAGGGGTTGAGATAGGCCTAGATCATAGTCATTCATGAATCGCGTACTAAATATAATTTCGTTTAATTGTTCACTTTATAATCCCATTCATTTAACAAAGCTATCGCTCTTTTCGTTTTTAATAGATAAGAATATATCGACTTCGGGTAAACCCATTTTCGCAAACCTAATTTTATTTTCGTAGCGAAAGAGAAATAACGTGAAAGGATCATTAGCTAAGTTTAACATACATATAAATCCAATCCACTAGATTATTCAAAAGCATTTTTTACATAAATTAGTTCCTGATATCTACAGATTTCCTGGCGAACATTCTTTCATTAGACATTAGACATCATGGGCGTAGCCAGGGGGGGGTTCTTGGGGTTCAAACCCCCCCCGAAATGAAATCCCCCCCTTGGGGGGGGGGGGGAGTCGGAATTTAGTGACAGATTTTTTGCTTTGATTTTGTTTATTTTAGGTGAGATTTTAATACTAAACCATCACTTGCCCCAGCACAACAAAGGGGTTTTGAGTTTAAAACCCCCTACCAGGGGGGTTCGAGTTTAAAACGCCTACCAGAGCGGTTCGAGTTTAAAAACCCCTACTAGGGGTTTTGAGTTTAAAACCCCCTACCAGGGGTTTTGAGTTTTAAACCCCCTACCTGGGGTTTTTGCAGTTAACTCCCCCTCTTCTATAAAACAAAACAAAAAAAAAATGCAAACGAAAATCCCCTAATTCCAAGAGCACAGTTAAGGAAGATTTTGATTTTAAACCCCCCTCAAAAATTTACGATAAACCCCTCTTCAATATAAAAAAAAGCTAATTACGCACTCAAAATGTTATGAGCGTAGCTAAATGACTCAGTTTTGAGTTTAAACTTTTAAAAAAAAGCAAATTATACACTAAAAATGTTATGAGTGTAGTCTATGGGGTTTTGAGTTTAAACTCCCCTCCAGTGGAGTTTGAAGCTAAAAAGTACCTCTTCAATATAAATAAAAGAAAATTACTCACTCTAAAATCTATGAGCGTAGTCAAAGGGGTTTTGAGTTTAAAACCCCGCCATCTTCAGTGTAAGAAAAAAAGCAAATTACGCACTCAAAATGCTATGAGCGTTGCCGAAAGGGGTTTTGAGTTTAAACCCCCATTCAGAGGGGTTTGGTGCTAAAAATACATCTTCAATATAAAAAAAAAGCAAATTACACACTAAAATTATTTGAGCGTAGCCAAGCCAATCGGGGGTTTTGAGTTTCTTCTACAGATGGCTTTTTTTTTAAAGTTTAAAACCCCTCCAGATGGTTTTGAGTCTAAGATCCCCCTACAGAGCATTTTCAGGTGGAAAACCCCCAGAAGATTTTGACGATAAAACTTCTCTTTTCGATATAAAATCTAAAGCAAACTACAGCCACTTAATTCCAAGAGCGTATTCAAGAGAGGTTACACATTTTTACCCGAGGCAGGGCTTCATTAATAAACTGCAGTGAATAGTCATCTACCGAAATCGAAAAACACTAAATATAGCTCAACAAAGATGGCTAAGACAGATTTCAGGAGTCAGTTATAGAGGTCGGGTCTAAATCAAGGAAATCCTATGCCGAACTGGGAGTCGACCCCTTAGTAAGATTGTGAAAAAACGACGCATGAGGTTTGCGGGACATGTTCTCCGACAAAATGAATTACGCATAAGAAGAGTTGCAATGATATCCTAGTACAACTTGACGCCACTCATTCATGGAGGTCCTCATGGTAGGTGGGAAGAGGCTTCAGACATTACCAGTGACAGATTTTTATGGAAACTGCTTGACGTCAAATGCTCCGAACGGCGTGGGAGGGTCTAAGTCAGTAGGAATAGCACATTAGGTTTTTGAAAAAAAACTTTTTAATAGCATTAAAATGGACTGTAGATACCTCAGAATATGCATTTTGTTGGCTTTCAATATCAGAAATAGTGCTTGGCGGCGGGGCTTCGCCCCGCGCTGGGGGAGCTCCTAGCGCTGGGGGAGCTCTTAGCGCTCCCCCAGACCCCTTTGCTAGTAATGTCGGGGAATCTACATTTTTTTCACTAACTCATGGAAGAACCTATTCTAGGGCACAATAAACGTCTTCCGAAAGAATGAAGGGTCAGAATGTAATAAAGATTATGTACACACACACACACACATAAGTACATATAATTTTTTGCCGGGGGGGGGGGTGTCGGGGGGGGGGGGAGAAAAAAATTCACCCCCCCCCAAAACCCCCCCCGAAAAAAAATCCTGGCTACGCCCATGTTAGACATTACCAAATGGTTACACATTAACACATCTCTCTTCTGAGGTCTGAGTCTATTCCTAGGCCTAGGTCTAAAACTCTTACTGAACTCTAAGAGGATAAAACTTCTTTTCGCAAAGATAGTTTTATGCTTTAACACATAAACATACTAATTATTGTCCATTCATTTGATATTTTAATCAAATTAACATTCAAATTTGTTTTTCTAAAGCATTTTTAATACATTCGTTCGCTGTTCGCTAAAGCTGCGTAGCCGTGTTGAGATAGGCCTATATTATTCATGAAAAAAATTTCACGCATGCGCAGCACAGAACTCTAGATTAGTGTAGATTTAGATCTACGTCTACCTCAAGATCTACTTTATACTTTATACACATGAACATACAAAATTTAGTCTATTCATCTCAAATTTTAATCAAATATATGTAGGCCTACAAGCAAATGTTTTAATTTGAAAAAAAAAAATGGATTTAATTAAGCCTATTAGCTATTTTGATTTAATAGCTTCATTCACACTTTTTGTACATTGACACATTCGCTTTACTTATTACATTATTATTTCGTTTAATTGTTTACAAAACACTCTCAGTGACTATATCGACATTAATGCGCAAATAAAGACCCGCGGGTCGCGGGTAACATATGTCTAGTCTATATTATAAAGTAGAATGTGTGGTGTATGGATGTATGTTACTTATAGACATCAAAACCGCTTGACCAATCTTGATAAAACTAGGCAGGAATGTTCCTTGGGTACCAACTTAGACCGTAGTGTATGTATTGTAGCCCTAAAACAAACTTAAGACCCTCAAAAAAAAATATAGTTGTTCTTCTCTATTACAGCTATAGTATTTTATGGATCTAGGCCATGTCGACAATGTTGACATGAGAAAAGATAGAAAGGATTTAGACCTAGATCTAATTTTAAGAAATACACTTTGCGCATATACATTTTTACTTTGACACATGAAAAGACAAAAGAAGATCCATTGATTTCATTATATAATAAAATTAACCTTCAATTTTGTGTTTCAAAAGCATTTTTTACATTAATTATTTCCTTATATCTGTGATTACAGATTTCCTGACGAACATTCTTTCATTAGACAATTCCGTAATGAATAGCGTACTAAATATTAATTCGTTTAATTGTTTACTTTATAATCCCATCCCTAGATCTAAAACTCTAATTCAACTCTAAGATGATAAAACTTCTCTTCGCACAGATAGTTTTATACTTTAACACATAAACATAATAATTGAAGTCCATTCATTTCATATTTTGATCAAATAAACATTCAAATTTGGTTTTTAAAGCTACATTCATTTACGAAAGCTGCGAAGCCGAGTTGAGATAGGCCTAGATCTATATTCATTCATGAATCGCGTAATAAAAATTATTTCGTTTAATTGTTCACTTTATAATCCCATTCATTTAACAAAGCTATCGCTCTTTTCGTTTGTAATAGATATGAATTTATCGGCTTCGGGTAAACCCATTTTCGCAAACCTAATTTTATTTTCGTAGCGAAAGAGAAAAAACTTGAAAGGATCATTAGTTAAGTTTAACATACATCTAAATCCAATCCACTAGATTAGTAAACACAAACTTAGACCCGAAGGCCGCGGGTAAAGTCTGGCGAACATCCTTTCATTAGACATTACCAAATGGTTACACATTAACAGTGATTAACACATCTCTCTACTGAGTCTATTCCTAGCCCTAGGTCTAAAACTCTTATTGAACTTTAAGATAATAAAACTTCTTTTCGCAAAGATAGTTGTATGCTTTAACACATAAACATACTAATTATTGTCCACTCATTTCATATTTTAATCAAATTAACATTCAAATTTGTTTTTCTAAAGCATTTTTAATACATTCGTTCGCTGTTCGCTAAAGCTGCGTAGCCGTGTTGAGATAGGCCTATATTCATTCATGAAAAAAGGTCACGCATGCGCAACACAGAATGAACTCTATAAAAGGCAACTAGATTAGTGTAGATTTAGATCTATGTCTACCTCAAGATCTACTTTATACTGTAACACACGAACATACAAAATTAAGTCTATTCATCTCAAATTTTAATCAAATATATGTAGGCCTACAAGCAAATGTTTTAATTTGAACAAATAGATTGAAGCCTATTAGCTATTCTGATTTGATAGCTTCATTCACACTATTTTTACATTGACTTTACTTATTACATTATTATTTCGTTTAATTGTTTACAAAACACTCTCAGTGACTATATCGACAGTAATGCGCAAATAAAGACCCGCGGGTCGCGGGTAACATATGTCTAGTATATATATATATATATATATATATATATATATATATATATATATATATATATGCATGTATATGTATATTTTAAATTCGACTTCTTTACCAAAAAAAAAAAGCACGTGCAATGTTTGTTTTTCAGTCATTTGATTTAGTGCGATATAAAATGACGTATACGATATATCTATAATTATAGGAACAATTTTTAACATTACAAAATCCCCCGTATCACCCATACATTAAATGATTAATCTCGACATTTTTACATTTGAATGCAACACTTGTTGAGCGGCAATAATGAATGTACAACAGAAATTGAGCTTGATCTTTTGGTCTGTGTGTTGTGTCTGTTCTTGTAATGTGCAATGTTGTTGTTGTTATTGTTCTTGTCATTACAACAAATTTTCATTAAGGATCAATAAAGCAGTCGTAGTCTCAGTCTTATTTAATGAACTTTGAATATTAAATGTCATTATCTTGTTTTAAACGGAAATACACACTTGTTAGCACACAGTAGGTCTACTAAGATTAAAAAGCAAACTGTTGTTGGTAATCGTCTGTTCGCAATGGGTTGGGGGGGGGGGATGTAGTCGAGCGGCACGAGCCAAAGTTAACGCAAGTGGACAAAAGCACGAAGATCATTTTCTAGATCTAAATGAATGAGCTTTGGGTATATACTATTGAATAGTAGTTGAATAGTAGTTGTATTCTATTTTTAGATATGCTGGTCACAATCACAATGGAGTGATATGTGTACAAGTTATGGTCCAAAGTTTTTTTTTATATTGGTCTTATGCTCAAATGTGTACACATTTATCTTTCCTATTCATCCACATCTGTATTAGTCTTTTTCAAGGCGAACCTGGCCTAGATCATTTGGTAATTGGAAGTAGATCTACATGCCTAGATTAACCTAGGCTAGGGACACGCGTAGGACGTAATCATCTTTTTTTTTTTAAAGTAACATTTTTAGTATACAAGATAAGATACATTTTAGAGAGACGCGTTTTTTTTTTCAAATACGTTTATTAATAAGGTTGAAAATGAGAGGTTATTTTTGTACATAATGTGTTATGTTTTAACTGCTAGAAATTGAAAAGGAAAAAAAAAAAGTGGACATGAACAATACTGTCTTATTAGTTTCTCCCCTATTCTAAAAGCCGTTTTTTTTATATGTGCCGTCCACTATAATAGATGAAGTAAACAAACCATTCTCTCTCTCTCTCTTTATCTATCTATCTATCTATCTATCTATCTATCTATCTATCTATCTATCTATCTATCTATCTATCTATCTATCTATCTATCTATCAAGCTAATCTATCTATCTATCTGTCAATCTAATCTATCTGTCAATCTAATCTATCTATCTATCTATCTATCTATCTATCTATCTATCTATCTATCTATCTATCTATCTATCTATCTATTATCTATCTATCTATCTATCTATCTATCTATCTATCTCTCTCTCTCTCTATATATATATATATATTATATCTATCTATCTATCTATCTATCTATCTATCTATCTATCTATCTATCTATCTATCTATCTATCTATCTATCTATCTATCTATCTATCTATCTATCTATCTATCTATCTATCTCTCTCTCTCTCTCTCTCTCTATATATATATATATATATATATATATATATATATATATATATATATATATATATATATATATATATAGAGAGAGAGAGAGAGAGAGAGAGAGAGATAGATATATATACATACACACACACACACATATATATATATATATATATATATCATGGGCGTAGCCAGGGGGGGGGTTCTTGGGGTTCAACCCCCCCCCCCCCCCGAAATGAAATCACCCCCCCCCCGCAGGGGGGGGGGAACGGAATTAAGTGACTGATTTTTGCTTTCATTTGTTTATTTTATGTGAGATTTTAATACTAAATCATCAGTTTCCACAGCACAGCCGAGGCAGTTTTGATTTTAAAAAACACCTATCAGGGGGTTTTGAGATACAAATCCCTCTACCAGGGGGCTTTGAGTTTAAAACCCCCTACAGGGGGTTTTGAATTTTAAACCCCCTACCAGAGGTTTTTGCAGTTAAATTCCCTCTTCTATAAAACAAAACAAAAAAAATGCAAACAACAATCCCCAAATTCCAACAGCACAGTTGAGGAAGATTTTGATTTTAAAACCCCCTCCTAAATTTACGATAAACCCCATCTTCAATATAAAAAAAGCAAATTACACACTCAAAATTCTATGAGCGTAGCCAAAGGGGTTTTGAGTTTAAACCCCCCTCCCCTCCAGTGAGGGTTTGAAGCTAAAAAGTACCTCTTCAATATAAAAAAAAGCAAATTACACACTCAAAAATCTATGAGCGTAGCCAAAGGGGGTTTTGAGTTTAAATCACCCTTCTCCAGATGGCTTTTTCTTTAAAGTTTAAAACCCCTCTAGATGGTTTTGAGTTTAAAATTCCCCTAAAGAGCGTTTAGAGTTGAAAACCTCTCTCTTCAATATTATTTTAAAGAAAACTACAGTCACCAAATTCTATAATCGTAGCTAAATGGGGTTTTGAATTAAAAACAAAACAAAAAAACTCCAGAGATTTCTTAGTTTAAAACCCCTCAACAGATGATTTGACGAAAAAACTTTCCTTTCCTTACAAATTTCTACCAGTGGCTTGGGCTCCATTAATAAAGTGTGAATAGTTTTCTGCCGAAATTGAAAATCATTAAATGTGTCTCAACAAAGATGGCTAAGACAGATTTTAGGAGTCAGTCATAGAGATCGGGTCTAAATCAAAGAAATCATATGCCGAACTGTGAGTCGAATCCTTAGTAAGGTTGTGACAGAGCGTCGCATGAGGTTTTGCGGGAAAATGCGCCGAACGGCGCGAGAGGGTCTAAGTCAGTAAGAATAGCACATTAGGTTTTTGAAATAAAACTTTTTAATAGAAAGATAATGCACTGTAGATACCTCAGAATATGCATTTTGTTGGCTTTCAATACCAGAAATAGTGCTCGGCGGCGGGGCTTCGCGCTGGGGGAGCGCTGCGAACTCCCCCAGACCCCCTTGTTAGAAAGGGCGGGGAGTCTACAATAAACAATAAACGTCTTCCGAAAAGGTCAGAATGTAATAAAGATTAATTATGTGTACACACACACACACACACACACACACACACACACACACACACACACACACTCACACACACACACACATATATACATATATATATATATATATATATATATATATATATATATATATATATATATATATATATATATATATATATATATATATATATATATATATATATATATAATTTTTTTCCTAACCCTAACCCCCCAAAACCCTCCCCGAAAAAAAATCCTGGCTACGCCCATGATATATATATATATATATATATATATATATATATATATATATATATATATAATGAAGTAATCACATCTAAACCCATTGTTACATTTAGTTTCCCTATTTCGACCAATCTTATATTATACAGACGTTACTTCAAAAAAGAAGATCGTTACGTCCTACGCGTCATGCATCAATGACTTAAATTCTGCCAAGTCCCTGGTTTTCTGTTGTAGGCCTAATTAGACCAAGTCTACAAATAATACACATTTGGCCTACTATTGCTGTACAAATATTACTGTTAATTATTCTACAGCAAATCAAATTCGAACCTCTTTTTTAATAGATAAAAATTTAGCCGACTTAACACCAGCGGAAACTTCCGATCTTGATCTAAATAAAACCCTACTAATATCAACTAAAATGCTTTAGTCTTTAACTCGCTCTGGTTAGGAACATGTTCAGGCAAATGCTCGTGACCGAGTTGTAGGTCGACACAACCCAAAGTGGACACTTTGACAAGCGCTCTACTGTTTATACACATGATGGTGATTTTAGGTATCTTAAGCGTACCATGTGCTAAGTTAGCTATCTTATGTGCCTGTTCCTATTGCAATGTGTTCACTTTAAGACGTTTTGCTATTGGTGTTTTGTATAGTTAATTTTTATTTAGAGTTGACAGTAAGGGCACTATATTAAGAATGTTTGTTTTAGAGGAGTGTGCAAATTAAGTTAGTAATGCAAAGGGTTAGTAGACTGCTATAATATTGCAAAGTTTTTGTAAAGGCTACTTTACATTATGTTTGGTGCCATTGTAATTCAGACTCTTTCACAGGAGTAACAATAGAATTAAGCCTATTTTCTTTCAAAGGAACATCGCGAGGTGAAGATATATCACAAACATGAGAAATAGCCTAGATTTCAATTTTAATTTAAAGCCACGGTGTGCTGCGCACAACTTTCTAAATAAATTACTGAGTTTCCCCAATTTGGCCCATTATACTAAGTTGGTATCTTCACAGCACGCGCCCACCCCCACACGCGCTTCAATGTTTTTTCTTCGTTTTTTTTCTTCATTTGATGGACTATCGCATGATCCTATATGTATTATTCCTTGTGGATTATTATTTGTAATGCAACTTTTTATAATAGCAGTTTCACTCTTAGATGGTTTCAACTGGATTGAACATTTTAATTCAGTCACTAAGTATTCAATAATCATATATTCATATCTATACTATAAAGTAGAAATTTAAGTAAGGCGTATGTATGTATTTATATCCCGCATAGAAATCAAAACCGTTTGACCAATCTTGATAAAATTTGGCATAAATGTTTCTTGGGTAGGCCTACTAACTGGGACCGTAGTGTATGTAGCCTACTGTAACCCATAAAACAAACTTAATACAATCAAAATAAAAGTTGACCAACTCTATGAAAGTATTATAATTTCATCGATCTAGATTCTAGGCCATGTTTACCATGTATAAATTGAAAGGATCTAGATCTAATTTTTAAAACTACACTTTACTCTTATAGTTTTTTACTTTGACACATGAAAATAAAAGATATATAGTCTATTGATCTCATTATTTAATAAAATTAAACTTAAAATTTGTGTTTCAAAAGCATTTTTACATAAATTCGTTCCTTATATCAGCGAATTTAGAATTCCAGACTAACATTCTTTCATTAGATATTACGCGAAATGTTACACATCTCTCTATTCCTAGGTCTAAAACTCTAATTCCACTCTAAGATGATACAGCTTCTCTTCGCAAAGATAGTTTTATACTTTAACACATAAACATACTAATTATTGTCCATTCATTTCATACTTTAATCAAATTAACATTCAAATTTGTTTTTCTATAGCATTTTTCATACATTCGTTCTTTAAGGCTGCGAAGCCGTGTTGAAATATATTTTAGTAGTTCCATTCATGAATCCCGTACATCTAATTAAAAAAAGTAGAGCGAATTTAAGCCTTCAAGCACGCGCAGAACGAACTCTATCCAAGCCAATATTTTACTCTAGATTAGTCTAGATCTATCTCTTACTCAAGATCTACTTTATACTTTAACACATGAACATACAAAATTATGTCTATTCATTTCAAATTTTAATCAAATATATGTAGGCCTACAAGCAAATGTTTTTATTTGAAAAAAAAAATGGATTTAAGTCGATTAGCTATTTTGATAGCTCCATTCATACTATTTTTACATTCACGCATTCCGCATACGCTTTACTTATAACATTATTATTTCGTTTAATTGTTTACAAAACACTCTCAGTGACTATATATCGATAGTAATACGCAATTTAAGACCCGCGGGGCTCGGGTAATATATGTCTAGTCTTCTTGTAAAATGTTTGTAAAATGTTTTACATGTTTTGGATGTTCCTTCAGAGTTGAAGATAGTTTACTTCCTAGTCCAAACCTCCCGCAGGACGACGGGGGATGGGAGCGGGCAGGGTTTGAACCCTCGACCGTCGATAAATCCGAACGACAGTCCAGCGCGCAAACCTCACGACCAGGCAGCCATCCTTCTTATACTATAAAGTAGAAAGTAAGGCGTATGTATGTTTGTCCCACATAGAAATCAAAACCGTTTGACCAATCTCGATGAAACTTGGCATAAATGTTCCTTGAGTACTAACTGGAACCGTAACGTATATTTATGGTAGCCCTAAAACAAGCTTAAAGGGAAACTCCGATAGTTTTTCAAATTTTAGTTATTGACTTATTTAAATTCTGCGTAAAAAGTTGTAATAGTAAACATTATATGATTTTTTATTTAAATGCTCAGAAAATGTTATATTTAATAAATTAGACAGAAAATTCTTCACGCCCCCCAAAAAACGGGGTTCTGCGAGATTTTGTTTTTAAGTTATTTCATGCGTCACTTCCCTAAACAATACTGAAAGGGAAACTAGATTCAACCAATCGTATCGCTTCATTCTTACAGTAGCTGTTAGGCTTAGTGACGGCCTAGTCCAGAGCTATGATACAGTTAGATATATAAACATGTATAGATAGATCCAAAAGCATTAGGATAACCAACTCGAGAAAAAAAAGTAACATTTTCATCTAAGCCTCTCCCTATCCCAAGAAGTAAATAGATCGTGTGTCTGAATGATTCGAACAAGCTGGTCAGTGTAAGGCTAGTCGAGACTACGTGTAGTCGGTCATGACAAGACAACCAACTCAACCAAGCGATAGTGTTTGTTGTGTGTTGAGTGGTCTGGCGAGAAAATACACACTGCCGTGATTAGTCAAGCATGTAAATCTACTTTTAATACGCATTTTTTCTTTGCTTACAAGATCCTAGATCTAACTGCATAGACCAAGATATATTTCTTTTACGAGAATGTAAATTTTGCTGTATGGCCTCCTGTTATACAATAAGTCAATAGATTAAAACACCTTTGTGACGTCACATAGAAACCCGGTGAAAGTCTGACTGTTTTGGATGCGCAGGAAAATTACGTCGGGAAAACATCAATTACTAAGTTATTATTGCAAAGAAAAAAAAAAGAAGAATATATTCATTATCTGTAAATCAAAACACATATTATATCAAAAATTGTCAAAACCATCGGAGTTTCCCTTTAACTCTATGCCCAACCCTATGAAACTCTGTTCATGGATCTAGGCCATGTTTATCATGTTAAGATCGAAAGGATCTAGATCTAATTTTTAAAACTACACTTTGCAAAGATAGCTTTTTACTTTGAAAGAAGAAAATATAGTCTATTGATCTCATTATTTAATAAAATTAACCTTCAAATTTGTGTTTCAAAAGCATTTTTACATCAATTCGTTCCTTATATCTGCGAATTTAGACGTCCTGACGATCTTTGTAATCTCATTTATTTAACAAATCGGGTAAACCCGTTTTTATTGTACTTTATTTCCCATTCATCTCACGCTACTTTCATTTTTAATAGAGTGTGAATTTATAATATCGGCTTAACGGGTAAACCCATCTTCGCAAAACTACTTTTATTTTCGATGCGAAAGAGAAAAACTTGAAAGGATCATTAGCTAAGTTTAACATACATCTAAATCCAATCCACTAGATTA
The DNA here is from genome assembly GCF_947242115.1 of Biomphalaria glabrata. NCBI lineage: Eukaryota > Metazoa > Mollusca > Gastropoda > Planorbidae > Biomphalaria > Biomphalaria glabrata. The sequence goes on along the minus strand of NC_074713.1, from coordinate 17,856,849 downwards.
GTAATACACAAACTAAGGCCCGCAGGCCGCGTGTTATGTCCGGCTAGTTATGCATACGCTATACCAACTCTTTCTTTAAATGTGTCATTTAAAATTGTGCAACAGTTTAACAATAAATGTGATTGTGTGTAAAAGAGGTCTATGTGTGTGTTGGCCTTGCAGTGACTAGTCAGAGTCATCTGAAGGAAAAGAGATGAAAGTCTGGGCATCAGCTATGTCAACCTCTTCACGCAGCTGATGCGTCCAAAGGAGCGGCAGTTTCCGATACAGTTTGGGATCAGCAGCGTCGCCAGTTCTGCCAGGGTGTAGTAGGCCTACTGCATGCTGGCTAAAGGTTACTTCTGATTTTCCCTTCTCCTATATGGGTAGCCAGCCAAGGTTAATGAGCCCTTCTAGGCGAGGCTTTCTGGTTTAGGCGCTTGTTGCTTACCTTTGCCCCTTTTCATGTTAGTGATAACAGTTCCACCGAACCCAATATCTGAGTCACATTCCTCAGCCAAGAGTTTGACTAGTCAGAGGCTATTTGAAAAGCATTAAAATCATTTTATAGGTGGTGGATTGCACACACACACACACACACACACACACATAGGCCCTAATGGCCTATATATGCCTTTATGAATTGTAAAATAATAAACTCTTTATTATTCAAATACCGAAAATATTATAAATAATGTGCTTTGGAAACAATAAGGCAGTTATGAACATGTTAAAGCCTCTCCCTGTAAATCAATGGATTCAGTTTAGCTTTCTTTACAATTAGAATTGTATAAAGTTTTTGTTCAGATTTACTATCATAGTTTCATTTTTTTTTTTTTCAGTTGGAAATTAAGTCTGACACCACATGAAAGGTCTCAATAGTCTGGGGCTTCAACTTTTGTTACAGACAACAGATCACTGAACTAGTTTGTACCAACAAGTATTAACATACAATCATGGGTTTGCTGGATGGCCTGAACATCAATGCCGTCGTCCTGGCTCGGCTTTTATCCTATGCTGTCTTAGTATTTTTTAGTTTCTTCATATTTGTGGGTGTGGCTGTTATGAAAGTAAGTACATATATGTGTGTGTGTGTAATATCTGTGCCTTATCCAAGTTCTTACTTTCTCCTTAGCAGTCTATGTTTTATAATATTTATAATTAAAGCTACATTTTTGGATTAGCCTTTCCCATTTTGCTAGTGAGATCTTAGTGTATGGAGATATTAGAAAGTTCAAGATATAGATTTTCTAAACCACAAACCAAATTAATTTTGTTTATTATACTTTGAAAAATTATGTTAGTCAAACCAGAGTTTTACCTTTGGGCCATTAGCTAGTAATTTTTTTCCCAAAGAAATAGATTAACCGTCAAATTTCTAGGAAAATCATGGTTGGCTAAGCATGAGGCCTGATGAATCGCTGCTTTCTCTTTTCCAAACCTCAGTTGTCCTCAATACCCCTAAATTGTCCAAAACCCAGTGAATCTTGTGTATTTTTTTATTGTAGGGGCTTTAATTTGCATATTTTGTTAAGGCCTAGTTATATGTTTTTGTACCTAAGTTTGTTGGATGCCCAGATCTGACATGTTCATGTTGTTATTGAGTGAAACGTTTGTAACAAGTCTCTTAATACATTAATGTATTTCTGTCAAGATAAAATGCTAGCGAAGAGCTCAGGCTGTGCATTCTGTCAATTCAAGCAAAGGTTAAAATGATTATGATGAGTTTGATTTGACTTTGTTTTCTTTTGCAAAAATGCTGGGGGTTTTTTTAGCCATTATTTTCTTTTGCAAAATGCTGGGTTTTCATTTTTAAGCAATACACACTGCCCTCATCCTTAATCTTTGGATTTGAAGACATTGCCATTATTATTATACACTAATTATATTCACAACCAGATGATAACACATTAAAATCAGTTGTCAACAAAGCTATCAATGCATGATACATAAAGTTTTTTTTTTTTTTGTACTTTTGGAAGATATGCAATGAACTTAAAATCAACGAAAGAGAAATTTCTCTGTGGTGTAATGAACAAAAATGGATCTTACGTACCAAGTGGTTATAGTGAGGCATCTTTAAAATAATAAATTACTAGATAATTGAGTCTGGGTGGTATAAAATGGTTACTTATGGACTTATGAGTACAATGGAGCCTTATAATCTTGCATTTATTTTCATTTTTTCAATGCCCAAAGATTTATGGGAAAGATTTTGCTTTAGTTTGTGTCTCTTGGAACACTCTTTCTTTCTACATTAGAAGGCTTTCAAAATATTTTAATCCCTAAGATCAGCTATATTTCAGGTGTTGGCTTATTATATGATATTTACCCTAGCACTCAGCAAATCTTTAAAGTCATGATAGTTTACAGCTTTGAATTAGGATGCACTAAAAGTCAGCAAAGAACATATTCAGGATTTTGGTTAGCATTTTAAAAATCATGTTCCTTTACATACAGATGACAAAACACCTTATTTCTCAAATAGTGTTTGGTCAATTTGCATATGAACTTCACTTTTGGCTGTTAAGAGATAAAGTACTCTAATGTTGCCTAGTAGTTCCCTATTTTAAGCTCTGTAAATGGTTCATCCTTTTTAACACTGTCTTATTTGACATACTTAAAAACAGTCTTGAGTTTTTTTTTCTTTTTTTTTCATCGTGGAAGATGAAAATGACATTATTGCCTTTTCCATTATTTTTGCATGACAGAAAAGGATCTAGAATTGTAGCTTTAAAAAATAAAACATAAATCAAAATTAAATCTTCTTATGAAATATTTAGTCTAAATAACAATTTGGTAATATGAATGATAAATATGTGATCATTTAAAAAGGCTAAATGCATTTTTAAAAAATCAAAAGAATTTTTTTTTAGAATCTTTTCTTTATAAAATTGTCATGAACCTGTAAATTATGTTTAGATTAATAGCTCAACATGATGCCAACTTTTACTTCGTCCTCAGGACAAATACAATGGCCTTTGTGTGTTGTATATATTTGGTCCAGTGTCCAACTGTAACTATGCCATGGCTATCGCCATCATATTCCAACTGTTTTATGCGTTGTATCGTATAGTAATTCTCTTTCTATTCAAAATTGGAAAATTTACCACAGAGTAAGTATTTCTTGAATATTAACAGTTTGATTTTGTCTAAAACTCTCTACCACTGAATAGGTGTTCAGAGTAAATAACAGTTAAAATGTAATTCTTCTTCATTAATTAATTAATGCATATTAACCAATGACCTAATTCTGACAAGTCACTGGTTTTCCTGGCTAGCTCAGGCAACCATTCCATGCTCTAATAACGCTAGGGAAGAAGGAGCATTTGTACAAATTTGTCCTAGCATATGGAATGAGGAATTTGACTTTATCTTTGTGTCTTTCTCCATATTTTATTAAATTTTGTTTTTGTATTTGAAGATTATGGTTCAGTGTTTTATGTATAATTGCTACTTTATTTTTAAGTCTTCTATCCTGAAGACTTTTAGAGAAACATTAAATATACACTAATGAGACTGACAGCACAAACACCATAGAAGTTTTTTCCCTATGGGTGCACCCTTCAAACCAAAAGGAAAATCATAATTTATAAAATGAGATTTTTTTAAATGTATGAACCAAAGGTGATAAGGAACAATGCATTTGTTGTAAATACATTTCTTCTGCATTCCTTATTTCTACTGTTTACACTTTACAACTTCATAATTTATCTTTTTTACAGTATGTTTCTCTTTTCTGATCTGATGGAGCTTGTACATCTTGGTATTGACCTGGTGGCTTTATTCCTAACTTTTATTGCTGCTTGTATCCTGTCTGCTGGTCATAATGCTAATTGTGGAAAGTAAGTATAAGAATTATTTATGTATCCTCTGAATGGCAGCAACAGATGGTAGTAATTTTCTCTCTGTTATCAATTCATCCTGTTTGCAGATAATTGTTCCTTGGAAGTCATATAATCTTTATTAATATTAATTTAATTAATAGAGTGCTGTTAACAAACATAAGGTAGGCTCTAGGCAATATCATAACATAACAGACATAAATACAAAAGTTACAATGACAAACTAATCTAAAAAAGTTTGTAACTGATTGGCTCTAATGTTCTTCATGAACGTAGTGAAGAATGTTTGTCTGAGCTCAGTCAGAAGCAGGTTCCAAAACTTTTGATCCATTCACTGAAAAAGCCCCTGCAAACCATAACTTTTGATGGAAAAATGGGTCACAACTAGAAAGGTTGAGTCCATGGAGAGCAGCACTTTCCAGGATTTTTTTTTTATTGATGCACCAATGACAATGTGTGGCCACTTTGTAGTCAATTCTTGCTTTCACTGGAAGCCAGTGAAGTGTACACAAGAGAGCAGTAGTAGAATCTGTTTTTTTTTTTTTTTTTGCCTAGGACTATTCATTAAGCATTGTTTTCAATTTGATGCTTAGCAATTTTGTCACCACATTGCAGTTGTCAAGGTGGGAGAATATGAATGCCTAGCTTTTTTGTTGATGCTGTTGTCAAATATGATATGATATGGCCTAATCTGTGCTGACCCTTGTGGAGTTGAGTCTAAGAAAACTCCTAATTTCAAATTACATGGACAAAAGGAACCTGGCAGTTTGTAATGAATAATAATCTGTACTCTCTACTTATATAATATTATTTTAGTGCCACTTCTTTCTTTTCTCCATTCATCTTAAGTTTATTTTCAACCACCCAGTTGCTTACCTTTGCAATGGTTCCAATGACAGCTGAGTGGATATGTGTACATAGTGAGCAGTACTCAGCCTAGAAGTGATCCTTGGGGTACTCCATACTTTTAATATTAAGCTTGGTGAGACTGTCCTGTTTACCATGACACATTGGGTGTGTCTACGTTCAGTCAGGTAGGATCCAAGCCACTTAAGCTGATTCTTGTGAAATTCAAAGTGGCAGAGAATTATTATAATCTCATGGTTTAGCATGTCATAGGCTGCGAACAAGTCCAGTATGGAGACAATTGATATGTGCCCTAGGTCAGAGTTACAAAGTAAGTCCTTAAGTACCCTGACCACCACTGTCTATGTGCTAGACACTTTTTTGTGCAGATTGAAATTCTTCAGGAGCCAGTAACATTTCAGATGTGTAAAATATTAGCCTTAACGCAATATGCTCCAAAAGCTTATCAGAAAGTGAAGATAATATACTAAGCAATATTTATTTAGATACTCTGGGCCAAGATATGATTTCTTTTGTAGAGGCCAGACAAGTGAGTGCTTGAGTTGCTTTGGTACGAAACCTGAAGTCAGCTGAGGATACAAAGAGTTCATAACCATGTATACCTGGACATATATGCATATATACCTGGACTGATGTTGTACATATATACCTGGACTGATGTTGTACATATATACCTGGACTGATGTTGTACATATATACCTGGACTGATGTTGTACATATATACCTGGACTGATGTTGTACATATATACCTGGACATATTTGTTCCTCATCTTTGGTGTGACATTTCAACAAATAGTCTAGAGGCCACTTGATACTGTCTAGTAATCTTCTTGTCCAGCTGACTTGTAGGCCTCAGGATACATTATGTAGCCCCTAGTTAAAACCTTTACGGAGTAGGCAATTGGAAAGTTAAACTTGACATGATCACCAGCTGAAATTATGAACAGTTTGTTCATGTCAGTACATACTTGATTACAGTATGCTGATGAAACAATACTAGTCAAAACTAAGGATTTCAGAAATTTAACTTGATGTCCTTTTACCTACCATTGAAGGCATCCACTCATTAATTGCAATACATTCTCTGCCTCTGAAAGCCTTGCAATGGTATAAAAAGCCCAGCTTCTGAAGAAACCTAATATTACCCTTCACCATAAAAATAACTGACATGAAAAACAATGAACAAGCACAATGAAATCTACCATAGTTCCTGAAATCAACCTAAGTAGTGTGAAGTGCTGGCCTTTAGCATTTAGCTGGTTGAGGAAACAATTTTGTTAATTGAAAATAAAGTGCTTGATAAGGCTCATAAAAACAAAATTTAAATAGAAAGTAAGTGGAGTTTCCTGCCTGAAAATAAGCCACCAATACATTGCTGTGGTCTTTGCTATCACGTAAGAAATGTGTCAAGGTCACACACAAAAATTTTGTTTTACTACATGGTAGTATGACTTATGGTAGAGCTAAAAATAGACAGCCTTGAGAAGTTAAAAATAAACTTAGACACATAGTAACAAAAACTCCTTCATCCCACTTTCGGTCAGTGTTGCAAGATCATCTGTTGTCGTATCTTATCTTATATAATACAGACGTTACTTCAAAAAAGAAGATGCGATTACGTCCTACGCGTCATGCATTTAGTCATGCATATTAACCAATGACTTAAATTCTGCCAAGTCACTGGTTTTCCTGGCTAGCTCAGGCAACCCATTCCATGCTCTAATAGCACTAGGGAAGAAGGAGTATTTGTACAAATTTGTCCTAGCATATGGGACGAGGAATGTGCCTGTATCTTTGTGTCTTTCAGAGTATTTTATTAAATTTTGTTTTTGTATTTGAAGATTATGGTTCAGTGTTTTATGTATGATTGCTACTTTACTTTTGAGCCTTCTGTCCTGAAGGCTTTCTAAATTTAGTGATTTTACTAATGGTGTTACTCTAGTCAAATGTGAATATTCGTTTGTTATGAATCTCACTGCTCTATTTTGTGTCTGTTCCGGTTTCTTAATGTTTTCTTGAGTTGAGGGGTCCCAAAAGGAGGATGCATATTCTATTATTGGCCTAACCAAGGTTAAATAACATTTTAGTTTTATGTTTTTATTTGATTTATAGAAATTTCTTTTAATAAATCCTAATGCTTTGTTTGATTTTTTTTATAGTTTCATCAATATGTGGATTCCATGACAGTTTTTCATTTATTATAACACCTAGGTATTTTGCGTTTTTAGTCTGTGTTACTGGTTTGCCATGAATAAGATAAGTGGAATTAATTTGTTTTAGTTTTTTTGTTACTCTTAACAACTGATATTTTTCTGGGTGGAAAGACATGCTCCAATTTGATTCCCATTTCTTTAATTCATCTAATTCTCTTTGTAAAATATCTGTGTCTTGTGTTGTTTTTATTGTTCTTTATATTATGCAATCATCTGCAAATAATATGACTTTTGTTCCTGAAGTAATGCAATTTGGTAAATCATTTATGTAAATTAAAAATAGTAGTGGACCCAAAACTGTTCGTTGAGGTACACCTGAGTTTACTGTTATCGGTGTTGATTTAGAGCCATTTATTATTACAGTTTGTTCTCTCCCTATCAGAAAATCTTTAATCCACTGATGCAGTGGACCATTAATGCCGAAATATTTTAATTTTTTAAGCAAACTATGGTGGTGAACTTTGTCAAAAGCCTTAGAAAAATCTAGTAAGATAGCATCTATTTGTTCACCATTATCTAAACCTTTTGAAAAATCATCAATTAGTCCTATTAGTTGTGTTTCACATGATCTGTATTTCCTAAAGCCATGTTGATATGGTGTGAGGACATTATGTTTGTCTAAGTGGTTTATGATGTTGCTACATATTATGTATTCTAGGATTTTACATGTGATGCTGGTAAGTGATACTGGTCTGTAGTTTCCTGGGTCAGATTTTTCTCCTTTTTTAAATAGGGGGGTGACATTAGCTTCTTTCCAGTCCTTTGGTACTCTGCTCTGGTTAAGTGAAGCCTGAAAGAGTATTTTGAACACTGGGGCTAGCTCATTGCTTAGTTCTTTGAGTAATCTAGCTGGAATACCATCAGGTCCAGAAGCTTTACTCCCATCCCCCGTCGTCCTGCGGGAGGTTTGGACTAGGAAGTAAACTATCTTCAACTCTGAAGGAACATCCGAAATATGTAAAACATTTATTTGGTTTGGTGTTGGCTAATAGTTTTTGAATTCCATTTTCTTGTACTACTATATCTTCTATGTTGTCTACTTGGTTCAAATTCAGTAATATGTCTTTGTCTCCTGGGGCTGAGAATGCTGATGCAAAGTATTTGTTTAGGATGTTTGCTTTAGTTTCATTATCATTATGTATTATCTTATGTTCATCTTTTAATGGCGCTATGCCTGTTGTTTCCATTTTCTTAGACTTAATGTATGACCATAGGTTTTTGTTGTTATCTTTAGATATTACATTGTTTATGTATTCACTCTGCAGCTGTCTGCTTACTTTTTGGTTAAGTGTTTAATTTTTATATACTTTTTGTAAACTCTTTCTGCATTAGTTTCTTTAAATTTTCTATATAGGTTTTCCTTCTGTTTACAAAGCTTCTTTAGTCTATTATTAAACCAGCATTTATTTATTTTGTTTGGTATGTATTTAGTTGGTATATGATTTTCTATAATGCTTTTAAGATGGTTTTTAATGAAATTCCAGAGGTCATCGACTGGTTGGTTAATGTCTTTTTCTAATAAGAATGTTTGTTGAAAGTTTAATGCAGCTTGGTGTAGTTGTGTTAAGTTACATTTATTCCAGAGTAAGATTTTTCTTTTGGGTTTTGTATTGGCTACTGCTTTTATCTGACTGTGTATTTTTATGATCTCATGGTCTGATAGACCAGGGATAATTTCATAATCAACTACTAATCCAGGTCTGTTGGTTAAGAAGAGATCTAATGTGTTGTTTAATCTAGTTGGCTTTTTAATGATTTGATCTAAACTTAGGTTGTGTAAAGTTTCTATAAAAAGCTCATTTATGTCCTTAAGGTTTTGGTGTTTATCTATGGTTAGTGTTTTCCAATTTATATCAGGTAGGTTGAAATCACCCATAATCCAAAAATCTGCATTTTTATTTGTCTCTTTAAGTGTAGTAATCTGATTACATAGTTCCTGTATGTATTCTAAACTAGAATTTGGTGGTCTGTAAATGCTGCCTATTATTAGGGATGTTGAGGTGGTATTAATTTTACAAAATGTTGATTCTATATTTTTTGAGTTAGGTAAGGTAATTTCTTCTGCTATAAGAGTGTTTTTTATTGCTAAAAGAACTCCTCCATGATTATCAGCCCTATCTTTTCTAAAAATTTCATAATTACTATTGAAAATTTCTGCATTATAAATTTCAGGATGTAGCCAAGTTTCTGTTCCTGCAATTATGTCTGGTTTCTCACATTCTAATAAAATTTCTAAGTCTGCTGTTTTGTTCCTAATGCTTTGAAAATTTATTACTAAGGTTTTAATGTATTTTGGTATTACTTCTTTAGTAGGTTTATTTAGTGAGGCTGTTGTATTAATTTTAGTAGATTTAGGTTTAACAGGAGTGGATCTGGCTAGTGGTTGGTGAGTTTGGTTTGGGATGGTGTTTAGGATGTTGTATGGGTTAGAAGTGTCTGCATCAAAGGAATCAAACAGTCATGATGTAAACTGAGGTAACCCACATGGTACACAGTGCCATGATGCGTCTTTGTTGCCTAAGGCATAATACACAGGTGTATTCATCGAGAAATACATAGAAGTCTAATTTATAAAGCGCTGGTTGTGAGTGTGTATGTGTTTAATGTGTGAATGTTGTTTGTATTTGCATCTATATTGTTACTGTACAGTAGTTACACTGAGGTTGTCAATTGTAGTCAACTGAATTTCCATTTGATTGGATCAATAAAAATTATCTTATCTTATATCTTATCTTAGATTTATATCTAGAAATACCATATGTAATATTAACCCTATGTCCTGTACTGGTCATGTTGTTCAAGTTAAGATGCTGTGTTGCAATCTACAATGAACTACTTTATTGTAGATGGTAGTATAAGACAGAGCTTACCACACATTGATTAAGTTGATATAGAACAGAATGTAGATGAACTAATTATTTATTCTCATAACATGTCTAATTTCTTTTTAGTTTTAGCCCAACAGATAGCTAAATGTTGCCTCTATATTAACCTAGCCTTATATTGTCATTGATGTTAATTAAGCCATTAATCATGATTATTAAAATATGTGGCTCAATTCTTACTAATGTCTAGCTTTAGGATATACTAGATTCACATAATTTAGCATTATAGTTGTGTTTTTTTAAGATTTAACCTTCAATATCACTTATATTATGGTAATTTACCTTTCTTGTCTCAAATTCACCAGATATAATTGTACTGATGACATATGGGTGTCTCCATCAAGAGCAGCTCAAGTAAGTGTACAGTTTGGATCATAAGCCAGAAATCAAGTTTTACAATGGCAGTACTTAAAAATAATATTTCATTTAGAAAAATCTGATGTGATCATTGCAATTTCATATCCGAAATATAATTTCTATTAATACATTGAAGTATCTAACAGAAGAGAATAAAAATAGAAGCAACAAGGGAAATTTATTATTTCTTGTAATACAAGAACACATTGTATTTTATATATAACATTTGGCGAAAAAAAAATCTGATATATTTCTTTTTTAGTTTGTAGATACTTTATTTGAGATAATCTATTTTTTGTGATTGTATAAATTTTTTTTTTACTTTTTTGGTTTCTAGGCAGGTGCATGGATAAGTACAATTGTGTGGTTGTTGTTATTCATCTTAGAATTTTTGTACATGATGAGACATGGAAAAATCCCATTTTTACCAGGAGCTCGAGCACAGCAATCAACAACAACCAATCAGACTGGAGAAACACCACAAGTGGATACTATGCCTGCCGATCAACACTCTGAAATTAAATATTAAAGCAATGTTTTATGGTTTGTTTGCTAGAATAAATTAAAAGTTCAATGCTTAATTAGGTGTTCAAAAGTTATAAAATCTATGTAAATTAATCAATATTTCAAAAGATAATGGAAAAAAAAAAGACACCAATAGAACATTAATTAAAAGCTATTATTTTTACATAGATAAAATAATTTTTTGAAATTAAAACATATTTTGTTATACAATAACAAAGCTCTTAATCATGATATTGTTCATAATTCCATTTTTTATAATAAATGCCCATGGTCTAAAGCTTTGTAGAATCATTAGAAAAATTCTATTAAAAAATGTTAATATTTTTCTAATAGCTGTTTAACTCTCCAACCAAAAAAATATTTTATCCTTAGTTTGTAGAAGTAAAATAATCTATTGCAGTAAACAAATGAGATTCAACAACCAAAAGTCTTTAAATATTTTTAAATATTTATTTTAATGATCCAATCTGAAGTTAATTTTTTATTTTGCTTGCATTATATGCTTTTTTTTTCAATAAAAAAAAATTACTAGTTGATAGTTATCCTTGCTAGTACTTCTATAAGCAAATTAATTTTAATCATTATCAACTGTCATTTATATTATCATTGTAATATAATTATTAACATTTAGTTATTAATATGTATGTTTATATACGCAAAATGTATAACACTTGTACAAAGTTTCAGATATTTTTTTTGTACAAATTTATTGTAATGTAGAGATGAGCAGATGATCTATTTAATGGTAAATAAATTATAATTATTTTTCAATTGCAAATGCGATATAATTTTTTTCAAGCTTTTTGGTATGTAAATGAAAACTGTAATGAATAAAATTAATGAATTCCAACATTTAAAGTTTGTTGAAATTATATTTCATGTACATAATCTACAAACAAACATGTAAAATAAATGTTTAAAATTAAGATCTCAGTCATTTAGTTTGTCATATGTCCAATGTACTATTAAATGTAATGAGCTCTCCAATGAAAGAATTAAAAATAAATTCTACAATGACTTTCATTCAAAATATTTGTTACTACCAGAAACCATTTCTTTCTTTCTTTTATTTTTTCTACTGGTAAATCTATATTGTTGTGTTGTATCATTAAAAAGAAAAATATGTAAGAAAATTTAATAACTTTTTTTTTTACTACCATGCTATAGCCAAATATTTTGAAATATTTAATATTAATATTTTAAAAATCTCATTAATTTATTTCAATGTTGTGCCTTAAAAATAATTTTTGCAACTACATTTACAAATGACAGCAAACAATAATTAATGTATCAGTGATAATTTCATATCAATTATTTTTACAATGGAACTCAAAAATTATATGTAAAAGTTGCTAAGGAATTTTAATATTAATCATTTTTTTTTTAATTAAAAAGAGAAACTCACTAATTTATATTTTGTAATGTTCCATTACTGGATATTATCTCAGCTCAGATATCATCAAATGGAAGTACTAGAATGAAAATCAGCCAGGAGTGTTGTTAGAACTGAATCATTGTAAATGAGATGTAAAATATTTCAAATCACATTATTATAAGTGCCTGCAGCTTGTCATAGTTTTTACACCTGTTTTTTTAACTTAACTTTATTGAATTAGAGAGATGCATTTTTAAAGTACTTGTAAGGAGATAGATAAATAGAATGTATGTAGTAAAAGAAAGTACTTAGAGACATGCTGAGTGTACTTGAAATAAAAATTTAAAAAATAAAGGCTTAAAGTTCGATTTTTGTCTTCTTTATAATACAGCTTTATTTTTTTAGTGCTTTAATATGCATATAGCTTCTATTAAATTTAAATAAATCTTGCACTATTGAGTACCTGGTTATTTAATTAAGAAGAATTGACTTACATCATGGAAATCAGTCATTACATTTATTTGTTATAAAAAAAAGTAAATGTACCCTTTCAGAACTTGTGGTCATCTGTTTCTGTGGCCTATGGTTAATGAGGGTGTTATGTGGCCAGCACAACGACCAACTCCCTTTACTTTTCCCCAACTAATGTCAGGTACTCATTAGAGCTGAGTGGACTCAGAGAGGCCCTGGATTCAAACCCAGACAACTGTACGGAAGCCAAGCACTTTACCACTCAGCCACTTGGCCTCCTACTTTGCTATAAGAGAATAACAATGAGTCTAAATATTAAATTTAAAATGTTCTTAATTCGTAGAATAATGAAATGGGAAACGTAACACATTTGAACATTTTTATCTCTGATCTATATTGGAAACAACTTGCTGAATCAGTGTGTTTGGTAGGCTTACTGAAAGAATCCTTCGTAAATCCATATTGAAAGAGTAAGGCTTATATACTCCAAAACTATTTTTTTTAACTTTCCATTTTATATCAGTAGACCTACAGATGTGTACAAATGAGTGTTTCTCTTTTTGTAGTGGCGATACTTAGGAAACATTGAGTTATGAATCCTGAAATAGATTTCAGCTTTTATATTGTTGACTTCCATCAGTTGTAAGACGATATTGGTTCATCTGAGTTGAATGCCTGGACATTAGCTATGGTCAGTCAGAACGATGCCAATACTTGATACAGTTTGGGATCAGCAGCGTTGAAGGTTCTTCCAGGATGTAGCTTTTTGTGCTGCAAGCTACCCAATTTAAGGGTCTTGGGATCTTTAAATTTCCCCATGGTTTTCTCCCTAATTAGAATATGAACTACTCTTTACTTTAGAAAACAAGCGATTCTTTAATTTTTAAAAGTAGCGAATCCTACCTAAGAAAATTGGCGATTTATTATAATTGGGATTTATTATAATTGGGATTGTTTACTTTTTAAAAATAGCATTTTCTTTAACGATTCCTGCGTTTATTTAAATTTTGAAGTTTCAATAGCAGAATTCCAATTGTTCTTATTCCTGGTCTAAAATAAACTCTAAATCTAGATTTAAGTGATGTTCTTGTTTACAATTCATGAGTATTTGTAGGCCTATCCAGCTTAATCACCGTCAATATTCCAGCCAGTTCAAGCAAATGTAATGATGTTGAAATGAAAAAGAAAAGGGGAGGGTATCGTGCATGAATGAGGGAAGCTCAAAATATTATATCAGAACAGGTTTTGAAAAAAAAAACAACAAAAAAAAAAACAGCTGTCACCAGAAAGCAAGCAATATATAGGCCAGTAGCTCTTTGACTTTAGGCCTATTTAGAAAGAAAATCAATTCCGAACAAAACAATCTACCAATATGCCTTCTCAATTCTGTAGCAGATTCAACCCAGTGTTATGACCTGGTCTGTGATAAACATATTCTGCGCATTGAATATTCACAGTGAAAGGCTTTTCTTTTTCTAGTTAGGGGTTAGGTGCTTTCAAACAGTGTTGAAAAAAAAAATCGGTGCAACAAATTGAGTTTTTTTTTTGTTTTTTTTTTTTAATAAATATTTTTATCTCTGCTATCATTTTATTCTTAGAGAAAAAAATATCCATGAGATTTTGTGCGGTTTAATAGGTATTTATGTTATCAATTTGATGAATTGGGGAAAAAAGTTGGTGCAAAATCATACAAGGTACAGAGGTAGTCATGCAGACACAATGAAAGCTTCGTACTGCCCCTGGCCAAGAAACATATATATGCAAAAGTATGCATTTGTTCATATGTAGACCTACTTAAAGTTCATTTTGTCATTTACGAGATACAATGATGAAGTTAGGAAAGAGTTTCGTCCCAACTGAAATGAAATGTAAATCATTGCAAGTTGTCCTGTATAGCCTACATCTGTCCTCCAATAGGTGTCAATTTATCGTATACCTCTTCCTTAAAATCTTTGGACCACACAACACGCACTATAATATTTCAGTAACGATACTTATTAAAGCTATCGCCAATAAGAAAGGCAGAGCCACAGACCACAGGTCTACAGGTCTGCCATAATGTCTAATGACTATAACCATGCTATAACTACTGAAAGAAGTGTTCATTCAGGGTTTAAGATGCATCTAATATTATCCCCCTTGTATTGAGATTTCATCACTAGACCCTACCAAATGTGAAGTCACGGAGAAAGTAGGCTACGCCAATTCGTGTGTATATAAATGTGTATATGTTTTTTTATGTGAGTATATGTGTTAGTGTCTGCCTCCGTATGTGAAGTCTCAAGAAATGTGTCCCAGTTCCTATCTTCATAATTTACATGAATAGCGGTCAGATGTGTCGAGCTGAAGATAAGTCTTATAGACGACGTTTTGCTTCTTCGGCAATTTTTTCTAGTAACATATTTGAACACGGTGGCGGCGACTTGAAACTGTTTTAGGTTTAGGTAAGGATGGTAGAAGCGTCTAAAGTAGGGACAGGGCTCTAGTACCAAATAAATATATAGTATAATAAAGTATATCCCTTTAAAAAAAAGTAATATATATACACATGTTTTTTTTTGTGACGATACGCACCGGTACCTTTTAGAAAAATAATT
Source organism: Biomphalaria glabrata (assembly GCF_947242115.1). NCBI lineage: Eukaryota > Metazoa > Mollusca > Gastropoda > Planorbidae > Biomphalaria > Biomphalaria glabrata. The sequence continues at coordinate 17,841,735 of NC_074713.1, read as the reverse complement.
ACATTTTGTTTTTGTATTTTAACGTATATTATTAATTTTTAGTAGTATAAAGTTCGGCAATCAACTACTGAATACCGGCACCCAATCACTGATTACCGGCACCAATTTTTTTTTTTTACAAAAAAAGCACTATATATATAATAATAATAATAATAATAATAATAATCTTTATTATCCGTAAGGAAATTTGTCTTACAATTTGTGCATTACACCAAACAAAAAACATTATAACTATAAGAAACCAAAGTGTACACATATATAATCTATCTAGATATTTTTCAAGCAGAGGACATAAATAGGCCTATTCTTGACTCCCCTCCCCTTTACAAACAGTAGTAAACACAGCCCGCCCCTTGTTTGCAAGCAGTAGTAAACACAGCCCGCCCCTTGTTTGCAAGCAGTAGTAAACACAGCCCGCCCCTTGTTTGCAAGCAGTAGTAAACACAGCCCGCCCCTTGTTTGCAAGCAGTAGTAAACACAGCCCGCCCCTTGTTTGCAAGCAGTAGTAAACACAGCCCGCCCCTTGTTTGCAAGCAGTAGTAAACACAGCCCGCCCCTTGTTTGCAAGCAGTAGTAAACACAGCCCGCCACTTGTTTGCAAGCAGTAGTAAACACAGCCCGCCCCTTGTTTGCAAGCAGTAGTAAACACAGCCCGCCACTTGTTTACAAGCAGTAGTAAACACAGCCCGCCCCTTGTTTGCAAGCACAAGGTACACGTCTACATTCTGTATTCACATATGGCGAGTAGAATCAACAGTCTTTATGCATTCTTATTTGAGCAGCATTCAAAGTTGTAAAACTAATCTTGTATTATTTTTTATCTAGTCCTTATAATGTATGCAGTTAAAATGATTAATTTAAGCATAAAGCATATGCAATTACCTTGTGTCAGGCTGTGTCACTAAATGTTGCTACAACTAGAAGTTATTCCGTTGAAATGTGCTTTAAATGGAAGGAAGGTTTAGGATATTACCTAATTTTTTTATATGTTTTAAAATGCTTTTATCATTATAGTAATTGGATTGTTTAATCTAAACTTTCATTTGAAGTGTCCCCCTCAAAAGCAGTTAACTTCTTTTCCATTGGCCTGAGGGGATGGGGAAGTCTGCTAAACACTTGGTGCAGTTGGTGTTATACAGTATTAAAGATTTGAATAGAAATAAGAACTGCCCCTCCATAATCATACAAGTAGGATTATTAGACAACTAAAAGTCCAGAGAAGAACAAGTGACAATAAAAGTTTTTTTTTTTTCAATCAATTTCTCCTTTATGACTCTAATGACTAATAGTGTTCAATGTATTTCTTGGAATGCTTCATTGCTGCAAGGAGGCTTTCCAGTGAGCTTTGCATAACCAAATTCTTCTATATACAGTTCAGCTGATGATCTCTACATAAAACAATGCTCAAATTGAAGATTTTCGTCTATTTATTCCTTCAACTCTTTACTGAATACAGAGACATTTAAGCCAAGGGCGGTAATTCCTGCTGAAGCCAAATTTAATTTAAGATGCATTTATACTTGTAAACTGCCCAACCAGATTTTTCTAATTAGGTAGTTTTTTTTTTTTTTTTTTTTTCAGAAATGTATACATAAATTTTCAAATATTTAGGAAACTCTTTTGAGCCATTTTCGAAATACCTGTCTAGTTTCCAGGCAGTTTTCAACTTTTTGAGACTTCATCTATGAGAGTTTGCAAACTAATAAGAGGAATTGTTTTTAAAAAAATGGGTAGGGCGCATGAGAGTAGAGTTTAAAAAAACTGGTTTATGTGATGAAACATGTCAGTAACTCAAATGCTGTAAAAAAAAAAATAAACAACATAGAATAGCATTTCTCAAAGCGACATTTTATGGTAGTTTCTTATTCCCGCTAATATAGATTACGTGTGGAAATGTATGCAACATTTCTCCAGATAAAAAGCTTCACTTTGTCATAAAAAAGGCTCTCAGTGAATCAATGTGGAGTATTTTTATTTCTTTTTGTTTATTACGTTGACCAATGAACATCGGGAATGCAAAAGAAAACTTCACAGATCATGGTCAGCTCTGAGTAATAAGATAAGAGTTTGTCTGAAGCTATAAAGGATTGTTTACAAAAATATTACCATTGTGGTAAACTACAGACTGAAGGCCGGCCATTTTCACTATTTACCCCAAGGATGCCTAATAGAGGACACGACCCCAAAAAGGAGAATACGTCCTCCTTTTTACGGAGGTCGGATAACCTTATATATAAGAGCAATAGCTGCATTTGATTCGTTTCTTGTAGATGTTAGAATCACCATCCGACGCTTCTATAGACGCGGTCTAAGCACTGACAAATAAAATCCATATAATCCACGGATCCATTTCTGGAGTAGCAAAACGCTGAAACACACCGCACGCTCCGTATTGACTAATCAGACCAGTCATGGACCAGTTGTGTAGTGTTTTCCTCGCTTGAATGTACGCTTATTATTTTTGTTCTATATAGATCTGGAGCTACGTTTTACCTGTCACTAGAGCAAGGGGAAGTAATGAAATTCTACTGGTAATATACACAAAACAATGTCATTGATGTACCCTGCAGTGTAGGCCATTGCATTGATGGCACTAAGACGGCCAGCCAACTTTGATTATTTTTTCCTTGTTGGATTCAGAATTCAAAGCCTCGCAAATGTGGTGTGACAGTTGAAAATAAATCATGAGGCTCAGTGACATATTCACGCTGAACAATGCCAGTTTGGCCAGGCTTGTTCTGTACAGTGCATTGTTTTGTTTTAGTTTTTTCATCTTCGTGGGTGTGGCCATCGTAAAGGTAAGCCAGCCAAGGTTGTCAATGTATTAAATAATTAAATGCCAATTTACCTTGTAATTTTTTAAGAAAAACAAATATTTCTTTGACCTAGTCATTAGTTGTTAACAATAGTCTTATATAAAAAAAAACAAAAAAACAAGATTAAACAGAGAGTTTATGGTAGACACACGTATTGTTAGAATTCAATAGAAGTGAAAGAGAAAGAGGAACAGTAAACACGCAAAATATAAAAATATCCTTTTAAAAAAAAAGCTTTTCTTACAACTAATTCTTTCAATAATGTGCACATTTTCTCCCTTATTTGATATCAAACCAAACAATTAATTAATAGACTAACTGATTACTTTTTAAAATTGATTTATGCTTTGTCAGGTAAATAGCTGTTTCCACTTGATTCTTTCTAAAATGTGTATTCAACACACACAAAACTCATAATTATACTTATATCTGTTATGCAAAAAAAAAAAATGGATCTGGGCTTTGTCAGAGTTCTTATAATATTTCCAAAAGCCAGTAATTAACATTTTTAAACGTAGCCCAACGTTAATTAAAATCCTCATTCGCAACCAGCACACCGAAACTATTTGGCCCTTGGCTGATTTGGTTTGTCAAGACGTCAGCGCGTATGAAGGTTTAAGTTTACCTGTATGCTAATATAGTCAATTTGTTAAGGTTTTAATTTATGCTATACACTTCTATAAGTCTTTTTTTGCTCTTACGGTGTCTATTTAAAAAAATCATATGTTTAAACATGGTTTAAACGGTATATTGAACTATATTGTACTGTATGATTCTTATCTAGACAGCTATACAACTTCCCATAAATCATGATATAAATTCCTCTGCTCTAGTGTAGATAGTGACAGTTCGAAAATAGTTCCTTTGTTGAAGTTAAGTTTTTGTTTCTTTCCTGGGACCCATCTCTATCTTTTAAACATGGTTCCATAGTTTCAACAGACACTGTAGGTTTAGATTTTCTTACTTTCCTTTTTGTAATTGTAATCAGATAAAAGTAATAGTGCGAAAACAAAATACAAGTTCATTAAAAGTTAATATTATGAACAAATGGATTATAAACTTGTCCCCCTCCATCACCTTACCCGGCTCATTAAAATGTTGCATTTTCTTGATTTCAAAATGTTTTTTAGGGTTTTAGTTTTGAATGAAAGATGTGTTTCAATAATAGATGTGAAAATCTTCGAATTACTTTGAATAAAAATAATTAAGAAAAAGAATCAAAAGATTTTAATGCAAATTACCAATACTATACTTTTTTTTATAGCTTGTGCATAAAAACATTATTTCTTTTTATTGCTTAAGGAAACAATTTCAAATATTAAAATTTTTCATTCCCGTCAATTTGAAAAACCAATTAAATTTTGAATAGAAAAAAAGAACGGCAGAAAAACTAAAAAGAGGCAAAGAAAAGAAGCCTTGAGCCCAAGAATCCCCATGATGAATAGTGAAAAGCACAAATACTGAGGTTTCCTTTAAAAACAACTTTATTTCTAAAACTCTTCCACAAGAGTGAAAACATCTATAGGCTCAACCATTACATGTTAAGTAGCTTCTTGACCCAATGTAACAAATGATCATGCAACTCCTCCCCTTTTTAATTGTTTAATATGTATGTGACAGGTTCGAAAGGAACTCCCACACATGCACATTTGATCTATAACCGGCATTAAAGCATCTGAGCATCGTTTCTGTTGGATCTAGATTTTCCTCGAAATCTTATTAGAGATTTGCATCTTTGGCGTATAAATTTAAATAGCTAGTATTTCTGGTGCACATGGTATCAGAATTGTTGATAAGCTTTGTATTTTAAAATAATATATAATAATAATTTATTGTGCACTGTTTAGCAATGTAAAATAACATTTTTAATTTCTCTCGCACACCCTCAACAAAGTGTATCACTTACTCTTACAATATGGCTTACTTGACATTGTTGAGGTTATCTCTGAAATCTCTCCATATCTTCTTCTTTTAATTTTCTTACATTATCTCTTTAGGTTACCTTTAATCGCTTCCACATTTCCAAATTTCGCTTTATCTTCATTTTCTATTTAATCTTAAATGTAATTTTTTTTTTGCTTACATTCTGTAAACCGGATCTTAAAAATAGAAAATCAAATTAAAGGGAGATTACTGTGGTTACTTGTTTGACATGAAAATTTCTCGATATGCCTTGTCCAGTCTATAAATATAACACAGGAAGAAATATTTAAAAGAAAAAACTACACGAACAAAAGGAAGAAAAAAAAAGAAAGAAAAATGACACACAGTTGATTGTTTGGTGTCTAAATGTGTTGTTATAGTTCTGTTGACAAGATGGAGTGCATTGTTGTTGTTTCGTGTTGACTACATGGCGGTTGAGTGCTTTGCTGTAGCTGTGTTGACTGTTTACAAAACTTGTTTTGTGTTGACTACATGGCGGTTGGGTGCTTTGCTGTAGCTGTGTTGACTGTTTACAAAACTTGTTTTGTGTTGACTACATGGCGGTTGAGTGCTTTGCTGTAGCTGTGTTGACTGTTTACAAAACTTGTTTTGTGTTGACTACATGGCGGTTGAGTGCTTTGCTGTAGCTGTGTTGACTGTTTACAAAACTTGTTTTGTGTTGACTACATGGCGGTTGGGTGCTTTGCTGTAGCTGTGTTGACTGTTTACAAAACTTGTTTTGCTGGGGTTTTTTTTGTTGGTATTACATCCTAAATGCCTCTGTATTTCCAGTGCCACATCAATGCAACTGAAACCCAGGGTTGCTGCCGTCGTAAACCCATGGATGCTGCTGTTGTAAACCCATGGATGCTGCCGTCGTATAATCAAAGCAAACACGCGACACGTTACTCAGGCAACCGCGTGACATTTGAGAAATCGTTAAACAACAAAACAGAAATGTTTGACACGAGCTGCATTCATCTTTTCTGAAAATATTATTAGAAAAAACTATTCTCTGTATGTTAGCCTAAATTGATACTCAAGCCCCTAATGAAAATGAGCCTTGAACGCCTTTTAAACCCTAAACCTCAGATTCGAACCCTACAAGAAGATCCATATTGAGCTCTCTACTTCTCTAGTGAGTCTCGAGGGCGACGAAAGGATAATATCAATCCTATTTGAGAACGTTTTTAATGTGAATTGTTTTCTAATTACTAATGAAATTTTATCCCTTCTTTATTTGTATCATGTTTTATTTCAGAGTGAAGCCAATGGGAGCTGTCCACTTTTTCTGAACTACAGGTACTCACCAGTCTCTTTGTGCAATTATCCAATGGTGATAGCCATTATATTTCAACTCTGGTATTCTTTAGTGCGACTTGTTTACCTGGTGCTGTTCAAATTAGGAAAACTTCCAAATCCGTATGTGTTAATTTTACATTAGTAATTACAATCTCTCATTCTCAGCTCTGTTTGTCTGTCTGTCTCGATCCCACATACTAACACACCTAATAACTGCTCATACGTGTGTACACATGTAATGAAGTGTTAATTTAACTAAAGTAATTACAATCTCTCATTTTCAGCTGTTTGTCTCTGTCTGACTCTCACACATATTAACACACCTAATAACTGCTCATACATGTAATGAAGTGTTAATTTAACTATAGTAATTACAATATCTCATTCTCAGCTCTGTTTGTCTGTCTGTCTGTCTCGATCCCACATACTAACACACCTAATAACTGCTCATTCGTGTATACACATGTAATGAAGACGTTTGGACATGGTACATTCTTGACTTTGCAGATTTCCCACTCACTTCAACTTGATCGAATTCATTTGTCTGTGTGTTGATGCTGGGAGTCTCATACTTACCTTCATTGCAGCTATTATACTATCTGCAGGATACAACACAACATGTTCAAATCATAATAAGTAAGTGTTGAATAATTCCTCCCAGTTAACTAGTCGATGTGTATAAGCATTGATAAGAATCACTGCAGGTTACAGGTAGGCTTACTATATCGTTAGTTAGGTGTCTGTTGTCAGGGCCTGCCTTAGGTAATTGGAGGCCCTAGGCAAAGTGAATTTGGTGGCCCCAAATAAAAATTAACAACGAAAAAATACAATCCTGCAAGTTTTAAAAACATACCTGTATCTTTATGGAAATATGTTTTCGACACGTTCTTTATGGCTAATTGAAGATGACCAAAAGACTAGATCTTTCCAATCGAAACCGATCCTGCATCGCTTTATGAACTTGCATCTTCTTTACCGTGTTCATGACTTTTTCCTGCTAATTAGCCGAATCTTTGACTACTTTTTCTAAAGCCATCTGCTTTTCCTTTGCCTTTTGATGTAGATCTACCAGACTTGAAATAACGTCTCGACCATAGACTTATATATTATATCTAGACTGGAAACCGGAAACAAATTCTTATCTGCGATTGATCGATTCACAGACCTATATATATATATATATATATATATATATATATTAATGTACGTAACTCTTTTTCAAGCTCTAAGGGAAGTCGCCCCAAGCAATCTTTTCTGTCTTAGAAAAGTAATGATCTTTAGTTTTCAAAGTTTAGAAATAATGCAAAATCATTTCTCGGATTTTCTTTAGAATGGGCTATTTATCACAGAACTATATATTCACGCCATGGGCGTAGCCAGGATTTTTTTTCGGGGAGGGTTTTGGGGGGGGGGATGCCCCCCCCCCCGACCTCCCCCACCCCCGCGAAAAAAAATTATATATATATATATGTGTGTGTGTGTGTGTACATAATTAATCTTTATAACATTCTGACCCTTTCGGAAGACGTTTATTGTTTATTGTAGACTCCCCGACATTGCTAGCAAGGGGGTCTGGGGGAGTCCGCAGCGCTCCCCCAGCGCGGGGCAAAGCCCCGCCGTCGAGCACTATTTCTGGTATTGAAAGCCGCCGAGCACTATTTCTGGCTTTGAAAGCCAACAAAATGCATATTCTGAGGTATATACAGTGCATTATCTTGCTATTAAAAAGTTTGCTTTAAAATAATATTGAAGAGAGATTTTCAACTCTAAACGCTCTGTAGGGGAATTTTAAACTCAAAACCATCTGGAGGGGTTTTAAAATTTAAAGAAAAAGCCATCTGGAGGAGGGGGATTTAAACTCAAAACCCCTTTGGCTACGCTCATAGATTTTATAGTGTGTAATTTGCTTTTTTTTTATATTGAAGAGGTACTTTTTAGCTTCAAAACCCCAACTGGAAGAGTGAGGGGGGTTAAACTCAAAAGCCCTTTGTCTACGCTCATAGAATTTTGAGTGTGTAATTTGCTTTTTTTTATTGAAGATGGGCTTATCGTAAATTTTGGATGGGGTTTTAAAATCAAAATCTTCCTCAACTGTGCTGTTGGAATTTGGGGATTGTTGTTTGCATTTTTTTTTTTTTTTGTTTTATAGAAGAGGGGGATTTAACTGCAAAAACCTCTGATAGTAGGTTTAAAATTCAAAACCCCCTGTAGGGGGTTTTAAACTCAAAGCCCCCTGGTAGAGGGATTTGTATCTCAAAACCCCCTGATAGGGGTTTTTAAAATCTCAAAACCCCCTGGTAGGGGGATTTAAACTCAAAACCCCCTGGTAGAGGGTTTTTAACTCAAAACTGCCTCTGCTGTGCTGTGGTAAGTGATGATTTAGTATTAAAATCTCACCTAAAATAAACAAAATGAAAGCAAAAATCAGTCACTTAAGTCCGTCCCCCCCCCCTGCGGGGGGGGATTTCATTTCGGGGGGGGGGTTTGAACCCCAAGAACCCCCCCTGGCTACGCCCATGATTCACGCTAAAATATGAAACAAAGCCATTTCTTTTTAGTCTCCATTGAGATAATGTTTCAAAAACCCTAGATCGAAATAATTCATGTCTGTTGATTTTAATCATCTTATATTATATATCTTATATATATATATATTTGGCGGTGGGGGGGGGGGGAGAAAAATCGAACAAAATCCTGGCTACGCCTATGGTGGAGATGCCGGAAGAGGTTGTCAGTTTTGATTTAGTAGAAACAATATAGGTAGGCGTAGAAGTATTCATGATGGTAGAGAGTAGAGAAAGTAGATAGTCATGGAGGTAGCCACAGAAGTAGCCTTAGAGCTTGCCAATAAAGAAGAAAGAGTAGACAACGTAGACATAGTGATAGCTATAGAAGTAATAATAAAGAGATATTGATTGAGATAGTCATCACAGAGTAGAGAATAATTATTGTGTCCCGTGGTAGTCATTAGAGATAATTATAGAGATTATCATATTTGTAGTCGTGGAGTGGAGGTAGCCAAAGATATAGTCGTGGAGTGGAGGTAACCATAGATGTAGTCGTGAAGTGGAGGTAGCCATAGATGTAGTCGTGAAGTGGAGGTAGCCATAGATGTAGTCGTGGAGTGGAGGTAGCCAAAGATATAGTCGTGGAGTGGAGGTAACCATAGATGTAGTCGTGAAGTGGAGGTAGCCATAGATGTAGTCGTGAAGTGGAGGTAGCCATAGATGTAGTCGTGGAGTGGAGGTAGCCAAAGGTGTAGTCGTGGAGGGGAGGTAGCCATAGATGTAGTCCTGGAGTGGAGGTAGCCAAAGATGTAGTAGTGTAATGGAGGTAGCCATGGATGTAGTCCTGGAGTGGAGGTAGCCATAGATGTAGTCGTGGAGTGGAGGTAGCCATAGATGCAGTCATGGAGTGGAGGTAGCCATAGATGTAGTCATGGAGTGGTGGTAGCCATAGATGTAGTCATGGAGTGGAGGTAGCCATAGATGTAGTCATGGAGTGGAGGTAGCCATAGATGTAGTTGTGGAGTGGAGGTAGCCATAGATGTAGTCGTGGATATAGACGTAAAAGTCTAAATCGATGTCTGTAGACCTGTCAAAGAGATAGCCAGTGGAGAATGTAAAGATACTATAGCTATAGATGTAATAGAGATGGTCATAGAGGTAGTCATAGCAATAGTCATGGAGGTAGTCATACAGAATAGTTAAGGAGTAAGCCATAGAGGTAGTCATGAATATAATCGTAAAAGTCTAAATCGATGTCTGGCTCAATTTTAGTTTTTGCTTTTTCAACAGGATCTGTGATGATCTGAGGTGGGCCCATGCAGCGAGAGTTGCTCAGGTAAGTAACATCATGTCTTGGCAGAATTTAAGTCATTGGTTAATGTACATGACTACATGCATGACGCGTGGAGTGTGATTGTCTTCTTTTTGTAATAACGTCTGTACTTTATAAGATTAGATGTCTATATTCTCTGTTGTGAAAATTGAATTTGTGGAAGATGTATTATTATTTAGCCTACAAACTCAGATTCCCATTGTTTTGCGTAAAAAAAAATAATTCTACTACAGAAAATGCCACACACACCAATAGTGCACCTTTAAAAATTGATACATTGCTAACATATGAAAACTGGAATTCTCATGATACATTCTTTTCTACAATAATTCTTCGGCTTACTGCTCTTTGCAATTATTTTTTTTTTTAAATTATTGTCTCCCTTTATTTTAATGTTTTGGAGACTAAATGTAGCCTAGATCTAGATCTAGTGGGAGGCGTCATAACGAGATGAAAAGGGTGAAACAGTTTAATTTTATCATTGCATTAGTTGAAAGACAACTAGGCCCTACTCTTAGTTATATTTAGTAAAGTATCGAGATGTAGGCCTACATGTATATCTACATAGAACCATAATCATTGTTATCAACACATAATGACTTCTAACATGGGCGTAGCCAGGATTTTTTTCGGGCGGGGGGGGGGGGGCCGCAAAAAAATGTATATGTGTGTGTGTGTGTCTGTGTACATAATTAATCTTTATTACATTCTAACCCTTCATTCTTCGAAAGACGTTTATTGTACCCTAGAATAGGTTCTTCCTGGAGTTAGTGGACAAATTGTAGACTGCCCGCCATTGCCTGCAAGGGAGTCTGGGGGAGCGATGTGAGTTTTTTTTAGCTTCAAACCCCGCTGGAAGGGGCTTTAAACTCAAAACCTCTTTGGCTGCGCTAATAGATTCTTAAGTGTGTAATTTGCTTTTTTTTTATTGAAGAGAAATTTTTTAGCTTCAAACCCCGCTGAAAGGGGATTTAAACTCAAAACCCCCTATGGCTAAGATTATAGCATTTTGAATGTGTAATTTGCTTTTTTTTATATTGAAGAGGTATTTTTTTTAGCTTTAAACCCCGCTGAAGGGGGGTTTAAACTCAAAAACCCTTTGGCTACGCTCATAGAATTTTAAGTGTGTAATTTGCTTTTTTTATATTGAAGAGGCGGTTTTTAGCTCTAAACCCTCTGGAAAGGGGTTTTAAACACAAAACCCCTCTTGGCTACGCTCATAGAATCTGGTGACTGACTTATATTGAAGAGGGGGGTTTATCGTAAATTTCGGAGGGGGGTTTTAAAATCAAAATCTTGCTTAGCTATGCTCTTGGAATTTTGAGATTGTCGTTTGGATTCTTTTTTTTTTTTGTTTGTTTTGTTTTATAGAAGAGCGGGATTTGACTGCAAAACCCCATGGTATGGGGATTTTAAACCCAAAAATCCCTTGGCTGCGCTGGGGCAAGTGATGGTTTAGTATTAAAATCTCACCTAAAATATACAGAATCAAAGCAAAAAATCAGTCAGTAAAATCCGATCCCCCCCCTTGGGAAATTTCATTTCGATTCCCCCCCCCCTGGCTACGCCCATGGCTTCTGATTTTCTTTATATATTTCCCCAATCAGCCACTAGAATCATTTTCAAACAGTTCCAACTTTACTCCATCATCATTCGTCATTTTTTTTAATTGCGAGTTACTTTACTTACTATTTTCGAGACATAAGGAAATAGGCCTACTTGGAAACTAATGACTATGTGAAACCCAGATTATTACTTTATCTAAACAATTTGCTGGATTCATATATTTTATATATCAAACTTACTGGCCAGAAGTGCTTCTGAAGAAGTCTACATGTTATGAGGCCAAAGTTGTTCTTGGTTCTGTCTGTCCTGGGTTACGCTACCCAGCCTGAAAGATGCGCCCGTGTGGTAACTGTCATTAGAGGAGACGACTATGCCAATAAGGGTGCTTAAGAACTTTTGTTTCATTGAACTGGTCGGGGATTGAAAGAGAAAAGATCCCAAACGCCGTTCTTCAAGGGGCCGTTCTAGAACGAGGTGATATGTTTACATCTGCTTGAATTTCTCTCAAAACTATTGTGGAAGCTTTCGTTGTCTAAGAGTTTCAAGAGTCAACTATTACAACAATAACGACAATCTGTCAATAGGAGTCTCATTGTAGATTTCACTTTTGATATCCATGAACGTTTTTTGACAGAATTTGTTACAGTCTGTTGCTTTTTTATGCATGCATTTTTTTTTTGGTGAAGAGAGGGGGCCCATTTCATTTGTATGTTTTTGTTTCCCGGTCCCCCACACACACCTTCAGAAAATTGCAGCATTTTTTTTACACGTGTTTTTTTAATACTCTGTTTCAGGCGGGTGCATGGATTTCTACAATATTATGGATAGTTCTCATCACTATGTGCGCCATTACTTTATGGAGAGCAGGAGTGATGCCTTGGATGATCAAAAATCCCGCCAGTTCTTCAGCACCAACCAATCAGCAAGTTCCAACTAACCATCAAGTTCCACAAATCTCCACATTGGCTGCCGACACATATCAGCCCACGGCAATGCCGGGAAAGACTTTTGAAACGACCACTGACAATCCATATGAACCAGATTTTTAGTGTTGTGAAATAGAAGGTGGTCCAAAAGTAGATTTACAGTTATTAAACTGCTTTTAATATGTTTGAATCGAAAGGAATCGTTATAGACGGCATGAACACTGACCTAAAACGTCGCAACCATGGGGCAATTTAGACCAATAGTTCGTTGCCGCGTCACAGGTCTGTACGACATGGCAATGAGCTATTGGTCAAAACTGCCCACAGGTTGTGACGTTGCAGCTCAGTGTTCATGCCTTCTATAACGAATGGTCTTGGTTGAAGTTAATTGCGGCACTGTGTGTCTGAGTTTCAAGTAGAAGGAGGATATTCTGAGCATCTGTGAGATTCAATTGTTTCAACTAACAAGTTGATCTATAACGAATTTCAAGTAGATTTAAAACGAGTTTTAAGTAGATCTATAATGAGTTTCACTTTCAAGTAGATCTATAACGAGTTTCAAGTACATCTATAACAAGTTTTAAGTATATCTATAACAATTATAAGTTGATCTATAACGAGTTTCAAGTAGATCTAGATCTATAGAAGGCTTCGTGTAAATTTATAACGAGTTTTAAGTAGATCTATAAAGAGTCTAAAGTAGATCCAAAACGAGTTTCCTTTGTTCTAGTGTCGAATTGTTAAATAAATAGTCTACGTGATAACTGTAAACCTACTTTTGGACCAGCCTCTGTGATTGTGATACAATGCATTATATTTATGAGAGAGAGAGAGAGAGAGAGATTAAAAGTCATAGGGTGAGGCCGAGTTAAAAAGTTGCGTAAAATATTAATTTGTCGTCATGGTTTTTTGTTTTGAGAATAATCCCCCGTTATGTACATTTATTTCTTGTCGTTGTTTTTTTTTCTATATTTTAAAAAAATATTTATATTAATATAATTAATAGTATTATATAATACATCATTAATATAAGAACGACTTTTTTGTTACTATGAAAAAGAAAATACGAATAAACAAATGAGATGTCATGCGTTCATTTTTTCTCTCTCTCTTTTTTTTTAAATAAATGATTCTGTTTCGAAATCAAAACATTAAAAAATATTAATTGATAAAATTTAATTATAAATTAAATTACAAAACAAAATATTTAAAACAACAATTAGCCCCCAACATGTGCTCCAGACAAATCATTGCGCAAGTCTACGCAATAAATAAATGTAATTTGCAACTAAAATTAATAGTAAAATGTAAAATAAAGTAGTTGGCCAACCAAACACTCCTTCATTTGTGGCAGCAAGGGTCAACTTTTCTCCTAACGAAACTCGCTTCTTGCCAAGTCAATATTTATTGACTCCTTGTGTGTAGCCATGACCTTTGCACAACTATTTTCAAGAACGTCTGTGTCTAGATCTGCATTTTATTTTTTCCACATTTTCACATCTCGCTTAAGGATAGTCGTATTAGACATAGATCTACATATCGCTTAAGGATAGTCGTATTAGACATAGATCTACATATCGCTTAAGGATAGTCGTATTAGACATAGATCTACATATCGCTTAAGAATAGTCGTATTAGACATAGATCTACATATCGCTTAAGGATAGTCGTATTAGACATAAGATCTACATATCGCTTAAGGATAGTCGTATTAGACATAGATCTACATATCGCTTAAGGATAGTCGTATTAGACATAGATCTACATATCGCTTAAGAATAGTCGTATTAGACATAGATCTACATATCGCTTAAGGATAGTCGTATTAGACATAAGATCTACATATCGCTTAAGGATAGTCGTATTAGACATAGATCTACATATCGCTTAAGGATAGTCGTATTAGACATAGATCTACATATCGCTTAAGGATAGTCGTATTAGACATAAGATCTACATATCGCTTAAGGATAGTCGTATTAGACATAGATCTACATATCGCTTAAGGATAGTCGTATTAGACATAAGATCTACATATCGCTTAAGGATAGTCGTATTAGACATAAGATCTACATATCGCTTAAGGATAGTCGTATTAGACATAGATCTACATATCGCTTAAGGATAGTCGTATTAGACATAAGATCTACATATCGCTTAAGGATAGTCGTATTAGACATAGATCTACATATCGCTTAAGGATAGTCGTATTAGACATAGATCTACATATTGCTTCCTTGACTACTAACGAGCATTGTTAGATTTCTACAATGGTCGAATGTAGACATTTACATAGTTAAACATTTTGCTTTCTAAACCTATTCTTGTCATTAGGAGATGGTCCATTACAAATATAATTACATACCATTGACCTATACATGTACCGATATACATAGACGTAGATATATAAGTCTGCAGTCAAAAGTTTTTAATTTAATTCTAGAATCTAGATGAATTGAACTTGTGTAGATTTTTTTGTTTTATAGTGTCGATGTTTCAGTTGTTGGTGTAGGACATAATGTAAGGCCTATGTCTGGCTCACACAGAGGGCCAAATACATGTACATCAGCTGGAGATGTACATAAGTATTGATCTATGTTTTCTTTTTTGGCGGTTACTTGCACATTCTTGTAACTGCCTCTTTGATTCGCAATGTCTCTTTCTTTCATTCTCTTTCTTTCTTTCATTCTTTCCCTTTCTCCCCCTCTCCCTCTTTTTTTTCTCTCTCATTCTGTGTTTCTATCTTACTCTTCCAAATTAACGTGGAATCACTTGCTCTTCTCTCACCTCCTTTTTTTCTCTCGCTCTCTTTCTCTTTCTCTCTCTCTCTCGCGCGCTCTCTCTCTCGCTCTCTTTCTCTCTCTCTCTCTTTGTCTCTCTGTCAATCTCTCTCTCTCTCAAAGTCAATACAGAACGTAAAAGAAACACAGTCAATGTTGTTCACCGCTCAGACACTGTATACCCTTTAACAGCTTCTTCATAGCTTGGAGGCTTGTCTTCTAGTGGCACCATGGCTAGTCCACTCGAGTCATGTCGGACATAGTTCACTTGGTCATCCCGCGAGTCCATAACGTTGACGTGTGCCCCCTGACCAGCATAGCCCGAACCAGGGTAAGGCACCGACGGTGGCACCTGGCATGGTTGCCCAGAGGATTGTGTCACGTTGATATCCTGCGTGGGCGCCTCAGTCTGCCAGAATAGATTGTTTGTCCTTTTCAAATAAGTGTAGCCCACAATGACAAGAACAACGAACAAAAGAGTGCTGATCCAAGCCCCAGCCTGGAAAGAGAAAAAAAAAAAATATTTCTTTTAAAAATAAATGTAAAAAAAGTATAACTGTGGTAAAGCTGATTGATTGTGGACTGTCTTGGGCTTGATCAGAATAATGTGTATTCACGAAAGGGATGAATGAAACGTCTACATTAGTGATGCCCAACCCAATTCGACATGCGGGCCATTTTCATTTCGACACTCGTGTCGCGGGCCACATGACGAAAAGGTACAAAAACAAATTAAATCGACCTGAAACAATTTTATTAGAAACCTGTGGATTTAGTACTGAGATTAATTAATGGGTCACCTAAAAGTGTTGTTTTTTTTTCGCGCCGGAAAATGGTTTCATTTCTCTATTTAAATTGTTGGTATCATTGTAGCTACTTTACCAGCGACTTATTTTATTGTCTCTTTTTGGTAAATGTCCCTATCGATTCTCCAATCTCTAAGTTTAACAATCTTTATTCACAGCTGAATGTCGTCATGTTTGTTTTATAATGCCGTTTTTACGTTGTTGTTTTTTTTTAAACAGCTACACTTTCATTACAGATCAGAAATGTTAAATTAGCATCATGGTCCACAAAAAAGTAAAAATCCGTTCACTTCTCCTGGTAGATTCTAAATCCAGAATCTACTTGTAGTTTCTTCGACTTTCCCAATTCATAAACGTACACATGTTAAACGTCATGGTACCAATTAATCAGAGAAAGGTGGGTGTCCTAAAGTAGGTAAAGATACATTTTCCAACCTTTTTTTTTTTTTGGAGGAAGGGGATTTTTAACACTTTGCGCCGACGTTTCGGCGGGCCGGATAGAGCCACGTCGCTGGTCGGATTTAGCTTGCGGGCCGTATTTTAGGCATTGCTGGTCTACATGTATCAATACTGGATTGAATTGCAATACAATAGCGTAACTTCACATCAAGGTCGAAACTTCTTTAATATGGTAAAAAAAAATACACTTTAGTGTGTATCTTTCAAATGCTACAATAATCCCATTATTATAAATTTATCAATGTTCTCTTGTAGAGGTTTCGAAAATAATGAGGGAATAAATTTGTCCTAATCTGAAATTGTGAACGCAATTTTAACTTTTTTTTTTCAAGGGAGACTATCTACGAAAAGACGTAAGACGTATGTCAGGATGCTGTGTTTTTTTTGTTGTTTTTTTTTGTGTTCAGTGGTTCTCAAACTTTTTTTTTTACCCGAGGACCTTTCTCTATATATAGTCAAAACTTTCCCAAGGACCCCTAAGTGAAAAAAGCTATACAATACAAACTGGGATACTAACTTTTGTTTCAAAGAAAATTATTTTTAAAAATGAATAACTTGGATTAGATTTCATGCGTGTACTTATGGCCGCCTCAACGAGCACAAATTTCGAGTCGGTTACTTTCTCTGTGATGAGGTTTATTAGGCGAATGAATGCACGTTGTACTAATGAAGAAGACAGGAAGGCAGTCATGAACTTCTTTACAAAGTCCCATTATTCGTGATATAAAATTTGGTTCTGTTTTTTGTAATCAAAATGTGTGGTATCTTGAATATTATTCCAATTATCCGATCGGATAATATCACTTTAAGCGAAGAAATTATTTTAATTGTATAAAATTTTTATCTTTCTGCGGACTCCTTTCGATCGTATTATGGGGGGTCCGCGGAAACAGTTTGAGAGCCAATACATTTGTGTACTCTGCCGAAAAAAATATATATTGTAGTTGGGTGGTTAAGCGCTTATCTTGCAAACCTGGTTATCAAATGTTTTGAAATATATTTGTTTAATATACATATTAATTGCAATATATATCTTTTAAACAAAAGTATTTTTAAAAAGTTTTTACTATTTTAGTAGCTTGAATAGCATAAATGTTTTGAAAAAAATCAGAAACATCCCTCCTCTTAGAAATATAGTCTCCCCTGTTTTTTTGTTTTTTTTTTATGTTTTTTTTTTTTACTATTTGAATAGTTTAAAAAAACGGAGTATTTTTATATGAAAAATCTGCTTGCATATTTAATTTTAGAATTTTAAGGTTCGCTTTGTCAGGAAAAAAAAAGCAGCCGCTGCGACAGATCTTTTCAGAATCTAAAATATCAGGATATCTAATTTTCAATATCTTTTTCTAGTTTTGCGATCTAAGCGGGACGGCCGGATGGACAGATCACACAAAAATAATAGCTGCTTTCCCATTCGAGGCGGTTAAAAAAAAGATGAGAAAATTGTGTGTTTAGTAGGCCTACCTAAATTATAGCATACATAGTATTGACCAATAATACCTTTCTTTCACTTTTAGATAGGGGTCACATTAAATATTTTTAGTACCGGTATTCACTTTTTGAAAAAAAAATGTAATTCCCACTGAGTGCCTGACTCCCAAGTCACAAGAAGCAATTACATTGACAGAGCGCGTCTTTGGAAATAGCGCATAAAATAACAATTGCATAAAAGAGAAACACAGGAGGAAGAAGCAACTCAATATGCGCATGACAATACTCAAAGATTAGCATAGCCTACATATTTGACCTTTCCTTTTCAAACGAACACATGTTGAATCGATTGAAACATGAAACTAAAGATACACGGGACAGCTTTATTTAGCGCCAATTAAGTCTGTTCCTGTGTAGTGCCTCAGCGGTCCAACAGACAAAAGTTAAAGGGATAGGTGAAGGTAAAGGTGAAGTCTGTGTTTCACAGTGCTTGTGTCTATGTTTTAGTGTGTCACATATTTTATACATGCATGAATGCACATGCACAATGTCAATTAAATAAATAAAACGAAACTATGTTATCTCGTACATCATTCGTCTTTTAAATTGAGAGTTGCATTTATTTTAAAGACAGGTTAATTATATAATTTACTTTTTCATTGTCAATGAAATGGATATTAGGCCTAAGTAGGCCTACAGCCTATTCAATACATGATGACAGTAGAAACAATAAGTTACTTTTATTTTCAAATAATCTGAGTCTTTACAATGCAATAATTACCAGCAGAAGCTGACAACTAATAGTGGTCTATACGTAGCGTATAGGTTCTTCTACTTTAAACCGGCGTCTATGCTACTCTATACTAGTATCTTTATAGTGAACACTTTAATCCGGCGTCTACACTACTCTATACAAGTATCTATATAGTGAACACTTTAAACCGGCGTCTATGCTACTCTATACAAGTATCTTATAGTGAACACTTTAATCCGGCGTCTATGATACTCTATACAAGTATCTTTATAGTGAACACTTTAAACCGGCGTCTATGATACTCTATACAAGTATCTTTATAGTGAACACTTTAAACCGGCGTCTATGCTACTCTATACAAGTATCTTTATAGTGAACACTTTAAACCGGCGTCTATGCTACTCTATACAAGTATCTTTATAGTGAACACTTTAAACCGGCGTCTATGCTACTCTATACAAGTATCTTTATAGTGAACACTTTAAACCGGCGTCTATGCTACTCTATACAAGTATCTTTATAGTGAACACTCTACACGTCCAGGTATAGGCTTGTTTCTGTTCATGGCATTCTGAGATGAGTTTTGAGAGTGCGCTATACTGGTTTTCTCTGAAAGAAAGTGTGGGAGAGGTGGAAAGAAAGTGTGGGAGAGGTGGAAAGTAAAAGTGGAAAGAAAGTGTGGGAGAGGTGGAAAGAAAGTGTGGGAGAGGTGGAAAGAAAGTGTGGGAGAGGTGGAAAGAAAGTGTGGGAGAGGTGGAAAGTAAAAGTGGAAAGAAAGTGTGGGAGAGGTGGAAAGAAAGTGTGGGAGAGGTGGAAAGAAAGTGTGGGAGAGGTGGAAAGAAAGTGTGGGAGAGGTGGAAAGAAAAAGTGGAAAGAAAGTGTGGGAGAGGTGGAAAGAAAGTGTGGGTGAGGTGGAAAGAAAGTGTGGGAGAGGTGGAAAGAAAAAGTGGAAAGAAAGTGTGGGAGAGGTGGAAAGAAAGTGTGGGAGAGGTGGAAAGAAAGTGTGGGAGAGGTTGGAAAGAAAGTGTGGGAGAGGTGGAAAGAAAGTGTGGAAGAGGTGGGAAAGAAAGTGTGGGTGAGGTGGAAAGAAAGTGTGGGAGAGGTGGAAAGAAAGTGTGGGAGAGGTGGAAAGAAAGTGTGGGAGAGGTGGGGAAAGTGTTGGAGAAGTGGAAAGAGTGTGTGAGTGGTCGGAAGAAAGTGTGGGAGAGCTGGAAGAAAAGTGGGAAAGGTGGAGAGAAAGTGTGGGGTGGTGTGAAGAAAGTGTGGTGGAGGTGGAAAAATGGCATTTTGTTGTTGCAGTGGTCAAGTCGAATTTCATTGAACCGAGGAACATTAACGAAGAGAAAACAACAAAAAAAAAAAAAGGTTGGAGGTGAGATACGGTCATGGATCAATGCTTCCGTTCATCCAGATCTGAAGTAGAATTTCTATCGGGACACTGTTGGGGGCCTACCTAAAAAAAAAACCTATAAAATAGCGAGGTGGTGTGTGCGCACTGGACTTGTTTGTATTGGGTTCCAAAATAACTGACCTGAGAGGAAGGCGAGGTGCCAGACAACTATACCCTCCCCATACCAACCCACACCAAAAAACTTAGTAGCATGTCAGTGTTACACGACAAAGTAACAGGAAGATATTTTCTTATCACCCGTGACTGGGTTTTAAACTGTGAAATCATCGAAGAAATATATATAAATCTGAAGCTGCATTTACATATTAGGAACTTACTAGAGGAGAACAGTTCTAAATCACAACAGTGTTGTCAACAGATGTCAAATTTAAAGTGTTAGATATAGGTAGGTAGGTAGGTAGGTAGATAGATAGATAGATATATAGATAGATAGATAGATAGATAGATAGATAGATAGATAGATAGATAGATAGATAGATAGATAGATAGATAGATAGATAGATAGATAGATAGAAGAAAGAAAGAGAGAGAGAGAGAGAGAGTCTATCAATTGGTTTATTAGTAACAGACTGCATGAAATAGAGAGCCTATCAGGTCGTAAATTTGTAAAAGACTGCATGAAATAAAGACTCTACCAAGTTATAATTTTAAGCAGTCTACAAAAAAAATCAAACAAGTGGTCATTTGGCAACGGACTAGTCTACTTGAAATACACAATGCGAGTCAATTAGACAAAATGAAACAAATATTAGATTATGTCAATGTACTTTTTGACAAACAAGTTTGAGCCGGTTGAGCCAATCAGACAGAGGCGAATACCAAAGTGGGCTTCACGAGACAGACAAAAAGATTGAAAAAGTTGTATATGAAGTACATTATATGAAATCAATGATCAAAGTAATGCCTAGTAAGCCTTAGAAATAATACAAACGAATCAAAACAAAACAGTTATAGACAACCTACCTGGGCTGTCCTAGAAGATTCGTACCAATCTTGTCCGGTGCATCTGAAAAAAATGCATGTCACAGTGTTAATTGTTTTAGTATATATCTAACATAGAGACTAGTTATAACTTACGACATCGATTAATTGCTTAGCTATATAGAAACTCTATATTCTAATTAACTGTTTCTCTCCTAATTAACGATAGCATCGTTGATTTGACCTCGTTAAACTTAATTAATTTTTGGTTTTAAAAAATTTAATTAGTGTTATATCAAAAGAGCAAGAATTCTCCTATAATTATATACTAAAAGTAGCGCTTTCTTATTACAAACAAAGGTGTTATTGAAGTTTAATCACAACAGGGTAGATTGTACAAATGGGAAAAAAAGAATAATTCTGTCATAACGTGGACAATTATTACGGCGATAGAGTTAATACATTAAATTAACGCTTGAATTTTTAAAAAAAATAGTCATTTAGATAGTTTTACGAGAACGAAGTTTTCAATTATTTAAAAGAAATCATTTTATAAGTTTGAATATTGTTTTAAATTTGTATTTAGAGAATCTCAATTTTGATTTCGAAAAAAAAAATACAATAGGTACCCAATAAGACATTTATTCATTTACTCCACAATTAATGTTATTCTAATGCAGTGATGTCAAACTTTTTTCCTCTAGAAGACATACATTTCCGATAATACCGCTACACGGGCATTAAATTTTTGCTGAATATTTTTTTGCATTGAGGGTCCGGATAGAATGAAGAAGCCAGATATGGCTCTCTGGCTGTAGGCTGGACATCACTGTAATAAAGATAACATAGCAAAGAAAAGACACAGGTGTTTTTAAGTTACACTAACTCAATGACTGAACAGGATTGATTGACTCCAGACGACAATAAGCAGGCGGTCACCAATGTGAAGAAAGTAAAAATGATTTCCAAGAGAACCTGATAGCGTTGATTTTGTTTGTTGAAAAGAAAAAGCCTGAAAAAAAAAAACATAGTTTAAAATTTGCAAGTAGGACAACAAGTAAGATAAGATAAGATAATTTTTATTGATCCAATCAAATGGAAATTTAGTTTGACTACAATTGACAACCTCAGCGTAACTACTGTACAATAACAATAAAGATGCAAATACGAACAACATTCACACACGAAAACACACACACACAACACCAGCGGTTTATAAATTAGACTTCTATGTACTTCTCGAAGACGACAGATGACCTTGTAACACTCTGAATGAAAGTGGGATGAAGGAGTTTTTAAATCTTTCTGTTTTAGTCCTAATAGAAAGGAGACAACCACTTCGTTCAGATCTTATGTAACAGTGGTTTAATGGGTGCAGATTATCTTTAAGAATCGTGAGTGTTTTACAAAGGCATCTTTTATGAAATAGCACTTCAAGAGATGGTAGCTGTGTCCGAGTGATATACGATGCTTTTTTAAATAGTCTATTTAGTCTAAGTCTTTGTGCCAGTGAAGTATTACCATACCAGCAAGTGATGGCAAAGTCGCCTAGGTTATTCGAGTTTATGATAAAAACTTATAAAACCCAAGAGTGCCACAGTTTTGTACAGTCAAAGGGCAGAGGAAAATTTACTAAAGAAGCGTCACCAGTGCCCTTACTATTAGTAGGATTATCTTTCTGGTTCCTCTCCTCATTTTCTTGTTTAGAATAAAATTAGCATTGACAGGGTTATATTTTATTGCCCACGATGGATATTTGTGTCGTCGACTCCTCATTAATCTACTATAAAATTAAGTATTATCAAATTTGGGGCAAAGGCTATTAAGGGTATGGAGTAAAATGTATATTTTATTTTGAAAGGCTTCGACTGATTGATTCACTGACTCGCCTATCACTACTACTTCCACTTGCCGTGGATAAAAAGGTTGAAATGATCAACTTTTTATCACTTGAATCAGATTTGGGATAACCAAGATATTTTTTTTTATAAGATCGAAACCGCAGCTGTTAAAAAAAATCTTGGAAGACATCGGCCACCCCCTTCATCAGAACTACGTCAGGTCGTCGCGAAGTGGGCGACTGCTGTCAATCAAAACAAGAACAGAGCGATACAAAAACTCGTTCGTACCTCACTCGGTCAGACTATATCACCGCCACGCGTTGATCAGGGAACATGAAAAGCACCAAGATACCTGTGTGTAGTCGATGAATGTTATGATGTGTCTGTTGTATTTATGTGTATTTTTCTGTTGTGTTGTCTTTAAATGAGAAAAGAGTCCATGTAATCACAACAAATTTCCGTAATGATCAAGAAAGCAGTCTTAGTCTTAGTCTTAAATTTACTACATACGATTCTTTATTTGAAAATTTCGACCCACAAGTTGTTTTTTTAAGATGCCGACATTATGAAAAGTACAAAATTATACTTCCGTTTGTTAAGTACTATATTTTTTTTGCGTAATTTCCTCTGACTAATATAGATCTAAAAATTCTAAATAACTCGGCTAGTTTTAATAATTTAATCTACGTAAAAGTTGAAAAGGAATTAATAACCTCGATCCTAAAAATTGAGCCTTTCAAATATTTCGATAAAGCTGAAAAGTTGAAGAATATTCATATTTTGTCTGTAGGACTATTTTCTAAGGCGTAGAGTGTGTGTGGGGGGTATAGTTGATATCAGTAAACGAATTCACTTGCAGGGGTAGCGTTATATAGCGGGCCGTGCCAATTAGATATAGCAGATACTAAAATTCAAGTGTTTTTAGGGAGGGGTTCGTGGACGGGGCGAAAAGAAAAGAGGGGTGGGGGAGAGAAAAGTGATCTAGACTTCTCACTCAGATCTAAAGTTCCCAGAGAGCAGTAGTCCGGTTGAGATGAGTCTGAAGACACAATAGATGAGCTGGAACACGATGGAGACAAACATGGTGAAGTTACAGCTTGACGAGGTGTAGACTTGTAAGGCTGACATGTACAGAGGGCACCCATTCTCATGCTCCTGGAACAGACCAACATAAAGAAATTAGCCTTGGATGAGATGTAGCTTAATTTGTAACTGAAACATTGCAAATATCTCAAGATTTACGTACAGATGTGGGTTCGATGTCATAGCAGCCGTGTCGCAAAGAAGTTCACCATACCCCAGACCCAGGACTATTTGAAGCCCATTGGAGCCTATGAATTAAATTAAAATCGGACTTTTTCTTTAAGAAATTAAACGTATCAAATATATAGCAAGCATTTCTTGTTAGAAGTCGTCAATAAATTTAGCGTGAGAACACAATAATACATCGAATAGGTTTTCCACTAGCTTGCATCATTGGAATTCCTTTTTTTGTAAAAACACTGAAAAATAAAAAGCTGACTCGATTTCCGTTTTCGTTACACTTAACCTACTGGGGGGGGGGGGGAATCATAATATTTTGAACCCGGGCCCACGTGTATCTCGCTACTGTGTGTGTGTACGATATATGCTTGTGTGCTGTTGAGTAACAGATGTATGTAATGGAAGGTCAAGGCTAGACATGACACTATTTGTACATAGAGCTACAGTATATGAAGATTTGACTAGTTTTTAAGGTCAGTCCCCCCCCCCCCTCCAATTTGTAAGCTGTGAAGTGGTGTACAACGACTAATAAAAATATTAGAGGCAGTTTTATTTCCGGTCTACGTAAACCTACAACTAAAGTCTATTAACTTCGCTGTACCAAGATGTATGAGTCTGAGATAAATATCAAGCACTGCTAGGGGGCGAATAATGTGATGCGAAACAAATACCTTGTGGTAAAAAAATTGGTTTTTGTTTTCTTTGTCCATTTTTTCTCAGAGGTGAAAACAAAAGAAAAAGTGTTTTTTACGAGCAGAAGTAAGAAATTGAAAACAAAAAGAAAGATTTCTAAGATAGGGGCACTGATGTTAAAAACTTTCTTGGAATCTCCCCACCCCTCTCCCAACAATCGTCCATTTTAGGACCAGCTGTATTTTTTTATGCTCTTAATTAATTGTATCAATTCCAAATCCTAAATAGATTTGTTTGCAGGCGCGGACCCTAAACATTATTGGCCTAGCCTTATAAAATATTGTTACATACTTTAGAATGTAATTAGGCCACAGAAACAAATGACCTTTATATCATCTGCCCTATAGACCACAAGGTCTAAAATAGGATACCTTTAGAGTGTAATACTAGCTACATATTTCGAAATAATTGATTCGCTTATGCACGTAAATCGTACTTCTGTGAGTTTCACACCAAGAGATTAACAAACAACATGAGACTTATGCCATAATTTTTCTTTAGTTCTTATAGAAGTCGATCCAGTATGAATAAACTCGTATGAATTTAAATCGGGTCTCTGAAATTTAAAATTAGGAAGTATTTCTTGATGTTATGATGTAGTTATGTTTATAGCAGTCTGTAGATCCACTGTTCGGACTCGAAGACAGGCCTCATTATATCCACTGTTACTAAAGTTTAATCATTGATAAATTGGCTTGTCCAATGTGCATTAGGCCTATATAATTGGGCTGGCTGGTAGGTTCGTCGCAAGATCCAGGAGTTATCAGGACCGGACACAACAGAATGAGACAACATATGTAACGGAAGCTCAAAATTGGAACCAGTGAAATCTGCCCATGTGGAGTGTCACCAGAGAATGCTGATCATGTCCTTCAAAACTGCATTCTTTACCAAGTGGCCCCTATAAGACACTGACCCCAAAACACCTCAATAGATAGAAATCTACTTGGAGAGCTCCCTGATTTGGAAACCACTGCGCAGTTCATCTCATATATTTGTTTAGTCATGTGAACGCCCAACATAAAAATGAGAACGAGGAAGAAGATATCCACAATGAGGCAGACTAATTGCAGACTTGGAATACAATGACGATGGCTATAGTGGAGATGGTTTTATAGCAAAGAGTACTGTCTTGTTCAAAATGTCCAAATGGCTAGTAATGAATTGAGGGTACAATGGATTGAGGGTGAGGGTATTTTGAGGGTGAGGGTATTTTGAGGGTGAGAGTATTTTGAGGGTGAGGGTATTTTGAGGGTGAGAGTATTTTGAGGGTGAGAGTATTTTGAGGGTGAGAGTATTTTGAAGTCTTCATTGGGGCTCTTGAGTTAGTGCTTACGCCGTATTATACGTAAATAACATTTGAAATCAGGTTTCTGCATTTTTCTCCATATAAAGAACAGACTAAGAAGCATCATGGCACAAAACCTCTTGACGGATTTTATGTTGAAGGCTGGTGATAAAGATGTTCACAAGAAATTGTTTTGGACACAAGCATAAACGTAAGCTAACAGTTTTTGATGGGGGACCTTCTTATCCAATGAATATGAAGACATTTCTATGTTGCAAGAACATTTCACGTCACATCCTTTTCACATTTTTGTTTTGTTTCACAGATTTTGGTTGTTACTTTAAAAAAATACAAATCCCACAGAACGTTCGGGGAAGGGGGAGAGGGTGAAGTGGAGGTTTGACGTCGGGCAGACTTTGAACCCTGGGATACGGACACGACACTCCAGAGCGCATAACACAAGCATAAGCAGCCATCAACTGTTATGATTTACTCTTTTACTTATATCAAAACAATGCAATAAACTAACTAAGGTTGCGGTTTCACTGTTGATTTTTTTTTACAAATGAGTATTCCTATAGCCATTAAGTCTATATCTATGTAGAAATACAATACGTTAAGTCTATATCCATGTAGAAATACAAGACGTTAAGTCTATATCCATGTAGAAATACAAGACGTTAAGTCTATATCCATGTAGAAATACAAGACGTTAAGTCTATATCCATGTAGATATACAAGACGTTAAGTCTATATCCATGTAGAAATACAAGACGTTAAGTCTATATCCATGTAAAAATACAAGACGTTAAGTCTATATCCATGTAGATATACAAGACGTTAAGTCTATATCCATGTAGATATACAAGACGTTAAGTCTATATCCATGTAGAAATACAAGACGTTAAGTCTATATCCATGTAGAAATACAAGACGTTAAGTCTATATCCATGTAGATATACAAGACGTTAAGTCTATATCCATGTAGATATACAAGACGTTAAGTCTATATCCATGTAGATATACACTACGTTAAGTCTATATCCATGTAGAAATACAAGACGTTAAGTCTATATCCATGTAGAAATACAAGACGTTAAGTCTATATCCATGTAGATATACACTACGTTAAGTCTATATCCATGTAGATATACAAGACGTTAAGTCTATATCCATGTAGATATACAAGACGTTAAGTCTATATCCATGTAGAAATACAAGACGTTAAGTCTATATCCATGTAGAAATACAAGACGTTATAGAAACCCACGTTTGCATACGTGCGTTCAGTTCTATGCATATCAGTATTATATGCATTAAGTTGTGGGCCGAATCGTATGGTAATGCCCGGGACGATTTTTACCCCCAATCCTCCCCTACTTGTTTGTTAGCACTTAAAGTGCAGAATTTGAATGATATAAGGTCAACCGAATTAATTAATACACACAACTACAAACAAAGAAAATCCTTTTTTTTACAAAGTTTATATTAACTCACTGTCTGTCTGTTTATCTGTCTGCCGGGTACAAGTTTTGTACACGTTAGTTATCTCTCCCAAACCCAATCTCGGATCACGAAGAAATTTTTAATAATTTTTTTTTTTGTACCTGACAAAACAAGAATCAATAAAAAAAATAAAAAATTAGTTAGTTAATTATTAATAAATGATTTTTTTTTTTTGGTTATCGAACAAGGGAAAGAAATTGTACTTGACATGTGTGGTGGTATACGTTTAATAAGTCCCCTTTATAGTAATTTTATACATTGTGTAGAGAATCAGGTCGTCGCTTAAAAGTTTGAAACTTACAATAGATAGCTATGAAAACGTTCTATTTTCATAAGCCTTTCGCTGGCACAGTGGTTAGTGTATTGGCTTGAGGAGGCTTGAGCCCTCGAGTTTGAAGTCAAGTCGTACAACTTTTGTTTCTAAATCAAATACATATACAACGTGATCACGGTAACCTTCACAAAGATACCCACTTCTTTCTTTCTCTCCAGCCCCCCCCCACTTCTTTCTTTCTCTCCACCCCCCCCCACTTCTTTCTTTCTCTCCACCCCCCCACTTCTTTCTTTCTCTCCACCCCCCCCACTTCTTTCTTTCTCTCCACCCCCCCACTTCTTTCTTTCTCTCCACCCCCCCCACTTCTTTCTTTCTCTCCACCCCCCCACTTCTTTCTTTCTCTCCACCCCCCCCCACTTCTTTCTTTCTCTCCACCCCCCCCACTTCTTTCTTTCTCTCCACCCCCCCCCCACTTCTTTCTTTCTCTCCACCCCCCCACTTCTTTCTTTCTCTCCACCCCCCCACTTCTTTCTTTCTCTCCACCCCCCCACTTCTTTCTTTCTCTCCACCCCCCCCACTTCTTTCTTTCTCTCCACCCCCCCCCACTTCTTTCTTTCTCTCCACCCCCCCCCCCCACTTCTTTCTTTCTCTCCACCCCCCCCCACTTCTTTCTTTCTCTCCACCCCTCCCTCCCTTTTTTTCCTTCCCAACTGGTGCAGACAAGCGATGGCATCATAGTGCATTGAGAAAGCTAAAAGCATATTACACTGAACAAAAAACTATTGTTAAAAATATTTCTTATCGTACAGATTTATTATTATTAGAATTACTCTATATCAATTACAAATTTAATTAGACACGACTGCTGCAAACTAATTGATACAATTACATTTAATATAAGCTTTGTTTTTTTTTAAGTATTTTTTATAAATATTTTTCTTGTTTTAATAAATATATAAAAGTACAAAGTTCAAAAAGACAATCTGTCAATTGAAAAAAAAACGCATATGTGTGAACAGCAAGCAGGTCATTTAGTTTCTTGGTTATCTTGGTAGTTAAGTCAACAGTAATATAGGTCCCGCTGACCTACATTGCAGCCAAAAAAAAAAACGCTCGCATGTTATTAGTTTGATCGCCCCCCCCCCCTTTTCACCCCTTTGATGGTTTAAAAAAAAGCCAAGGATCTAGTACGTAGTCTTTGTTAATCAAATATGATAGAGATTATAGCAAGCCTACTGTCTAGTCTATATGGTGACCTGACAAAATAGCTCGTAGAAAATAAAGCCGACAATGTAGCGCTGAAAAAATAATGATAACATTAAAATTAAAAAAATATCGTCTCTATTAATATTTTTCGATATCTAAAGTAGTTTTGCAGATGAATGAAAAAAAAAAAATTTTCCGCGCTATTTTGTCCACGCTATTTTGTCGGGGAACCAGTCTATATATGAAATATGAATATAATTCTTAGATTATCTAATATAGAAAGTAGAATGTAAAGAGTATGTATAGAAATATACATAGCATAGCATAGAAATCAAAACCCTTTTGACCAGCCTAAATGAAACGTGGCATAAATGTTCTTTAGATCATGCCGGAGACCGCAGTGTATGTTTAATGGCTCTCCCACAACCGGAAGGTCCTAAAAATAAAAAAACAACTTAATTTATCTCTATTAAAAAACGAAACTTTTTAACAAATCGGGTAAACCCGTTTTCACAGTACTTTATAGTTGATATCGATATGTCGGCTTAAGTGGTAAACCAATTTTCACACTCTACTTTCATTTTCGTGATGAAATATAAATAAAAATTAAGGGAACCTTCGCCATATTAGATAGATCTAAATTCAGTCTACTAGATCACTAATACCCAAACTAAGGCTCGCAGGCCGCTGGTCATATCCGACTAGGTGGTACATAAAGTTATTAATATAATAATAATTTCATTTTGTATAGTAGGCATACAATAAAAAAAAAGCACGCTTTTAAGAACGCAACAGGGACAAAACAAATAAAAAGCAAACTAAACTATAACTGTTCTGAACTGGTAGGTCATTATGTTTTTTCTTTAAAGTAGAGAAGCCTGAGGTCTGTCTGTGTTCAGTAGGGAGTCGTGGGGACCAACTTCCAATCCTTTGGTATTCGTCGGGATACACAATCAACTGGAATAGGATATTGTTTCGTTTATTGTATAGGTCAGTGTTATAATCTAGAACCAAAAAGTAGTTTGAATGATAACGACAGTTTTAGATTAGAGAGTAGTTACGTTGACGCTTACTAGTATACAGACAGAAGACAACACATTGTCCATCTTCAGATATTATTTTGAAAAGAATCTCTATAAGATTCTTTGATTCTAGCAGCTGGTTGAGTTCTCTTTGGATTGTAACATTAACAGACACTCAGTGCGCACGGTTTGATGTATAAACGTGGCATAACTAGAAAGTCGTACCCTACCCATGCCTTGTATTACTTTTTTTTTTCTGTTGTCATGACAACTGTGGAGCTGAGTCAACTCAAGGAATTCAGTCCAGGCGATCAATTCTAAGTTTAAAAAAAATAAAATCTTTGCACTTCCACCGTGACTTGAAGTCAATACTTTGAAAATGTCATAACTACCTGGTTACGCCCAATACAATGAAAGGAAAGTGTACACCACACACAGACACAGTCTGTTGACGCTGTCAGAGATCTTTATACAAATTAATTTCTCTCAATGTACACAGTTTTTAAAGTAATTTATATATATGGAATTGCAAAATGTTTATGATAAGCAAAGAATAGGAAAACTAATAAAAGTATCGGCAAAGAGCGTTCTCTCTCTCTCTCACACACACACACACAATATCGTTACAGGATATATAAATAAATAAATAATATATCGTTATCTTTTCTAATAAATTACAGACCTGCCTTTAAAAAAAGGAAGATAATTACGTAGTTAAGAGCAACACTCTAAACATTTGTTCTATTTATAGTTTTGCGAGAATGGATTTTAATAATTTGTTATCAGATTGAGGCCAGTCTTTTGGTTGGCATTGGCATACACCTCATTTCAATACTTTTAATTTGATATGTGAGAGTTATTTGACCTCTTTTTTTGACAGTAATTGAAAGAAGCAAAATCAATATCCAAATAAGATACTGTACATTTCTCCCAAACTTTGAAATCCACATTTTGCAGTTTCCTTTTCTTTTCTGTTAAAAAATTAGAACTTCAAACATTCATTTTTTTTCCTCTAAATAACAAGAGTTAAAACTTTATTTAAACACCGCATCTCAAACCAAGAGATTAGAGACAGGGTTACTGCAGCGATTGGACCCCATGATGACCTGCTAACTATAGTAAAAAAAAAACGCAAGCTAAAAATCTAGGCCATATTACAATGTCTTCGGGGCTTGTAAAGTCCTTCCTTCAGGGAACAGCATCAAAAAAAAAAAAAGAAGAGGCAGACAGAGAAAGCGATGGGAAGACAACATAAAAGAATGGACGAGCCTGCCATTCAGCAAGGTTCTTACTAAAGAAAAAGACTGAGGAATGGAGAAAGACGGTCGATAAATCTTGCATGGTGCCCCAACGGTCCAACAGGCTAAGGGATAGGTAAGGTAAGGTAAGTTAAAACGTACTTCACTTATGCTCATACTTCTGCAGCAGCTTCTATTTATAGCTGAACATGTTTAAGGCCCTTTGTATTTTTTTTTTTTTGTTAACCTGATTGCATGTCGGCCCAATGACAATGATTTGGATTGTGTACACCTGTATTCCCACACTTGACACTTCAGCAAACTAAAACAGCCAAGCAGACACTAATACTAAAGGTCTTATTTGTACAAGTTTCTCAAACAGTTCATAAGCTGGAAACAACGTTCGAAAGGGGGGGGGGGGCAAGGTGATAGGTAGAGCCTAAGCATTTTAGCTGTTTGAACACGGAGAAACTTTAAGCCCGACCAGAAGGAAAACTTCGATTTTTGCTAAGAAAATACAACTTAAATAGCTACAGTTCTACACAGTTGTAAATTGCACTTATGTTTGTGTGTGTGTGTATGTGCTTGTTTGAAAGCTTAAACAGAACCATATATGAAAATACTTAAACTACAATAAGGAACATATTATGATTCCCTAGCTTAACGATAAGACGTGTTGAGTGCCTATACCTACATGTGCCTTTAGGAAACAATGAACAGTAAGTATGTGACATTTGCTGGTTAAGTCAAGTGCTTTAGAAATGTGTGTGTGTGTGTGACCCGGGGGGGGGGTGACAGCTATGTCTTCCTGGCCACGTAACCTATACATAAGCAATCCAAATGAAGTTATTGATAAAGGTAAATTATTCATATATAACATTACATTTATGTTGGTTTAATTGTTAAACTAAAAACATCGCACGCTCTTTTACATGACAATAAACACAAATATAAGCTAAAAAAATTGATTGGTAATACAATTATGAGGTTTCTGTTGTTTTTTCCTGAATTTTCATGAGTGTGTGTTTGTGTTTGAGAGAGAAAATATGTGTGTGGACGCGTGTATCCATTTGTTGTGTTTGTATATGTCAGTGCATCTGAATGAGTATAAATTGGTGTACATTCCGATGTGGGCAATCTATGTGACATTTTATATCGACGAGACAATACATACATTGTACAGAAGAGTTTCACCACGAAAAAAATGAAATCAAGTTACCATCATGACAGCTACTCCAGAAAATGTGAAGAAACTGAAAAAGATGAGCCCTCCGTAAATCACTAGACGAATCCTCATTAGCACCGGCTCCGTCAGGCTACTGGGAATCGCCATCACATCGTTAAAAATTCGTTGATATTATCATCCCTTCTAAACAGACGCCTTCTTGACTAAGATTACATTTGGTACTTAATTTAGTTTTTTTAACACTGCTACACACACGCGCGCACGTACACACAGACACCAAACAGTGCAGAATAACAGCACACCTGATAAGTCACTAGTGGGACACACAAGAGAACCTTTTGATAAAGATTAAAAGATAAACATAAATACAGTGACGTGTGTTGGCACGAGTGTTTTAACATGGGGAGTAGGCGTGGCTTAGTCTGCCGATGTCACCAAGTTAAAACTAGTAAATGAAAAGCAATTAATTTAATTGGGCCTAGTCTGTTTGGTTACTCTTTAGTTTTAAATTATTATTATTATTTTAGAAAAATTATTTTAGTTTTACACTTTTGTTAATTTCTTCTCACCAACAACAGTTCATCAATTGGAAGGTTTAGAAAACATTTCTATAAATAAAAGTCCGTATAGTGACCCATGCAATGAAGGCGCGTGAAAGTCGTCAGTGTGTCGATACCTAAAGGTATCAGAGCGCTGAAGCGGCACTAAAAAAAAAGGTGTTCTTGCATGTGACTTGATGGAGAGACGGGGTGGGGGGCGAGGGAATGCAGGTGGAGCTGTCGAGGTTGGGTTCAAGTTCAAGTATACAACAACATCAAGAAGTTATGCCCAACAGCTCGCGGTTCTTCCCACATTGCCTAATGAACCAGTATTGCAGTGAAGTCAAACTAATTCTTGCGGGACTTATCCGGCGCGCATAGCGGTGCTTTCAGGTCCGTAGCACTAGAAACGTCTGCCCAAAGTGCATTTCGAAGCCTCTCAGTTTAAATAATTTCAACTAAATTATTATAATACCTGTATTCAATTCGTACCTTCGTGGAAATAAAAACTAAACCTGGGTGGTGGGACACGGATCTCGAAAACGGCTCAAAAGATTTTTCTAGAAATTTGAAATTTGCTGAATTATAGTTGGGAAAAGTGTTTGCTAGTTCGTTGGCCACACACTGGGGAAACTCTAGTTTGGCCGTTATAATTTTTCAAAGTAAAAAGAAAAAAGAAAGAAATTTAAATTTATGTATTCCTTGAAGAGTTTGTGATAACTTAATGTTCAGGAAAATTTTGCGCAACTTCTTCTAAGTTTATATTATAAAGTGTAGTAGATCTATAGCCTACATTCGCTGAATCAGGATTCTTTCTCTGGGGGAAGGGGAGAGGCGGGGTAAAGAATGTCCTACTGTTCTTTAATGAAACATTCATTTGTTATTAAGAGAAATCTTATTGCTCTATAAGTTGTATAAAAGAGGAATTGTCTTTTTAGCGGCCCCCGTAAGGAGAAAAAGCCGCTATTAGGTTTGTGCAAAATGTCCGTCTGTCCGTCTGTCACACTCAGATCTCAAAAACTAGAAAAGATATGAAAAATATTATTTCACCATTAGGCCTCAATGCGGCTTGAAAAGTTTAGGTGCAACGGCTACTTTTGGTTTTCTAAAAGCAAACCGTTTAATTTATAAAATTAATTATGCAAGCGATTTTTTCATAAAAATACAATTCTAAAACAATTACGTAAATGTAAGGGAGGCAATGTTACAATATGCTAACAAAGATAAACAAGTTATGTGTATTTTCAGTATCAATAAGTCAAATATTTTTATAAAATGTACTAGAAATGTTTACAACAAATATAAATATTAATTAAAGGTGTTTTTCTGGTCAACTAGCTGCTAAAATTAAAAGAAAACATTTCTGTTTGTTTATAAAGGCTAATAATGCACTTTGTATGTAAATATCACGCACATTTTTTTAAATGGACTTTTTATGCAGCAACTGTCGTGTAGTAGCGTAAAGCCCGGTCTTGACATGGTGCCAAACTAATTTCTAAAAAAGACACAAAACGCAAAAACAATGCGGCTTTGATCCTCTTTAAATAAATTCTATTAGAACTCAGTGCACCTATGTCTATGAACCTTCGTTAAATATCTCGTGTAGCCTAAATAAAGACATTTTTTTATGGTACTAGCCTATTGTGAAGTAATGGATTTTTTTTTTTTACGTCATATGAATGGACTCTTTAAATGTAATGCTAAAAGAACGCACTCGGTGCACTAATGTCTATTAACTCTTGAAAAATTGTTCGTACTGATGAAGGCATTTTTTAGTCTAACTAAGCCGTGTGAAGTAGTGGTTTTTTTTTTCCTTTGACGTCATATGGAATAAAGTCTTTAAATGAAATGCTAAAAGAACGCATTCGGTGCACCAATGTCTATGAACACTCGATAAATGGCTCGTATTGATGAAGGCGTTTTTTAGTCTAGGCCGTGTGACGTAGTGTTTTTTTTCCTTTGACGTCATATGGAATTAATTCTTCAAATAAAACGCTAAAAGAACTCGGTATAGTAATGTTTATTAAGCCTCGTTATGTGACTCGCGTTTAAAAAATGAATGATATCTTGATTTAGATGTAATCTAGATTTTTAAAACTAGATCTAGATTTTGATTACATTATATCTAGATCTGGATTTATATTCTAATTAAAATTATTTTAGAGTCTATATCTAGAATTTCTAGATAGGCCCTAGACTAGATTAAGATGTAGAATTTCAATTTCTAGACTTATAGTGTAGATTTTGATTTCCAAACGTTTTGATCAATATTGCAATGATATAATATACTAAAACTAATCTACTATTTTTAAATTTAATGTTGCATTCAGTCTATTTATAGACTATCTATGATGTTTTCTTTTTTACATAAATCTTATCTAAATTACAGCTACATAATTCCAAGTTCATATTTTAGATCTAGATCTACTAGATATAGATGTTAAGAGTGCTAAATCAGAAGTTTAATTTAGGTAGATCTACATCCTCTTTCTAGTTCCATTTAAATAAAAATGCCGATATCTCTATTGATAGGCCTAACTGTGCTGAGACATCGAAGTACAAGCACGATATATCTGTTCTTTTCTTTTTTTGTTTTTTATTATATTACAAATCAATGCTGAAATTTAAGATTATCTAAAATCGCTCGTCTGACATATTGTACATATCCGGTAGATGTCATGCCGTAATGTTTAATATATCTCTTTATCAATAATAGGCTATTAGTTTATTATTAAGTTAAGAGCAATGCCTGGTCGTGCTGTTAGCGTGCTGAACTATTTATCTCTACGGTCCCGGGTTGTTTGTTTGTTTGTTTTACATGTTTCGAATGTTCCTTCAGAGTTGAAGATAGTTTACTTCCTAGTCCAAACCTCCCGTAGGACGACGGGGGATGGGAGCATGCAGGGTTTAAACCAGCGACCATCGATAAATCCGAAAGACAATCCAGCACGCAAACTGAAAGACCAGGCAGGGTTCATACCATGCTCGTTGCCATCCTCCATCGTCCAGCGAGAAGTTAATTATTTTAAACTTGGAAGGAACACCCGAAACATGTAAAACAAAAACAAAAAAAAACATTTTTTACAACGGCAAATGAATCTTTAAAATATCAAAATTAAATCACCTCTTGAATATTCCTTGCGAATAGGCAGATCCGACAGGGATCCGACTCCGACGGGGGCCGCCTCTGAGTTTGTGTGATAAACAAACTCTCATTGTAATCTTTTTTTAAAACTATTTTTTAATGTTTTTCTTATTTAAGCTGATTTAGCCCGTGACGCGCGAGAGGGAAATTTATTTTGTCCCTGGTCCGAAACAGGTCTGTCATCATTAATGTAGAGTATTATTGGCTCTATTGGATTAAACTATTTGCGACGATAGAGTTATTGACCGATGTGGGATAATATTCCTTTGGAATTTTGTTCTAGTACGTTGTAATAGGTCTATGTTCTATGTAATCAATTGTTTGCTAAACGTGTAATCCAACGTTGCAAAGCTTCGATTGGTTGAATTTATAAATTGAGTGGAGAAAATAAGCAAGTATAGTTCAGTGGTGTAGCCTACAGGCTTATCAGCTGTTGCGCTCATATGTAAGAATGAACTCCCTCCTGTTCGGAACAGAAATACCCTCTCTGCGTGTGCAGGTGTGTGTGCGCAGAATGCACCAATTTTTCTGTTGTTTTTTTTTTCTTACTTTGGCAAAAAGAAAAAAAAATTTTAAAAGTTTTTAGAACTTTTGAAAATTTAAATGACTCGTCAATAGTCATTAAATTATTAAATAAGGGAAATAAAAAAAATACTTTTAAAGTGTAGCCGCATCCAGTAGTCTGAATTTTGGATAAGTCATGTAATAAATTTGTACTAGATCTAGAGTAACAATAAAACAAACAAATTGTGCTATTAGAAATATTTTTTAATTGTTTTTGTTCAGGGCAGTTTCATGCTTTTAGCTTTCTGAATGCGCTATGATCCTATCGTGTCTGGACCAGTTGGGGGGGGGGTATCTATGTAAATGTTTTTTAAATAAATTTTATTTTAAAAAGTTGAACGACTTGAATTTGAACTTCAGGGCTCAAGCCAATACACTAACCACTGTGCCAGCGAAAGGCTTATGAAAATAGAACGTTTCATAGCTATCTATCATTAGTTTCAAACTTTCAAGCGACGACCTAATTGTCTACGCAAAGTATAAAGGGGACTCATTCAACTTTTACCATCACATCTGTCAAGTACGGTTTCTTTCCTTTGTTCGATACCACATAGCCTACAACTTTGCTAGCTTCTAATACTGCATCATATTCACATTTTTGTTGGATTCATGTAAACACATCTTTATAGATCAATTTTACTGCTTGAAAAAGGGTTGAAATAGGCTTATTTTACAGACTCGTGCATTTTATGATTTACTCATCATTTCATCATTGTTAGCAGGTCCACACACTGAGAGGAACAAAGAGATACACACACACAGGCAATATAGTTAGAGAGGGAAAGAATAGGAAGAAAGAAGATGGGGCAGAATGTGTGAGACAGAATGTGTGTCTCTGAGAGAATGAGAGAGAATATTTGAAATGTGTGTCTCTGAGAGATTGAGAGAGAATATTTGAAATGTGTGTCTCTGAGAGAATGAGAGAGAATATTTGAAATGTGTGTCTCTGAGAGAATGAGAGAGAATATTTGAAATAGTAAAATGTGTGTCTCTGAGAGAATGAGCGAGAATATTTGAAATGTGTGTCTCTGAGAGAATGAGAGAGAATAATTTAAATGTATGTCTCTGAGAGAATGAGAGAGAATATTTGAAATAGTAAACTGTGTGTCTCTGAGAGAATGAGAGAGAATATTTGAAATAGTAAAATGTGTGTCTCTGGAAGAATGAGAGAGAATATTTGAAATAGTAAACTGTGTGTCTCTGAGAGAATGAGAGAGAATATTTGAAATAATAAACTGTGTGTCTCTGAGAGAATGAGTGAGAATATTTGAAATAGTAAACTGTGTGTCTCTGAGAGAATGAGAGAGAATATTTGAAATAGTAAACTGTGTGTCTCTGAGAGAATGAGAGAGAATATTTGAAATAGTAAACTGTGTGTCTCTGAGAGAATGAGAGAGAATATTTGAAATAGTAAACTGTGTGTCTCTGAGAGAATGAGAGAGAATATTTGAAATAGTAAACTGTGTGTCTCTGAGAGAATGAGAGAGAATATTTGAAATAGTAAAATGTGTGTGAGAGAGAATGACAATATGAGAGCGATAGGCTTGAGATTCTGTAACAAATCTAGCTATACATACATATATATATTAGGATCACTAAAAAAAACATTATCTGCACAATGACGAGTTGCAATGTTAACAGTAGCTCTATGTTCACACCGGTGTTGTTATGTTATCACAATCAATCTAGTGCTACCTTTTTTTTTTACTAGTAGGTGGTTCTAAGGCCTATCGCAGCTTGAACACTTGATAACTGTCCACAATATGGCTGGACTAACTTTCTTAACAAAGGCATTGATCATCAAGACCCGTCTTGTTTTACTAGGAGCTTTAATTTTCTTTAGCTTCTTCATTATTTCAGGAGTTGGGATAATGACAGTAAGGTATTTATTACTTCCCTTAACCCTATATTTAGCTTACATGAGTTGTTCTTTTTTTTTTAGAAGCATTTAAATTCAAGCAAATTTGAGATTTTATTGATTGACCTTCTTTCTGGTATGAAATTTGATTAATGTATAAGGTGCCAAGTATAAACAAATAGTACAAGGGGGGTGCACTTTTGGAAAAACTGATAATTTAAATAAAAAGTGTCATTGGCTTAATATTAGAACATGTTATTCACAATTGATAAATAGATCTATATATATAATGTAAAATATTTCGGCTAAACATATTTTAATTTTTAAATGAAATACTACAAATAGTCCAAAACGTTATATTATATTAAAAGCAGATGTGAAACTTTACTTTCAGCTGTATATTAGCTGCATGTATATAAACGCTGCTTTGATTTTTAATTAACAAGGTCTTTACCGAATCTATTGAAATAGTAGCTAGCAACGTAATATCAGGATGCCAACCAAATAGTCCCCGATTAACAAATGACGATATTCTCCAGGCATGTAAACTTTGTAAAATAGGAAATTAATTAAGTCACAATTGAGATTTCTGAAGATGATAATGCAATTTCAGAAGTTGAATGTAAAAGAAACTCTAGCCAATAAAAAGAAAATGTTACAATGAATCAGTGGAATGTTATAGATTTCAATATTTTAGGAGTTTCTTTTTGTCGTGTGCCGATTTCCTATAAATTGAGTAGAAAATTATCACAAGGAAAAGTAGACCAGTTGTTAAAATAATGGTACTGCTGCTTCCTGTTGAGGATAATTTAATCACTTAAAAGTAAGGAATTGCATGTATTTTGTTGTCAACTATTTTCAACTTATTCTATAGAAATGAAATACAAATTAGTTACTTCATAAGTGGTGGTTATAAAGTCCGAAATTGGAATATCAAAAGACGTATGAAGCATAGTCATCAGGATGGAGAATCGGAAAACAATGGCAAGGAAGTCGTGGCTATGATTGATGTAAAGAAGAAAAACAATAGAAGGATATATTGCACAGACTGTTTCTATAAAATCAGAATATTTGACATTTTGTGACCATATTAACGACAATTTTAATGGATAAAAAGCTGGTGAAATCTACTTAATATCTTCAAAGGAGTGAGCTTTGAATTTCTGATATGTCGAGCTCAGGAATGTAAACAATGCAGCTTCGGTGTATAAAGGAGTGCAAAAAATTTTAAGAACCAACAGAAAAGGTATTTAATACATTTGTATAAAAGTTCCCCATTCCGTGCAGATGATGTAAAGGTCATCTGTTTCTGTTGTCTACGGTAAACAAGGGTGTCATGTAGCCAGCACAAGAGCAACCGCCTTTACTTTTCCCCAACTAATGTCATGCACCCATTAGAGCTGGATGGTCTCAGAGGCGCCCAAAGATCCCGAAATTAAAAATCCAGTATTAAAAATGAAATCTTTCAAGAAATTAATATTTAGTGATTGATACGTTTTCAAGTTTGAAATCCAGAAAAGAAAAAACACTGTAATTTACTTAAGGCTGCATTGTTGCAGAATTGAACAATAGATAAATTGTAACAACTGAATTTTACATTTTAATTGACACTCATATTATTGTTGTTTAACAATCAATGAATGTAGCTCATTCTAAAATGTGTGTATTATGGCTCAACAAACAAACAAAAAACACGAAATGTTTCTGTGTGTGTGGAGGGAAAGCTGGGGGGTGACACCCTGAATGAGCGCACCGGATGACACTACCCTAGTGACGCCACTGAGTGTAGGTATATATTTCATATAACAGTGAGAGCGCATGGAAAACCTTACCTTACCCGGTCTTTTGTGACTCTAGGCCTACTTTTAGCGGGCACATTTTAGACCCATTTGAGCTCAAATGAGAAGTAAAGACCCTAATTGGTAAAGGCTTTTATAGAAGTTTGGAAATTTATTATTTCAAATTTTGATAATCATTAGCTTGTATACAGTTACATCTCTTTAGCGCTAAGTTCATTGCTGTACCAAGTTCATTTCTACTTGTCCTGATCAGTTTCACTGTATGAATTTTTTTTCTTTGTTCTTATGTTTTTTACTTACCTATTTAAAAAAAAAATCTTTGAACTGTAATTATTTGACTGTGAACATAGAATTTTTTATTATAGACTTCACTCGCGTGTACTCGCTCGTAATTTTTCAGTCCAAATCTGGCATGTGTCCACTGTTCAACTTGAAACATTGGAGCAAAGGTGTCTGTGATTTCGCCATAGCTGTAGCAGTTGTTTTGCAGCTGTTGTACTGCACATTTAGATTCGTACCGGCTTTACTCTTGTTTATAGGGAAGCTAAGAGCTGGGTAGGTATTGTTATTAGTTTTATGAGTAGATATGCAATAATTGTTCTGGTTCGAACTAGTATGATTATTCTTTATAGTAAGTAGTTGTTGTAAAGTTCCCCTTTCAGACCATGCGATATATAGGGTAGATGATGTAAAGGTCATCTGTTTCTGTGGCTCACTGTTAACGAGGGTGTCATGTGGCCAGCACAACGACCAACCGCCTTTACGTTTCCCCAACTAACGGCAGGTATTCATTCTTTATAGTGCCAGAAAAGAAAAAGTCGGAATCCATAATGTAAAGGTCTGTATTGTATTGATGCATTACTTGCTGAGTCTTGTAGAATCCATAATGTAAAGGTCTGTATTGTATTGATGCATTACTTGCTGAGTCTTGTAGAATCCATAATGTAAAGGTCTGTATTGTATTGATGCATTACTTGCTGAGTCTTGTAGAATCCATAATGTAAAGGTCTGTATTGTATTGATACATTACTTGCTGAGTCTTGTAGAATCCATAATGTAAAGGTCTGTATTGTATTGATACATTACTTGCTGAGTCTTATAGAATATGATGTAGGCCCTATTTTGACTGTGATGAATGCCAAAACAGTTTTTTAAAACATAAAATTGAGAATTCTTATAGGATTAGTGTAACGGGAAAAAAAATCAGTAAAAGGAAGAGTAAGATAGTCAAGCGATGTGTCTTAATATTGGGACTCGAAAACACTGCTTTTTAAATATTATTATATTAAATTAAGAATATACATCTATTACAAAATTATTATGTAATTGTGAAGTGTAAGCTGTTCTAATCCTAACAATATCAACTATTCTCATCTTAATGGGACAAACTTTTTCTCCCCAGAGCCATCTATTTTGACTACAGTGTCCAGCGATGTTATATTTTGGGCGAACTGAACTTTACAATTGTAGTCTTTGTTACTGCCGCTCTTCTGTCATCGGGAGTCAGTTCTTCATGCTCATCATTCGAGTAAGTAGCCAGATCAATGTGGGTAGCATCTTTGTAGAAACTGTTTCTCAACCTTTTGTTTGTGACGCTCCCAAAAAACGGAACTCCATTCCCCCCGCTTAGCCAACTGCCGGGGGGGGGGGGCGGTAGTCATGGTGTCCACCAATGTCTTATGACACACTTCATCTTAGTAAAAAGAGCGCAAGTCTAATAAAGTCACAAGCCGGAAGAGTGAAAAAAAAAAGGTGGAGGAGGACGAAACTGATGTGTGAGACAATGTCTGTAGTAAAGTGCTTGATGGTCGTAAGTTCATCTCTGTGCGGGGCTAGACATCTGTAGACGTCAACAAAACAATGGTAAGGCGCTTGGGAGAAATTAGGCTATTCTGACGCGAGAAAACGATCTAAAAGGTGACACTCTGAAGATGAAAATATGGTAATGATTAAAATGTTTAACTATTAGTAATAATCTTCTTTTCACTTACAAATATGGATCAACAATTAGGCCTACAATATGAAACTACAACTACAACTTAGGAGTTTAAGTCATTGGTTAACATGCATGATTATAAACCACTCGAAGGACATAATATTCTTTTTGAAGTAACGTCTGTATTTTATAAGGTAGCGAAACATGTCTTATCTAAAGTCCCTCGCGTGGAATATCGAAGTCCTTAACCTTTAACTCTGCCATCTCATGTCGTAAGTAAGAAATCTTCATTTCTGGAGAAACCTCCGAAATGTTTAAAATAAACTATATTTTTTAAAAAGCGGCTTGTTCCCTTATGGGGGCCACTGAAAATGATACATTGTGAATTAAATGGCTTGGATGAAAATTCAGATAGTCCAGTTTTCTATGCTATAATTATAGAGCACAGGAGTTCACGTTTCCACATCTCCGATAACACAGGAAACTCTTAAAGTTTGATGAAAAAGGTTTGTGAAACATTTAATTAGTAATAACTTTCCTAATTGGCATCGATTTTTTTTAGGGGGGGGGATAGGGGTACCAGTTGTCCGTTTTCGCTACTTGTACAGTTTTGCAATTCAAGCAAAATGTCAACTTTTAACAGTAGGCCTAATTATTCATCATTAATTTTATGCTGACAACGAATGACTCGCGTTTCTAATAAGTTATATGTCATTTCAGTTGCAATCAAGTTGATTGGTTTCCTGCCGTCCAAGCTGCACAGGTAGGCCTATATATTTCGTATTGTAATAACTGCACTTGGAAATCGGCCCATTTGCCAATAAAAGAGATTATACACTTAACACACTTTTCTGAAACAATGGAACACGTGTCTGAACACTAGACAAACATTTAGGCTGATTCTCAGATATCATTTTTGAAAAGCTTTTGACAGCCCAATCTATTCAGCCTTGATGTTAAATGAAGTGAATTGTATGTTTCCCCCATCACTCATGGAATAACTCAAGGTGATAGTAAATATTAGGCCTACTGATACTTTCATGCTTCGAAAACATTTAAAAATACAAAAAAAAAAAAAACTTTTTTAAAAAATAAAGAAAAGATTATATTAAGTATAGTAGTATCAATCAGCTTGGATCTGTCTTGTAATTAAATTTGTAATATATCTAGACTAACAATAATAAATCTGTGTGATTCTTTTAGCTTTCTCAATATGCTATGATCCAATCACTTGTCTGGACCAGTTGAAAAGGGGTGGGGGTCGGGAGAGAAAGAAAGGGGTATCTGGATGATCGCTTTTTAAATGTAGGCTTAATGTAAGCAACCTGAATTTGAACTCGAGGGTTAAGGCCTCTTTATGAAAATAGAGTTTATAGCTATTTATAGTTGTTTAGAAACTTTTCTATCGACTAACAATAAAGGGGACTAACACCAACTTATACCACCTTAGCAGTCGAGTAAAATTTCTTTCCCCTGTTCGAGTTTCAAACTAAAAAAAAATTAGCCTACCAATAGTTAACCCTTTAAACGCATGTGGTAGTTTAGCCTCTAAACATCAGAATTGTAATTCCATTTTGTATGCACTCACTGTAAAACAGCTCAGCACTTTAAGGGTTAATTAACTAATTTAATTTTTTTTTTATTGTAAATGTAAATTATATATTTGTGCAAAATTTCAGCTTATTCTTTCTATTTTCTTTCATTATAAAAAAAAATGTTTTAATTTTACTTCATTTGCATAAGCAGTACAAAAAAAACAACGACATAGTAGAGAAAACAAACCCATTTTCTTGTCCGGCACCATCTATTCAACACATATTTTTATAAAATAAGAAAGAGATCCCCTTTTTAAATAACCTATTATAATTCATACACACTCATCCTCAACACGTCAGTTCGCATATTATGGACTGGATTTTCTGTGTCTTAACACCAGTTCCCGGTAAATTCTTTTCTGACTTGATCGCCTAGAAAGGAAAGAAAAGTTAAACTCAAGTGGCATACTTTTATTACATTCAATCCCTTCGTAATTTTTTTCCCTTGTTGGAGCACTTACATGTTATGGTAGTATTCTTATCATTTCCTTTCAGTTGTAGGAATTCATTAACCCTCTCTCCGTAACTATTTACCACATTCTGGTAGAATCAACATTAGTATCGTCACTTAGTAGAGAAAGAGTT
Source organism: Biomphalaria glabrata (assembly GCF_947242115.1). Lineage (NCBI taxonomy): Eukaryota > Metazoa > Mollusca > Gastropoda > Planorbidae > Biomphalaria > Biomphalaria glabrata. Next base: position 17,797,262 of record NC_074713.1, on the reverse strand, counting down.
AAATCATCTATAACAATGGTTCATCATTTCACAAGTTTATTTCATGGTAAACCTTCAATCCCAGGTTGGAGCTTGGTTGAGCAGCATCATTTACGTTATACTTCTGGCCCTTGACATCATGGCTCTGCAGAGGATATCCAATGCTGAAGAGTCCTCCAGTGAGCCCCCCAAAGTGGTCTACACTGCCAAAGGTCCATCAGCTGGCCAAGTAGAGTCTGACCCTGGTCAAGGATTTGCAAACCCAATCCAAGATATATATCCAAACGAAGACAGTCCATCTTCTGAAAAGCCATCTGTTTAAACAATTTAAGCCTCGTTCTAGAAACTTTAATAACATTCAGATGAATAAGATTTCAAGGTGTCTTTCTCTTCAGTGTAAAAAGATTCATTGATCACCAGTAATAAAAGTACTGATATTCATGTAAAGATATATGTTTTATATATGTATTTATATTATAACATAACTAACATAAAGTTAGCAGTTAAATATATTAACTAGGATTAAGTGCTGGGGAGGACAATGCATAGTTAAGGTGTAGAGTGAATTTGGTAATTCATTAAGCTAAACATATTGCTGTGATGATCAGTTAAACTTGTTTTCAGAAATAGGTTGATAAGTAAATAGCAGAATCTTTATTAGCACAATAGAAAAAAAAAAAGACTCTTGAGGGGAAAAAAAATGAGTATAGACCTTATTTGTTTTGTTCTGTCAAATGCCCTCCATATTAAACAGTGTAATCATTTATTTGGTTGACTTTTTATACAATTCCTCTATTCAGCTTGTAAACTCTTAATGGAAACTGAAACCCAGATAAACAGGGATCTTGAAAACTGCTGTAACCACACTGGGCCTAAAGATATATATTAGGTATATTATGTATATTTTTGGGAAAAGAATTCCTAGCTAATTGGCCACACTAGGTAAACTGGTTTGACAGTTATGACTTTTTAAAAAAATATAATAATCTAATTAAATTTGGTCTGGAGTTGAAAGCACATACACCTACAGGTAGTGATGGGCAAAAGTTAACTAAAAAGTTGCTAACTTTTAGTTTAACTAAAAAAAATTAGTTAAGGCCAAAGTTTAATTAAAAAAAAAAAGTTTAGTTAAAATCCTAGTTTAATTATTTTTTTTTTAGTTACAAACTAAAAAGTTTAATTACAAATTTTACAAACTTTTTTAACATACATACTAAAAAATATTTAGATCTATGTAATTTGGAGAATATATATAATGAACAATAGAGAGGTATTGAAAGCCAACAAAATGCATATTCTGAGGTATCTACAGTGTATTTTCCTGCTATTAAAAAAGTTTTGTTTCAAAAAACTAATTTGCTATTCTTACTGACTTAGACCCTCCCGCGCCGTTCGTCGCATTTGCCGTCAAGCTGTTTCCATTAAAATCTGTCACTGGTAATGTCTGAAGCCTCTTCCCACCTGCTCTGAGGACCTCCATGAATGTGTGGCGCTAAGTTGTACTAGGATGTCATCGCAAATCTTCTTATGCGTATTTCATTTTGTCGGAGAACATGTCCCGCAAACCTTATGCGACGCTCTATCACAATCTTACTAAGGGGTTGACTCCCACTTCGGCATAGGATTTCCTTGATATAGACCCGATCTCTATAACTGATTCCTAAAATCTGTCTTAGCCATCTTTGTTGAGCCACATTTAGTGTTTTTCAATTTCGGCAGATGACTATTCACTGCACTTTATTAATGGAGCCCCGCCACTGGTAGAAATGTGTAACTGTAGTTTGTTTTAGAATAATATTGAAGATAGAGGTTTTCCACCTCAAAACACTCTGTAAAGAAATTTGAAACTCAAAACCATCTGGAGGGGTTTTAAACTTTAAAAAAAGCCATATGTAGGAGAGGGGTTTAAACCTAAAACCCCAATACGCTACGCTCAAATAATTTTAGTGTGTAATTTGCTTTTTTTTTATATTGAAGAGGTATTTTTTAGCATCAAACCCCTCAAGGGGGGGGGGGGAGAAAAACACAAAACCTCTTTTGGCAACGCTCGTAGCATTTTGAGTGCTTAATTTGCTTTTTTTTCTTACACTGAAGATGTATTTTTTAGCTTCAAACCCCGCTGGCGTGGGGTTTAAACTCAAAACCCCTTTGGCTACGCTCATAGATTTTAGAGTGAGTAATTTCCTTTTTTTTATATAATGAAGAGGTATTTTTTAGCTTCAAACTCCACTGGAGGGGAGTTTAAACTCAAAACCCCTTTGACTACACTCATAACATTTTGAGTGTATAATTTGCTTTGTTTTTATTATTAAAGAGGTATTTTTTACCTTCAAACCCCGCTGAAGGGGGGTTTAAACTCAAAACTGAGTCAAAACCCATTAAGCTACGCTCATAACATTTTGAGTGCGTAATTAGCTTTTTTTTTTTATATTGAAGAGGTATTTTTTTAGCTTCAAACCCTGCTGAAGAGAGGTGGGGGGGGGGGGGTAAACTCAAAACCCCTTTGGCTACGCTCATAGAATTTTGAGCGTGTAGTTGGCTTTTTTTTATATTGAAGAGGGGTTTTATCGTAAATTGTGCTTTTGGAATTTGGGGATTGTCGTTTGCATTATTTGTTTGTTTTGTTTTATAGAAGAGTGGGATTTAACTGCAAAAACCCCTGGTAGGGGGTTTTAAACTCAAAACCCCCTGGTAGGGGGTCATAAACTCGACCCCCCTGGTAAGGGGTTTTAAACTCAAAATCCCCTTGGTTGTGCTGGGGCAAGTGATGGTTTAGTATTAAAATCTCACCTAAAATAAACAAAATCAAAGCAAAAAATCAGTCACTAAATTCCGATTCCCCCCCCCCCCCCGCAGGGAAGGGGGGGGGGATTTCATTTCGGAAGGGGGGGGGTTTGAACCCCAAGAACCCCCCCCTGGCTACGCCCATGAGTAGTAACTAGTATTTCTTTGATTTTTTTTAGATTAAAATATTAATTATTTGATCTAGGTCTAGTAGCTAGATCTAATTCTAGATCCAGATTATATTTCTGATCATTTCGTATGTGGAAGATATTAGATCCAGAATATTCTAGAATCTAGAGTTAGTTAGAGTCAACATGCAGTTTTATCATTACTTCTAAAGGTAACTTATATTAGAACTTGGACAATGACTTCTAATTTCTTTCTATAATAGTATCATTCTTGTGATTCTATTAAGATCTACATCTATCCCATAAAGACATTTAAATCTTTTTTCATGTGCACAAATAAATGTTTATTACAATTTGCTAAAGAGATTGGTTGTGCTTTATATTTTTCATGTTTGGCTGTTTGTCCTTAAAAAAGGTCAAAATAGTTAGTAAAAGTTTAACTAAAGTTTCTTAGTTTAGTTTAACTAATTTTTTCAATTTGTGATTAACTAAAAGTTTAATTACTTTTTTTTAGTTCAAACTTAGTTTTAGTTTAACTAAAAAAAATTAGTTTAGTTCCCATCACTACCTACAGGTATTATATAACAGAATTTAAGTCATTGGTTAATATGCATGACTAAATGCATGACGCATAGGACGTAATCATCTTAGTTTTTGAAGTAACGTCTGTATTATATATGATAAGATATCATTCTAATTTTATAACTCATAAAATTGTACACATGCTTAACCTGGTATTTTTTTCGTGGTGTGGAATAGATACAAGGTAAAAAAATGTTCATTAGTTATTGAGAGCAAAATAATCACTTTTAAAAATGTTGGTCAGCAGTAAAAAGGAGGCATAGTCTTTGTCTAAAAAAATAATTTTATGTTATTAGTTAAAGCCATTTGCACATGCCATTGCAAGTAGAAATCATTTTTTAAAACATACATAGAATTTTTGCATTTAATTTATTCTTTTCAACAATAACAATATATTTCACCAAGGATAAGGATGAGGCTGATTCACTATAGACAAATCTTTGTCATGTCAACAGTGCAGGAACTTTGACTCGTATTGGCTGAAACAAAAACAACAAAAAGTCCATGAAATTTAAAGTCCAGGAGAACTTTATGAACAAAACAAAATTATATCAGTTAAACTTTCTCCAATGTTTAGTTAATTGAGAATATAAAGATGCTTTAACCACTTTCTTAACTTCCTCCTTTTTTTCCATTAGTAAAAAATATAATAATACAAATTATATACCAGTCCAAATATGCAGTGTCAGATAAAATCTTATTTTGATTAAACATTAACTAAAGAATCCTCAAGTCACATATTCCATCTTCAGCCTGACAAATCTTAACATCACTAATGAAACAACCCTGTCATTAATGACACTGCAAGCAATACTGAGCCTGCATGTTTTAACACTTACATGGTCACAGAATGGACACTCTCCAAATAATGTGTTGGCATTTTGTCTGGCGTTGAGGTTTCTCAGCCACTGAAAAGAAAATATTGTTATAGAAACAAAAATAAAACAATACTTTTTAGCTTATCGATACAAACATTACCCCTAAACCATTTTGGAAAGTGTCCAAGACAAAGCCCCCTGAGGCCTTTTCTCTAACTAGATAGGTATGGGCTGAATGAAATTTCTGTCACCTCTGTTACATGATTTAACACACCCAGGACTCTATTGATCTATCCTGTCTTCTTCATAAACAATTTTAGATCTGAAAACTACATGTCTTAATGAGGTTTAATTAACAGATCATTAGCATTAGACAGGAGACCAAAATAGTAAAGCAAAGGAGCATAACTAAACACATTTTGAATAGCAAGGAATAAAAATGAGTATAAAGCATTAGATTATTAATTCTGCAGTACTTAGCCAGGCAGGAATGAAGAATTTTAAAATAGAAACTCTGAAATTTTATCTTCAAGTAATAATTTCCTTTTGCATTACTTTTTTATACTTTGTATGTGGAGAGGTTAGATTTCCGATTTATCTCCCTATACAAACTTGATAGGCATGATAACTCTCTGGCGATGAGTTTTTTTCAGGAAGAGCCAAGATGAGAAACAGGGTGGTGCTACAAAAAGTACTATAACTTTTCTAAACAAACTAACTTTTCTATTAATTACTTACTGATAAGGTTGATTCACAATAAAACATTATGCACTAAACCACACATATTTGTCACATAAAAATATAAAAAATGTAATATTTGCACATGATTTAGTTTTTTTTTCCAGTTTTTTTTTTAATGTCCACAAAAATGACAAAAAAACTCTATAGACACAATATTTACACAAATCACAAAACCAATTTTCAAATCAATGTCACTATATACACTATTCAAATATTTGCAGTTATTTCATCAGCATTTTAAAAATGAATCTGTGTGGCCGGTTTTTCGAAGTATCTTTTGGATGCAGATGAGGTCTATCAGGACAATCACTATATATGAAATGATTGTGCGCTGGTTTTTAGGGTGTGCTACAAACTTTACACTGATTTTCTTTATCTGTATGCCTGCCAGCCTTAGGATTTTTCATTGGTCTTCATTCTTTTTTCTTTCTTCTGTCTTCTGGGGGCATTGCAGCAACTTCTTTCATACAAATAGCACATGGACAAGTTGAATTAAATAATTTTTCAAACTCATCATTTCTCTTTTTCTCCATTTTTGCACAACAAATAGATAACACTGGCATTTGAAATTGTTATTTCAAGTATCCAGTAAAACCAATTTTTTCCACCACTTGATACTTTTTCTATTCTGTAATCCTAAGTAGCCAATTTTCAGATCAACTAGTTTGCAACCAAAATGTACTTGTTGTATGTATCCACTACAGCAGGATTCGTTTTATTTTTAATTTCTCTGTTTTTGGCTCTTCCCAATAGTAACAGACTTTTTTTGTCTTGCCAGCTTACAACCATTAGTTTTTCTTCTGTCATGGCCCAATATCTGGACTCCTCGTGTCTCATGGTTAGCTTTCTTATTTCATCAGGAAGGCCTTTATGAGTAGTCTGCGCTGTTCCTGTGTAATATTGTTCTGATAATACATAGTCCACAAATTTTCTAGTTGTGTAGAACAGATCAGCAAATCATGGTATTCTCTGCCAATGATGCCAAGCAAAGTCTTGAAAATCTAAACAGCCTGCCCTCCGTCCGTGTAACTGTCAGGATCAAATGAGGTGTTTTTTTCGTAGTATGTCAGAAGATTGAGCACATAACCTGTACAACTATCAACAAGCCCAAAGCTTTTGATGTGATATTTGTACAGTTTTGATGGGTTAAATTGCTTGTACAGCCATCTGACATTTAAGCCCACTAATTTTCAATCAAGAGATTGATAAATGGCTCAATCTTGTTTTTTCCTTCAGCATCTGGTTCCCACCAATGTAGCATTGAACAGAATGTCAATGATAAAAACCTATCCCTCTCAAACATTTCCAGAGTAAAAGGGAGTATGAAAAATATCATCTGTTGAAAAATAGTCTTGAATGTTTGATTTTTTGTTCAAGCCCATAGCCAAGGTGGTAGCTAAAAATGTAAGCATTTCATATTTTATAACAGGTGAAATCTTGATCTTCTTCTCAATGGGGTGTTTTGTTTCACTTTCTTCAGAGCATATATCACAATATCCATGATGGTAGGCTACATGTAGACCATGTCAGTACAGTCAGAGAAGCAATCAAGAACAGAAGATGACTGGGATAGATAATCTTCATTTAGGCCAGGCTCATTCTTTGGTACAAAAGTAAAATAGTTTTTGATTTCAAAACCATCTTCTACCATAATCCAGTCAGAGATAGATCTATTATTTAGAAACATTATTATCATACAGTTTTCTTTCTTTGCTTTTGCTATGTAAGACAGCAACTGGGAAACATGATAAAAAAGAAGTGGGTGCTGCCCCTGCTGTTTCTTTTTCATTGTCACTGCTTTCACTAGATCTAGGTCTAGATCTAATTCCATTCTCATAGTCACTGTCAGATGAATTTGCATTATCACCATTATCTGAGGAAAAGTTATTAAACATTTATAACACTTGCTGGGCAGATCTAGAATTAGTCACAGGTCTAGAGAGTTGACTACATTCATCTAAATCCATTTTAGAATCTATTCTAAACAAAAAAACAGTGTTGCTAAAACAAAGATGTGAAAATAAAACGTGCACGTAAGGCGTCCAACTATGAAATGAAAGAACAATCACTCATCCAGAAAGTAATAAAAAATATGAACTTTAACATAAAGAAAAATAATGAAAAAAATACACTATATACCAAGTTACTCAGGAAGAGTAACGCCACACTCTACAGTGCTATGGAAGTTACTCCTTGAGAGTATCCCAGCACTGAAAGTGTTAATAAATTTATATTTCTTTAGACAACTTCATTTATTTCATAATTACTTATTGAAACATTGAATTATCAAATCTACCTCCACTTTCAAAACAAATAATGCATTTCAAAAACTTTAACTTTTTTTGAAAAAGTTGTTTCTCATCATTGCTTGCATTGGTGTTTCAGCCTCATCCAGACCTGCCGACCAAAAAAAGTCCAAATGCGTAACGCTGATGGTCAAAATGCGTATTTTGGCACCTGAATGCGTAACACTTACCGTGACTTACGCGATCCACTATTTTGTCATATATATATATATATATATATGTGTGTGTGTGTGTGTGAGTGTGTGTGTGTGTGTATATAATATTGGATCAAGATGTCATGATTAGATCTATATCTACAATCTAAATCAATATGACAAAAGAGATTATATCTAGACTAGATCTGGATCTATGTCTATAATCTATATAATGAATATAATCTACTCTAGATCTGGGCTCAAGAGTGTTACAGATGACGTGGATCCGCTACAAACGTAGGTCTACTCCAAACTTTCGTAGGCCTACCTTCATCCTTGATCTATTCTATACTAAGACTAAGAATCTAATCTAGATTTAGACTAGTTGGTAGTAGATGTTATCGATCTAAGATCTATATCTAGTCAATCTAAATCATACTACAACTAAATTGGATCTAGATTGTAGAGTAATGTAGAGAATCATGACATAACGTAATAACTAGCTAGACTCTAGATCTACTCCTGTATAACAAGTTATCTAGATTCTAGATCTAGTATCCAGATCTAGATCTAGACTAGATATCTACAATGTCACTCAATGTGTTTTGAATCGATAGCACTTCGATATTTTTTTCTATACAAATGAATACGGGAATAAGGGATTCATCATAATTAATTTCTACTATAATGAACTTACAAAAAAAAAAAAAAAAGTCACATTGGTGTATCAGCTAACTGACGGTACCAACCTGGTACCAACCCGCCACTCCCTCACTCTCGCATTCTTCATTTCTAGACTAAATCTAATTGCTTTTAAGAACCAATCAACGTAAGAACGTATAGATCTGGACACAATGTGTTCCCCCACCTTTTCTGTCCCCCCCCCCCCCCCCCCCAACAGGACGGCTTAGCAGACCTCCGTGACCGCTCGTAAGCTAGTCAAGAGAGAAAAAAAACAAAGGATACGAAATGCGTAACGCATCGGGTTCAATGCGTATTTGCGTACTGACGGTCATTTTTGGGAAATTTTGCGTAACGAATACGCATTTTGCGTAACGGTAGGCAGGTCTGCTCATCACTGAAAATCCTCTGGCTGCAACTAACACTCAATGTCATGCAACTATTGCTAAGGAGCACAATTACCTCATATAAACATGACTGATGAAATGCATGAGAGCATCTCTGGTCTTCACAAACAATGTCTGGTACCTCCTCATTCTGATTATGGCAGTAGCATATACCACAGTCAGCTTTCACAACCTGCAAAATAGTACAGCCATTAATTATCAGCTAACAATATCTTCAAAAATAGCAAACAGATTTCAGCAGATTTCTAGTTATAAGAAAAATATTGTTAAAAGATGAATTTATTTTAATATTCATAGAATTGATTTATTTTTCATTGCAAGAACCAATTTCTAAATTTTTAATTTGCTGGCATTTATTTAATTAAATGGTAATCACATAAGCTTCCTGAAAACATATATATATATATATATATATATATATATATATATATATATATATATATCATTTTCTCTTGTACTATTGCCACACGATGAAGAAATGACATAGAATAAAAATAATATATTAGAGGTTTGCTTTAGACAATGGATTATCTTTAGTTTGTCAAAAACATATCTAAAATGGATTTATTTGAAAAAGTTATTGCAATTTTACTTAAAAAGGGTTTCAAGAAGGAGAAAGGAAAGTGATTTTTTAAAAATTATCTGCATAAAAAAACAAACAAAATATATTCTTTAATATATATAATTTAAGCAAAAACTTCCTTTTACAAATGAGCACATTGTGTTTCATACTGTTACATCTCCAGGAGACAAAAAAAAAGTAAAAAGTATTGTTCTAACCATGGTGGTGACAAGGGTAGGAGTAGTAGTGTGTTTGCGAATAGATAACACAGATCAACTTGCTGCAAGGGTCAACTGTGTGAAGGGACAGATCTACAGGGTGTGCTGGTAAGAACTCTTTGTGAATATCACCAGTGATATGGTGATGAGATGATGTAGAAATGACGCGTTTGCTGTGATTTTGCAAGAAAGTCACACAATTTGATTCGGTCCTGAACAGTTCAGCACAGAATGACAGCACAGAGAGTCCAGAGTGAAGCAGATCAGCAGAATTTAGTATGGTAATATGGTTATGTACAGTGAAGCTATTGTAGCCAAAGTATGTTGCTAGTTGTACCAAAATGACCCACAATAAGTACTGTCAAAAAACGCCAACTAAAACTCTATGGCCATATTACAAAGGTCTTCAGGGCTCACAAAGACCTTCCTTCAGGGAACAGCATTAGGAAAAAGAAGAGGCAGACAGAGAAAGCGATGGGAAGACAACATAAAAGAATGGATGGACCTGCCATTGAAAGAGGTTCTATCCAAGGCAAAAGACAGAGAAGAATGGAGAAAGACTGTCAACAAATCTTGTGTGGTGCAACACAGTCCAACAGACTAAGGGTTAAGATGAAGGTGGTTGATTAGATGTTAAAGTATAGGAATTAAAGTATCGAAAAATTCTTGAGTTGGTATATGTTGTGTTATGCAGTGTTTGCAGAGAGCCTGATAAAGAGAGTCGTGGCAGTCCATAAAAAAAAAGGTCTTAAAATCTCACCTGTATACTAACATCTGTGGGAGACGGAAAATCAATATCAAGTACTTCCTGTAAGTTTTTATAAAGAGATCTCTCCACATCCCTGACAAAGAAACACAGAGATAAGAAGTGCTAGAAAATACTTTCAACTGTCAGTCCCTCGGTCTTATTGTTAGTCTGAATGTATTTAAGTTTCTATTCAAACACAGTAATACTAGACCTTTCCTGGTCAGATGGACATATACATTTCTGACTTGCATCCAGGGAAGGATTCAATACTTTAGTATTAGTTTACGACTTGAGATGTGTAAAATCATCATATTTACATATAATTTTAAGAATTCTTACTAAAAAATGCAGATTACAAATATATTTAATTTGTTATTTGTTTTTCCCCGATGACAAATATGTTTTTAAATTTAACATCTTGTTACTGTGTATTGTTAATCCAAATAGTCCTTTTTTTTCTTAAGGACCAAATTAGATAATCTTGTTTGACCTTTTTACTACTAGTCAACTACAAACACATTTTTTTATGTCTATGATCAGGGATTTGGGGAGTTAAGGGTAAGGTTTAGGGGAATTAGGGGTAAGGGTTAGAGTAATTTAGTCTCACTTCAATAAACATTAAAACATAACATTATAGCATTATAGAGAAGGGAGATCAATCTGCTTTATTAGTAACTTTGCCAAAAGCATTTCATCCGGCCAGTCACTTATACGAGTATCTAGACTGATACCTATATTTTTCTTCTCTTTTATTTTCTATAACATCCCAATTTCTTCTTCTGTGGGCAGAATATTTAGAGTATGGATAGCACTGTATCTCTGGCTGATACAGCCATCTGGCAGTAAGTTTGCTTCACTGCTCAAAAAAATATAGCAAGATATAAATTTCTACAAAGACCAAAACTTAACAATAAGGGTAACATAGCTACAGCTTCAATACTTTAGATAATACACTGTTTAATGATTGATCAATATTTATTGGTTATCTTTACGAATGAGAGTGAGTGAACAGAAACAAGACACTTTCATCAAAGCTTACCATCTGTGTAGATTTAGATTCAAAGTTTCTCTAAATTCTGATGTTTCTAGAACAAAAAAGTAAAGAAATACTTTTTACTAGGCAATTTTTAAAATTTATTTCATTAAAAAAATATTAAAGATGTATAACTCTGCATAGTACAAAATTACCTAAAGTAAGACATATTTCCTTTTTTATAGAGTAAAGTAGATACAGCAGCATGCAGATGGGTTTGGAAACCTCTGCACACCACTGAATCAAGTTGAAAGCTTGAGAATTTCAACATTAACTTGTTAAAAAATGTTTTACCAGGAGGATTTCCAACAAATTTACACTCAGGGAATGTTGTTGGCTGTCGACAGTTGACAACGATGTGAAGTGACAAGTTGGATTCTAAAAAGACAAAATAATACTAACAATGACAGCTTTTATATTAATTATAAAGCAATAATTCAGTGTTACTGCATCAAATGATTTTAATATATATATACAAGTTTGAAGTTTTAAAATTGAATAAATAATGAACAAATTTCAAAAATATTTTGATCTATACCAGTATAAAAGGAAGTTGAAATGATGTAAGGCATTAAAAATATTTCTTTAGAAATAAGAAATTTACTGCGGCCTTCTGGGGAAATACAGAAAATAAAATACAAAGGTTTGATAGAGCTTAAAAACAAGTGAGAAATATAAATTTGACTGTTTCTTTTAAGGACTGTAATGCAGATACAAAGTAAACAGTAGATAATTTTATTATTAATGTTCTCATCTAAACATAACGTATTTTCAAAGTTTAATAAAAAATTACTAAACCAAAGCATCAAAAAGATTGAATAAATTAACAATTATGCCATGCAATTTTTGATTATTTAATTAAAAACCAATCCATTCACTGAGTATTTAACAACTTTTCAAATCACAAGCCCCTAAGATTTAAATAAAGACTTGATGCTATTATTTAAATTGTGTATAAAGGCAGAATGGAAATGACATCTAATTCCAATAGTGGCATGTGGGTCAATTAAAGGCATCTTAAAACCTTTTATAGTCAGTAATTGCTATACATTATAAGTAAATTGACACATACAAAAACTAATGTATTGCAAACTTACTGATGGCAATGCGTCTATTAGTAGAGGCAAATGTTGGCTTCTCAGGTTCGAGTACACAGCAGTTGTCATCAATTTCTTTCAACATATTCCAAAAGTTCTGGTACAAGTTCACTGCTACCTCAAACTCTTGGAAGATATGACTTAGTCTTGTCTGCAATGGAAGAGAATCATTTTTTTCATTCTGCAACACCCTTTTATTTACACTTCGTAATTTTATGTGGTCTTGTTTAAAGTGCACAAGTTTTCCTATCAAATTATATTGAACATGGATAAGTAAAAAAGGTATCATTCATTAAGTTACCAAAGCAGTTAATGAATGCCTAGTCCTCTTTACTCTCTAGTTTATTTTATATATTTATTAAAATAAACCCAGATAAACTTGAGGACTTTTAGGTTCAGTCTTAAATTTCCAGGTAAAAAAAAAAGGCAATGTCAATTACTGTCTCCTTGTTTACTTTTAAGATAAAAAAAGGTTTCAGAGCCCAGTTGTATATGCCAATTAAGAAATAGTACATGTAAAAAAATGATATGTATGTAAATTTGCATTTTAAGAGCAATTTTAATTTGCATTTAGTGAAAACATCTTTTGAAATAAAATATTTGCTAAATGTGTCACCTCATGTTTGTTTAGGTGCATAATGGTGGTTGTTTTGGGTGAAAATCAGAATTTAAAAAAACATAGTTATGATTCTTAAAAAAAAAAAACAAAAAAACATTCAATGTAGTTTCTGTCATACTCTTTAATTTGACAATTCAAAAGATAATAGTTCAAAAAGTGATACATTCAGCAACTAAAAAGAAATCTACTTATGGTAATTTTTTTTTACATAATTCTTCTTAGATGGCTGGCATACTATTTTAAGGGGCCATCAAAACATATTTAAACAATATATACAAAGCAATTTCTTTTCTTCTTAAAGTTGTCAGTATTCCTGCAGATATATATTTTTTTTAATTTACCTTTCCAGACCAAATAAAGTTAAATGCTTCAGGAAGTTGTGTCTGACAGATGGGACGGATAGTCATGTCCTAAAAGAAACAAAAACAAGTGTCTTATTGTCAACATGCTTCAAGTTCTCCTTTATAGCTTTATACCTACAGAAATAAGGACACAATTTGCTATAGCTAATGCAGTCTAAAAGATGATAGATACACAACAAATGTGCACAACACAAAAAAAAACAGGTAAATAGTTTCACATATTTATGGAAGAGACTGCTCCATTGAAACAAGATAAAAAAAAAATTTAAAAAGGGGATCCAGGACAATATGTCAGCAATCTAATACAGACTTTTGCCATCAAGCAAAAATAAATAGGGATGTATGATAATATAAAAAAAAATAATAATAATAAAGACTTCTGCTATCTGGGAGAGATTACTGGAGAAAAGCAAACTGTTGTCATACTTTCAAACTAAATATCTTAAAAGGAGCAAGAATCATTTATTGGCCATGATTTCATGAATGGAAAAATATTGGAAAAATAAAAATGGAAATGTGCAGCTGAAATTACTGTAATAATTTAAACAAGAGTTGTTAAAAAAAACTGCAATGACAATAGTGCCAATTGACAGAAATGGAAACTAAATTCTGGGAGGGGGACAATTTAATGTGTTTGTACTGGGGAGGCATGAGAAATGATTCACTGATATTATACACAACTATAGTGGACTAAAAACAAAACTGAAAAATAAATTATTAAGCAAATATAATACCATACATCAAGTTATTTCACCTGTTTATTTAAAAATATTTTGAGCTTATGCATCCTTCCAGAATCATCTTTATGTGCTAATTCAATCAAAGACAGAGTTTGGTCTAGGTCAAGCAACCTTAAAAAGTAAATTTAAATAAAATATTCAAAATAGAATTTCAGATAGAAAAAAAAAGGACCAATAAATATACATCTTCTTAACAATTGCTTGTTGTTTTTTTTTCTTAATGGTAAACATAAACACAACTAAGCTAAGTTTTTTTAAATTTCTAATAAAAGCAAAAGAACAGACTTAAACGGAAAGAACAAAAAGAAGAGGTTTACATCCAAGGTAAATATACATGGAAAGTATCATATATCAAATGTGTAAAAAACTTTTTGTTTTATATTTAGAGCCCATGATAAAATAAATATACCTATCCTCTGACAACATGACTACTCCCATGACTAGCTAATTTTTTGCAAAAAAAGAACAAAATGTCATAGCTAAAATTTTCTTCTATTTCATTACCTGTTCCAGCCAAGCTCCTGAATTTGTTCTAGAATTTGAAGGCTGACAACAGAACATAACTCTGGTTCAACAAAAGAATCTTTTAGACTGTTTTCCTATATTCAAAACAATAACATTTTTTTTTAAATAATTATTATTTAAATTCATATTACTCTTAAATAACAATAAGTGCTCTTTGATTTGATACAATAAATAATGGCAGGGAAAAAATAGTTATAAAAAAAGTGAATCAGAAAGTACATATTTTAAATGTGTGGCAACAATTATGCGTATAGCTCTTTACATCATGAAACAAGAAAAACAAAAAATACTTTAAAAAAAAACAAAGCTTATATTAAGTGTAATTGTATCAATTAGTTTGGATAAGTCATGTGATTAAATTTGTTATAGTTATAGATTAACAAAAATAATTCGTGCAATTTAAAATATTTTTACCAATAGTTTTTGTCTATCACAATTTCATGCTTTTAGCTTTATCAATGCACTATGATCCTATCACTTATCTGGACCAGTTGGGAAAAGGGGGGTGGGGGGATTTTATTGATTCATGTTTTGTCAGGTACAAAAAAAAAAATAGTTGTGGAAAAATTTAGAATTGATCAGAGATTGGGTGTGGGAGAAATAATGTGTACAAAATTTTAGTGTGAGTTGATATAAGCTTTGTAAAAATACATTGACATCATTTACTTTGGTTAGTTATAAAAGTACAAATATTGATAGTACTTTTACTTACAACAATGAAAACAAAGTCTTTAAGGAAAAATGCCAAGCTGTTAGCATTATTCAGTCGCTGTGAAACAAAATTTTTATTTTGACAACTTTATTCATAAAAACTGGAAAAAAACAACACTTTTTTTTTTAAATACAATGAAAAAAAATTGATGTTTATCAAAATATGTCTGAAATTGACACATTTTATGCCAAACTTGTTAATGATATACTTTATATTAATGTACACAATAGCAGAGGAGAAAAAACAATCTCATTTGCACTATATTCCATCAGCAGTAACTAACGCTCAACCAAATGTTTATAAAACCAATAAATTAATTACTTATTGATATGAAATTAACATTTTATAGGTATCAGTCAGACAGCAGTTTCCACTGCATTTCCTTTGTTTTCTATAATCGCAACATTGATTCACAAATTTATTTTATGAGAACATCAGATCATTAATAATGTATAAGTTTCAGACAACTTAGATATCAACTGTGATTTTATTATCTGTATGGTAATAGAGTCGTAGGAGGCTTGAATAAAAAGTGAAAGCAACTGAAGCATATTTTGTTTAGCCCAAAATATTATGTTATACTATGTTGCTTTATTTACTCAAGTATGAACAGATACTAAAATTACTGCATATAACAAAAACAAATTAATTGATAGAAGACAATTGTTCAAAAAATGAGACTAATGCAGTCCTACCTAATAAAACTATTACCATATTCAAATGAACTTACGCTGCACCCTATTTCTGGGGGGTTAAAAATTAAGATACGAGTTGAGGTTGCGCTATGCCATGTAGGGCTGTCCCCTCTTGGGGGTTCCAGGTTTTGGAAGCAGATGCCAAGAAGATGGGCAAGACAGGGGGACAGTTCTCACCCAGAACCGAGATGCCTGGAGGAAGCTGGTTGGTGGCCTATGCCCCAGAATGGACCACAGGCAGAGATAAAGAGATGATGAGTTTGCGCTACTCAATCACAGACATTAAAGCAAAGTGATGGCTGAAGAAGGCTCCAAGGGACAAAAAAATGAGAGCACAAGGCCATTCATTTATCATTAATAAAGTACCTTTCCCCTCAAATATTATACCTAAGCAACAGCCACAAGATAAGAGCATTCTCCTTCACCCCATATCTTTGTTTAGCAAGCGTGCTCAAAGTGTCTAAGTTTTCATTTCAACTTAAGCACCTGTTTTCTGGCCTCGGAAATATCTTTATTGCTCTGTATATAAATGTATATATTTATTTATCTATGCTAGTATATTATAGAAATATAAAAATACCCTTTTAATATAAACTAATAGTTTAATAAAAAATAAAATGAAAACCATATACCTGTTTTATCAGTATTTTAACATGATTGCCCAGTCTGTGATGCAAAGCCCATTCACACTCTAACTTCATTCCACCTTGGAGTTTTGACTCTTCCTTAGGTACCTGGATATTAAATTTGTAGTAGTGGCCCTACAGATATATATCAATTTCATTAGATTGAAATGATTTCATTATGTCTAATTGATAAAGATTTTGCTAAATTATGCCAATATATGTAAAAGAACAAAGGAAAAATTAAAAGGATTATTTTTTTCTAATTAGGTTTCCAAACACTAACAATTATCTTTAATATCATGACATTCTATTAGTTTTTTAAATTTAATTGTAGTGTTGTTTTTTTCTAACCCAGCATTTCTCAACATGTGGGGCAAGAATGTAATGACAGACAATTTAAGCTAGCTAAAGGTTAGCAAAAAAGTGAAAAAATATTTTTCTCTATTGATTTAAAAGTATTAATAGGCTATACAACACATCAGTTTTTATTAACTTATTTAAGCATATGATGTACAAATTGATAAACATTTTAAAAAGATAAAAAATGACAAAGATTTAAAGTAAAATAGCTTTATAATGGCCAAGTCTTTGATTCTGAAGATTAAAGAAGAGTGCAGTGTTTCACATGACTAAGCAAACCCAGTATTACATATATATAAAACATCACAGTATCTATAGATATCTAGATTACAGCTTTGTCAAATGTGAATATATTCGTTTGTTACGAATCTCACTTCTCTATTTTGTGTCTGTTCCAGTTTCTTAATGTTTTCTTGAGTTGAGGGGTCCCAAACAGAGGATGCATATTCTATTATTGGCCTAACCAAGGTTAAATAGCATTTTAGTTTTATGTTCTTATTTGATTTATAAAAATTTCTTTAAATAAACTCAAATGCTTTGTTAGATTTTTTGATAGTTTCATCAATCAATATGGGGATTCCATGACAGTTTTTCATTTACTATAAATTACAACACCTAGGTATTTTTCGTTTTTAGTCTGTGTTACTGGTTTACCATGACTAAGATAAGTGATAGGTCTAAGTCTAATGCAATATGAATTTGGTAAATCATTTATGTAAAATAGTAGTGGACCTAGTGGATCTAGATCTAGAATTCTAGTAAGATTATCTATACTACAACAAGATTTAGATCTACTAATGATCATCTAGCAAGCTAGCTAGAAATAGTGACATTGAAGTTGTTCCGGATTCCCCCCAAGTTAGGTGGTTGTTGTGTTTACATCGCGCACCGTGCATAATTTTAGTTAGTTTACAGTGGGAATCTGAAGCGTTTTAAGTCAATATTCCCCTCTGCCCATAAGTAAACACACGTTTGAACTTGATTAGAACACTAAACGTTGGACAACAGACCAGTGTGTATTGAATTGGTCAGATAGCTCTAGGCCTAGTCTAGTGTGTAGTCGATAAGTCGACTAGTTGTTATAAAAGATGAAAAGACCGCCATGTGTTTTTCCTTGTGCATAATAGGCTTGAGTTGTTTAGCAAACAAATAACACATCTGATAGTCAAGGATCACATCTGATAGTCAAGGATAAACATGTTTCGGATGTTCCTTCAGAGTTGAAGATAGTTTGCTTCCTAGTCCAAACCTCCCGCAGGATGACGGGGGATGGGAGCGGGCAGGGTTTGAACCCGGGACCATCGATAAATCCATACGACAATCCAGCGCGCAAACCGCACAACCAGGGAGCCATCCAAATCCAAATATATAAAATATATATATGTGTGTGTGTGTTTGTGCAATTTACACCAAGGCTTTTTCTTTGTAATCTTGCAAGAACGTTTGTAAAAACATCTTCTTCTGTATGTGAATGTATCATCAGCAATGTGTTGACGCTTGTCAAGGACTATAAACATAATTTAGGAAATATCTCTGATAATTTAAACCCATTCTTGGCCCTTTATGAAAACATTCCTATAGTTATTTGAAAGTTCAGGAAGTCCGTTGATGTAATCTAACACTGTACAGTGTATCAGTGTATGTGTATATTTTAAAATGTTTGTGAATGTAAAATCTTGTAAAAATAGAGGAGCAACAGCAATGGAAATATACTATAATATAGGAAGACAAGGCCATTTTCCTCTTTGTTGTCCATGCCATAACCATAGGGCATAAGAATGCCTAGGCTATACTTAATACTGGTTATACAGATACAAATAAAAAGTAGATCTAGAAATAGATACTTTGTACTAAGACTATTAAGATTATAGGCTGGAATAACTTATAATTATAAGAATACAATACTTGACAATAGTCAATAGATCTCCGATCTCCTAAATTCTAAATTTAAAATTATTACCAAAATGTTAAGAAATCCAAAATATTTGTTAAAAGTATCTGTTGTTTCTAAAGGCAAGAGCAATGGGGCGATGTCAATAACCGACATTTCGTGAAATTATTATTATACAGATAAACTACAGATTCTAGACAATGTGTCAATGTCAACATAAACTCCTAAACGTGTAAACTCTTAATTTCTCGATTTAGAATGTTTACATAATTCTGATACACATTGTTTAACCTTTGACATGTGAGTGTGCCGAAAAAGCTTTACACAACAAGTCTTTTTTTTTTTTTAGGTGCAACGCAACTGGTTTTGCGTACAGATCGATGCCTAGATCTATATTCTTATTATTGAGAAATACATTCTTTTTCATGTAAATATCAAGCTAAACATTTTACAAAAGTTTATTTTAGGCTTTGTAAAATAACACTCAAAGCGTAAATATAAATGCACTGTGGCTTTATGTTCATGAAATAGGCTTTTGACATACAACAGTAAAATATCTGGCTTTTTATTACAGGGGAATAACTTCGACGTATCCAATCATGAAAAAGGTGTGTATCCGTTCTGCCAATGAGTGTTTCGATTGCGAATAGAAATCTATTAATAGCTATAAACACTTGACCATCTCGTGTGTGTTCTGCGAGTGAGCTGGTGTTGTCGTTAGGGAAGCCACATCTTGCATGTTGTTTTAATTTGCCCCCTAATCATATTTTTTGTAGTTCTATATAAGCTTGAGAACACAACCATGACAGATCACACAAGACCGACCGTTCCTAATCCTGATCTAGAACTAGTCGAGGCACTTCGCCGTATAACAGCTGTCAGACATACAAGTTTATCTGGGGACGAAGACCATCACCTGGAAATGTCAACTAAAACTCACAGTGCTATTTCTGACGCTAAGGTACGATCATTTTCATTAGACTCGTACAGCTCTAAGGCTAAAGCTGATTCAAAACTTAAAGACATTAGACATTTACACACGAACGGTCACGATCTTCATAATGAGGTTAACCACAACATTACAGACACAGCTGACGATGTAAAAATCACAGAAGCTATAGATCAGGACAGTGAAAATGAAATTGTTACTCTTAAGGAAAAACCCCTGGCAAAAATTTCTTACAGTGATGATGACATTGCCAGTGACATGGCTGTTCAGTATAAAAAAATTCTTGAACATTTAGGAGAGAATCCATCTCGACAAGGGCTGCTCAAGACACCAGAAAGAGCTGCTAAAGCTATGATGTTTTTTACTAAGGGCTACAAAGAAAATATTGCAGGTAATTTTTTTTTTACTAGTGTATTTGCATAAAAATTTAGAGAATGTATAAAAAAAAAATACAGTATATATTCATTACATGAAAAGAATTTCACTTTATGCATTCTAACAAATCTGAATTTACAACTATTCTAGATAACCAACCAGGCTGTCATTTTTTCCCCATTAAATTGTTAACCCTTTAAAATTCAATGACAGCTTATCTTGACAATCAACATTTCATATACACACAAAATGCAGAAGAAAGTGTTCCCCTCCCCCCAAAAAATGTTTCCCTTTTTCCATTTCCCTTATAGTTTTATTTGTTTATGTTTACTAAGCTTATTATTCCTCTTCTCATAAAATATGTGTATTACTATATTAGTGTGAAGAATTCACATAATGCAACATTATGTAGCCTTCATAAAATATTTTTCTTTGTAACATCTATAAATTAACTGCCATAACTAGTATTTTAAGAAAAAGCTCCCAATATTTTTGCTTCATATATACTTGTAATTATATTGTACCTTGAAGAATATTTCTAGCTAGAATATTTCAAGGTACAATACAATTACAATGACCATATCTTTTGTTTATTATAAATCAAAAACATTTGTTAAAATTATTTTATTTTCAATGTGTAACCTGCCTATTACACTATATATTTCATATATACAGATGTTTTGTATAATTACATCTTATACATATCCTTGTGTGTAACCTGTTAATGGTACAAATTAATAAATCACATTGCTTTTCTTTTAAATATACTTTGAGAAAGGGATTTTTAATCTGTTTGTACTAGCAAATGGAAAAAGAAATGTTTTATCTTTATAAGTATTTACTTTGTCTTTGTATTTTTCAATTATGATTGAATTTTTTTTTTTTGTGTTATCTTTATTCTAATTTCTAATCTTCTGTCCTAGTGTGTCTTTAATTGTTTAATGTTTTGCTACTTGTGTTAGATTGTTCTAAAGCTTCTCTGGAATCCAAAGCATGCTTCACTGACACATTTTCAGTGAAATAAAATGATCAGTAAAGTACAAAGTTTGGTCTTATCAAAAGTAGGTCTTCTGAAAAACACCAATCTAGTTGTTAAAAGTGTAATACCATTGATTGCATGAAAAACATTTTTTTATCAATATTTGTTTAAAAATGTAAAGGAAAAAAGTTTTTTGCTTGCTCTTGGACTCTTTGTGGTGATTAATGTGAAATAGAAAGAAAATGAAAGTAGTTTGATTCAAGTTTCATTCTTAGCTTTCATAAAAATGTATTTAATTTCATTCATTAAATTTATTTTCCCTATTAAATTTACTTTTACTACACTCATTTTAATTAAGGTATACAGGGCTCTCATAATAAAGTTAGTTAACAGTCTGAATTTTCCCCCCTCCCCCCCCCCCCCCCATTTTTTTTTAGAACTGTTCAATGATAACATTAAATGGTTCTCAAATTATGGAATTAAAGGCAGTGTATGGGATACAAACATTTAACTATGAGGGTGATGTGAATAGCCATGCAATGTAGGGAAGGGGAGACCCTTTTTTTTTAAAATAATGTATTTTTTATGTGTAGGCTTCTGAAAATAAAAACTTAAATTATAGCTTTTATATAGCACTACTTTAATGCTTATAGCATGCTATGGTCCGATCTCATTTGTGGACCAGTAGAGGGTATGTGGGAGAAGGTTTTTCCGTGCTGCCTTTAGGCGCTCGGTAAACAAAACTCTGCTTGAGCCGGGTGTCGAACCTTGAGCCCTCTTCATAGGTAGCCAAGCCAAGTTCAGGAGTACTTAGCCTCTCGACCACGCTTTCTTTGTGAGACTTGGGATACCATTGCTTTTAACATTTTTTTTACCCTGCCCAAATTTCCAATCAGAGTATATCAGAGACATGGGCATGGCTGGGAATTTGTCATCGTTTGGGAGCCCGTGGGCTTGACCTCTTTGGGAGCGCCTGCATTTTGCGTAATATTTAAATTGTTTATGTTAAAAGCACTCATTGGGGGGGGGGCGGGAAATTTTCAAATTCTCCCTCCTCCCCCACCCTAGCTACACCACTGATTAGAGATTTTCATACACGACAGAAAACATATAAATAGTATCCAGTGTACACTACAAGGGAAGTGTTGATAAGCTATGTTTTTCCAAAGTCGTAGGTTATATTTTTGCACTGCATAGTCCATTTTTTAAAGCTCGTCTGTTTGTAACTTTTACTTAGTTCTAGCGTTCTTAATATTGTTTAGTTAATTGTGAAAATCTCCAATAAAATTCTAATGATCGAGACTTAGAGGACGGGGCGCCAAATGTTCCTGAACATCTATTAATCTATTAAGCTCTTTATTGATGAGGTTCTACTTGCAGAAAGAACCGAAGACGCCGTAGTCTGTTCCAAATAAAGATTGTCTAGTCCTCTCGACAAGTTTTATTTTATACTTTGAAAAAATATAACGGTCAAACTTGTGGCCAAATAGCTAATACACCAACTGTCAATTTTCTTGGAAAATCACTATAGAGCCATTTTCGAGAACCATGTCCAGGTTTTGCCATCAAGGTTTTGTCGATGAATTTGCAAGCTGAATAGAATTGTAATAAAAAAAAAGTCCTAACATTCCCCTTGCATGCTTGCGTGTGTGTTGGTGTGTTTTTAAAGATGGAATCTAGTTTTTTTTGTTTTTTTTTTTTGTCTTATTTTGCTTTGACCACTTCCTTCTTTTTTCTTTTTTTCTTTTTTTTTTTTTTAACTCAAGCTTCGGTAGAGATCTAGTTGTAAACTAAACCCATTCTTTTTATTTATTTTTTTTTTGGGGGGTGGGGGGGGAGGGGGCCTTCTCTAGATTCGAGTAGAGGGCTTAATTTTCGTACCTATTCATTTCGTTTGAAATACAACATCTCTGGTGGTGTTTGGAAAACATCTCTGGTGGTGTTTGGAAAACATCTCAGGTGGTGTTTGGAAAACATCTCAGGTGGTGTTTGGAAAACATCTCAGGTGGTGTTTGGAAAACATCTCAGGTGGTGTTTGGAAAACATCTCAGGCGGTGTTGGGAAAACATCTCAGTTGATGTTGGGGTGCCTATTATGGTAAACAAAACATTATCTATAGATAAATTGTGGTCTGATATGCGCTCCGTACTGTCGTCTCGATGGCCCATTGGTCGAAGCTTGCCAGCAGCCGACCTGCATGAGGTTTGGGATACGACCTAGTAATCATCATTTGTGAAGAAATGAAAACTAAATATCCAGCCACCAAATGTCATATTAGAAGCATTTTTGTTTTGACGACCTCTCCATACTGACAACCAGAACATCGTAGTGACTTTTTGTGTACACCCAATGTATTGTCGCAGAACATGTATAAGATATATTTCTATAGGAATAGTATTTCAACGTTTAGATCGATGTTTTATTCATGGCATACAATAATTACTTGAGTTTTAACAAAAAATATGTGCTATCCCATCATGCTATGTGCGCTTTGAACGTTGATCCCTGTCTTTATACGACACTGTACCATACAGCGTTTATGTATTAATATAGGCCTGCTAATTTCTGAACTAACGAACACATGATAATCATGCCGATTAGCGTCCCAGGTATGTAGGTGAAGCCCTAACAAAAGAATTAATTGATTATTGTTACAGCGAAATGGATTACTGTGAATAGATTTGATTGTTGTGTTTCTGTTGAGCTGGTCAGGTGAGCCAGATGCAGGCATGTTTTAAGAGTCAAACACACACACTCTTTATCTGTCTGTCTATCTATCTATCTATCTATCTATCTATCTATCTATCTATCTATCTATCTATCTATCTATCTATCTATCTATCTATCTATCAATCTTATGCTTGTTTTTTAATGTTCTTCATTAGTTCTTAGGCTCGTCGTTCTTTGTTCTTCATTAGTTCTTAGGTTCGTCGTTCTTTGTTCTTCGTTAGTTCTTAGGTTCGTCGTTCTTTGTTCTTCATTAGTTCTTAGGTTCGTCGTTCTTTGTTCTTCGTTAGTTCTTAGGTCCGTCGTTCTTTGTTCTTCATTAGTTCTTAGGTTCGTCGTTCTTATGTTCTTCATTAGTTCTTAGGCTCGTCGTTCTTTGTTCTTCATTAGTTCTTAGGTTCGTCGTTCTTTGTTCTTCGTTAGTTCTTAGGTCCGTCGTTCTTTGTTCTTCATTATTTCTTAGGTTCGTCGTTCTTTGTTCTTCGTTAGTTCTTAGGTGCGTCGTTCTTTGTTCTTCGTTAGTTCTTAGGTTCGTCGTTCTTTGTTCTTCGTTAGTTCTTAGGTACGTCGTTCTTTGTTCTTCATTAGTTCTTAGGTGCGTCGTTCTTTGTTCTTCATTATTTCTTAGGTTCGTCGTTCTTTGTTCTTCGTTAGTTCTTAGGTGCGTCGTTCTTTGTTCTTCATTAGTTCTTAGGCTCGTCGTTCTTTGTTCTTCATTAGTTCTTAGGCTCGTCGTTCTTATGTTCTTCATTAGTTCTTAGGCTCGTCGTTCTTTGTTCTTCATTAGTTCTTAGGCTCGTCGTTCGTTGTTCTTCACTCCATATTTGTTCTCATTTTCTTAAATTTATTTGACGTTCCTTTAAAACTAATTAGTTCCATGCTCCTCATTGATGCATGTGTGCTTCATTAGTTACCATGGTCTTTATTAGTTGCCAAATTGGATTTTATCTTAGTCACAAGTCTATGGAATGTAGAACAAAGAGCAAAACGATCACTCACCACAACACTGTCTCTATATTTATTCAGGGAGAGGACCTGTAGTATTGTAGGCAGTAGCTTGGTGAAATGGAGTTTCTTTTATTATGGCTCGTCTCTCTCTCTCTCTCTCTCTCTCTCTCTCTCTCACTCTCTCTCTCTCTCTCTCTCTCTCTCTCTCTCTCTCTCTCTCTCTCTCTCTCTGTAGATAACTGGGAATAATAAAAACAAATCAGACTATGCTTGGTCGGTCTTACTCACACAAAGTTCCACCAAAAGCTCATTAGCATCCGCGACTAGGAATAACAAACAAACATTTCTACGACAAGAATAACAAACAAACATTTCTACGACAAGAATAACAAACAAACATTTCTACGACAAGAATAACAAACAAACATTTCTACGACAAGAATAACAAACAAACATTTCTACGACAAGAATAACAAACAAAACATTGCTATGACAAGAATAACAAACAAAACATTGCTATGCCAAGAATAACAAACAAAACATTGCTATGCCAAGAATAACAAACAAAACATTGCTATGACAAGAATAACAAACAAAACATTGTTATGACAAGAATAACAAACAAAACATTGCTATGCCAAGAATAACAAACAAAACATTGCTATGACAAGAATAACAAACAAAACATTGCTATGCCAAGAATAACAAACAAAACATTGCTATGCCAAGAATAACAAACAAAACATTGCTATGACAAGAATAACAAACAAAACATTGTTATGACTTTCGTTATTGGAGAAAAATTTATTGTGCGCAACTTTTTTTTTATCAGTTGCTTTTTCATGATCATCCTGGACTGAC
Source organism: Biomphalaria glabrata (assembly GCF_947242115.1). Lineage (NCBI taxonomy): Eukaryota > Metazoa > Mollusca > Gastropoda > Planorbidae > Biomphalaria > Biomphalaria glabrata. Next base: position 17,771,675 of record NC_074713.1, on the reverse strand, counting down.
CTGGACATATTGTGGGGACAAAATTAATGTAATAATAATAATTAGGCCAGAGGGAGTAATTTTCCGTGAACGACACTAATTTGTGTGGGCGCTTCTAATAAGAAAATTAACGACTGTCATTAGTTCTTAGGTAATCAGGAGTTACAGATATTAACACACAAGAGTCCTTTAAAAAAAATGTGCTTACTTCATAAGAACATATACATCGGAATGAATGAGTGCTAGCATCATGATAGATTTATTGTCTACAAGTCTATGGGTGATTAAAAGGATTATATAATTTTGAACCTTGAAGAGACCACAAACACACACTCCTAGTTTATCCTTAATAATAATAATAATAATAATAAATTGAAAACAAGTTAATTTAACGAGAAAAAAATACTCGTTCAGAGCCAGCCTAGTTATTTATATATACTATAATATACACATTCCCTCTCCTCCCCCCTCCTCTATTTTCTTCTATTCCGTCCTCTTCAATACTATTTTAGTTTAACAGCTTCATTTTTTTTTTCAATTGTTCTCTCTTTTAATGCATGAATCAAAAGAGGGACATACTCAATAAACACATGACGTGCATTTGGCGCGAGGAAGTTGAGAAGGCAATGAAGTGACGCCCATACCTCCCCCCACACACACACACACTGTTCCCTAACATGGAGCCTTACGGTTTAGATTCCCCCTCCAATAATGTTATTGATCAAAGATGAGGGTCCGAGACGGGCTCTTAATGGACCATGTCACTTGCCGCTGCCAAGCAGACGTCAAACAATAAAAAGTCGTTTGTCTTGCATGCAGTCTATATTTGGAGGCAATTTTCTATTCCAAGGCTTGGCTGAAATTACGAATCAATTTTTTTTTTAGCGGACCCCGAAAGGGGATAAGACGCTATTAGTTTTGTGTGGAATGTCTGTCTGTCCGTCCGTCCGTCCCGTTTAGATCTCGTAAACTGGAAAAGATAGTGAAAATCCGACATCTTAATATTTTAGACCATTCAAAGTTCTGATGCAACTGCTACTTTTTTCTTTTCTGAAAACAATAATTCTAAGCAGTGTTTTAATAAAAATACACCACTTTTAGTACTATTCACTATTAATAGTAACAAACACGGAAGGCTCTTTAGTAGTGGAGATGACTATTTACCATATTTTAAACAAATTTATGCAAATGGTTTTAGTTTTTTTGTCAAAAAAATTTTTTTTTTAACATTTGTATTGCTAAGTTATGTAAGTTCTATCATACCAACTACTACATTTACAAAAACAAAAATGTTTACTTTTTTTAAAAGAGAAAAAATCTATTTAGCATGCATATAAGTTGGACATAATTTATAACAACAATTAATAAGTAGTTTACTCATATTATCGCATAAACTACAGCTCTGCACAATACCCATAAAACATCTAACCATGGAACTATACTAATGGAACACCAGCTTCGAGTTTTTTACAAAGGCAAAGAGAGTCGAAGTGCTGTCGCGCATCTTTTTTCGCGCACCATACCATTGTGCTAATATTAGAAGATATTACGTCATTGTTTGTTGTTTATGTTTTATGCGAAAGCAAAGAATCGGACGGAAATAAAAGTTAGTTATATATGTCTACCTTGATAAAGACAGTCTCGTTATTATCATTATTAATTAGTAACGTCTACAGTAATTTATTATTAATCTGTGACAACAGAACATGGTGTCAGAAGTGGGATAAATACCCCGATAAGCGGACTGCTTTATTCGCCATCACAACTGCTGATGAGTAGAAGTCTTAGGGACATCATTCCAACTAATCCCAAACTATTGAAACCATCGGTAGCTGAAAATGCAGAGACATTGCTCAACGAACGACAGAGGAAAAGCAAAGTGAAATACGATTCAAAAGCAAGGTTACCTAAAGACTACTCTGTCGGGGAGAAGGTGAGAGTTCCTCTAGGACAAACATGGCAGAAAGCAGTCGTCATTAAGAAAAATCCGTCACCCAGATCTTACATCATAAAGACAAATGATGGGAAAACATACAATGGTTTTTAAACAAGAGCTACGAAGAAGACATCTCTGGGTACTATGACACCGACGAAGACAATGAACAGCAAACTGTTAGAACAAACGAAACAGACAATTATAAACCAACATCTAGAGAACTTGCTGTGCCGGTCAAGACAACCAGAAGTGGTCGAGTTGTCAAAATTCCTAGTAAATATAAGTATTAAGAACTTTAAAAGGAAGGATGTGATAATAGCTTCAAAAGGAAGGATGTGCTAATATTAGAAGATATTACGTCATTGTTTGTTGTTTATGTTTTATGCGAAAGCAAAGAATCGGACGGAAATAAAAGTTAGTTATATATGTCTACCTTGATAAAGACAGTCTCGTTATTATCATTATTAATTAGTAACGTCTACAGTAATTTATTATTAATCTGTGACAACAGAACAACCATTTTGAAAAATCGATGATGATGCCAAAGAAGAAATTTACTCCGAGAGTCACTTGGATTGACCTGCATTGAGAGTAAAACTTCCTTACTCTATATTTTATTAGATCTGTAAAAACTTTATCCATTTTCTGACCATCTGATAAAATAGATCAAATTTCCCTGAATAAGAGATCGTCACAAAAGTTTGTTTTTTTTCGATCACCCTATAAAATGCCACTTTTTTTCCAAAAAATAGAATCTAAATTTCGAAAATACTATCTTTCAGTGTTTCTGTGTTTGGTTTATTTACACTAAATCTGGATGAAGACCTGTCTACCGTTCCGCTAAATGCGTATTTGTTACGATATACTAAATTGCACGAAATAAAAATAGGAGGCCTAATACAGTTTTGACACTCCAAGCTACGCATTTCTAATAGGTTTTTTTTATTATTATTATCGAAAGGACTAGGCTATAGGCATACACGTCTCGTGGGAAACAAAGAAAAAGTTAATCTTAGTAACATTGTAGCCTAAATAAAATGACAAAAAAAAAACAACAAAAAAACTATAGCCTAATCTAAAATGAAATAGATCTAGAGCTAGATTTTCTTGGACGAATGATATAAAATAAGTATAAATAATAAGTCATATGATACAGATGTAAATAAACAAATACTGATGGAGTCATTCTTTAATCAATTATTAGAATTACTTGACTACCAACTGGGTATTTTTATTGCCAAAATACAATGTATTTTATGTGCATTTATTAAAAACAACAACCAAAAATTAAGCGTTTGACGCAACTAGATCTAATATTAGTAATTATATAGATTCTAGTTCTAGATCCAGAAAGCTACTTCTCTAATTCAGTTTTCTAGTTTAATTCTAGTTAAATCTAGATGTGTAGACCAGTAGATCTAAATCTAGCCATGGTTTTTGTCATGGAATAGATTTATAAAAATTCAGCCGCCTACTGATCACGATATGACAGATACTCTCTCTTCTACTAGTAGTGACTAGACTCTACTTCTAGATCTAGATGATTACTAGATCACAGTAAAACTCAATGTGTACTTCCGACTTTAGCTCAACAAACAAGTCTACTCCAAAGTATAGATCTACTAGTAAAGTCACAAAGTGTAAAGGATCATTATATATTCACATAAAAAAAATTTATAGGCCTAAATGAATCGAATAATCAGTCACTAATTTGACTAATCTATATTGTTTGTTTTTTTTAAATGGCAAGTGTTATTGATGACTTCTGACTTGTAAACCAGTTGCAGAGATTCTAGTTTTTATTTTGATGACATGTTACGATATATCAATGATATTTAGATAAACGCAAGTACCTAGTGGAACAGACAGAAGGACCATTTAATATAAGGCAAAGAAGTAAGATGTTTATAATCCATCAAACTCACAGAGGTCTTGTGTCATTTGTGACGGCATTTCATGCATTTACAGAAGCTACAAACTACGCTACAAAAATGATAGGCTTGTCTTTGATTCCGAAGACTTATGAGGAATGCTATGTTTCCAGTGGCTACTCAGCCCCAGCTGTGACCTACATATTATGCCACACTGAGCACAGGCATAACCATTGTCCACCTGTGGTAGAATCAGTTGTTTTTTCTTTTTGCCGTCTACCCTCGGCAATTAATTTTCATTGGTGTATACCACACCTTTGTAAGTGACCTCCAGCTGTCTCTTTCTGAAGCTGTATGCAACCAGGTGCTCTCTTATTCTATATCAGTTAAAGCAAGTTGGCGCCTAAGCTTGTCTTTAAAGCATTTCTGTGGTACCTCTTTATGTGCATATGACATGTTAGGCAAATAGGTTTTGCCTATCGGAAGGCCATTTCGGAAAGTATAGGTGTTTAAAATGAAACTCCAAATATCTGTATTTCCAGTTACCAAGAAAATAAGCTTCGGTTTCAAAGAGACGACACTGGCATTTCAGCTAAGACGATCAGTAAAATTTATAGCAACTTTAATTGCAGTCCACCAAACAAGATAAAATGAAACAAGTGTGGCTTCAATAGCATTGATGATATTTAGTTTACTTTTATCTCATTTACTAGTATTTCTATTTCATTGACTAAGGTTTTTTTTTGTCAAATATGCATAAGTACATATACTAGCTCCTGCAATTTGATGAAAAATAATAATTAAATTGTGTGTAGTCTGTATACGAATGTTTATAAGAGATCACACTTTAGCTTAATTTACTTAATTTCAAAACTATGATTTTGTGTTCTGACTCTACTCTAAATAAATTATATTTTATTTTAAGAATGCAAAGTTGGAAATTCTGTTCTGATGAAAAAAAAAATTAAACTAAAGTAGATGTTTATGGTATCTTTGTATTTATTTTTAAATTATTTATTCATTAAAAATTAATTGCTCATTAACATTTACTTGAAGTAAAGATCAAAAACACAAATTCAATACATGATCAGCTTTCAATTCATGCAGATCACAGCCCATCACTTAAATGTATTTACTGTCAATTCTACACACTATTCATTTCAAAATGTTGCTTTAAATTGTTAAATGACACAATCAAAGTACTGGTACCTCACATTGATGTAGGCCTAAAGCAGCTGAAATAATAACAAATTTTCATTCAAAAACTTGTACTGTCATTTATTTATTATATTTATGACTTGTTAAAACTAATGACCTGTATCATCATCATCATCATTGGCCTCCTTCAGTCGTATGGTTCATCTCAGAGCACATTTCCTCATGTGGCTGTGGAGCCCTATTTTGGAGAGACACTCCAGTCCACAAATATCGCAGGTTAAGGTGGCTTTTGCTTCGGTGGTAGAGGAGCTGGCCGTTTTTCGGATTGTACGTTTTTCTTCCTGAGCTGAGACCCATGTACTTTCACTGTCCATAGCTTTCTTGGTCACTGTCTCTCTCCATCTGGTGCGGTCTATAGCTATGTCTTCTCATTGTCAGTATTGATGTTCACTGAGTTGAGGTCACGTTTTATTACATCTATGTAACGGAAGTGGGGGGGACCAGTTTTTCTTGTGCCAGTCGCGTGTTAAAACTAATGACCTGTATATATAATTGATTAAGCAGGAGCATCAACAAATCTTGAACAATAATTGTCTACAGAAAAACTTTATTCTTATCCAAACAATATACATTTACAATGTATTTAAACGAGTTAATTTATATTTATACAAATCTATATGGCCTAAAGATTATAGCGCATTTTGATGTGTGAATACCAAGTTACATTATTACATGAAAATAGTGTACTCATTTTTTAATTATTCTGGGTAATAAAAATAAAAAACTAATGATACAATAAAATTGAAGCATTAGTCAAATAAAAAAAAAATTCACTCAAGATCTATGTGAACTCTATGCTTGAAAAAGATCATTTTGAAATTAATTTATAAAAAAATTATGGTTCTTTAGTCAATGGAATGATAGCAGCAATTATTTAACAATTTCATGATTATCCATTCATTTCAATATACTTATAACTGAAAAATAATTCATAAGGTTTAGATACAACCATTTGAAATAATGATTATAATTTTTTTCTTTATTTGCTTAATTCAAATCTAATATAAACAAGATTTCCTCTGTCAAGAAACTTATGAGGGAACAACATGCATGTTCTTCTCAGTAAGTTTTACAAAGGGAATTAAGAATATTTAATTGATGTTGCTTTTTTTTGCCAACATTTTAAACCTTCACACCCTAATAATAGGCAGCATTTACAGACCTCCAAATTCTAGTTTAGAATACATGCAGGAACTATGTAATCAGATTACTACACTTAAAGAGACAAATAAAAATGCAGTTTTTTGGATTATGGGTGATTTCAACCTACCTGATATAAATTGGAAAACACTAACCATAGATAAACACCAAAACCTTAAGGACATAAATGAGCTTCTCATAGAAACTTTACACAACCTAAGTTTAGATCAAATCATTAAAAAGCCAACTAGATTAAACAACACATTAGATCTCTTCTTAACCAACAGACCTGGATTAGTAGTTGATTATGATATTATCCCTGGTCTATCAGACCATGAGATCATAAAAATACACAGTCAGATAAAAGCAGTAGCCAATACAAAACCCAAAAGAAAAATCTTACTCTGGAATAAATGTAACCTAACACAACTACACCAAGCTGCATTAAACTTTCAACAAACATTCTTATTAGAAAAAGACATTAACCAACCAGTTGATGACCTCTGGAATTTCATTAAAAACCATCTTAAAAGCATTATAGAAAATCATATACCAACTAAATACACATCAAACAAAATAAATAAATGCTGGTTTAATAATAAACTAAAGAAGCTTTGTAAACAGAAGGAAAACCTATATAGAAAATTTAAAGAAACTAATGCAGAAAGAGTTTACAAAAAGTATATAAAAATTAAACACTTAACCCAAAAAGTAAGCAGACAGCTGCAGAGTGAATACATAAACAATGTAATATCTAAAGATAACAACAAAAACCTATGGTCATACATTAAGTCTAAGAAAATGGAAACAACAGGCGTAGCGCCATTAAAAGATGAACATAACATAATACATAATGATAATGAAACTAAAGCAAACATCCTAAACAAATACTTTGCATCAGCATTCTCAGCCCCAGGAGACAAAGACATATTACTGAATTTGAACCAAGTAGACAACATAGAAGATATAGTAGTACAAGAAAATGGAATTCAAAAACTATTAGCCAACACCAAACCAAATAAAGCTTCTGGACCTGATGGTATTCCAGCTAGATTACTCAAAGAACTAAGTAATGAGTTAGCCCCAGTGTTCAAAATACTCTTTCAGGCTTCACTTAACCAGGGCAGAGTACCAAAGGACTGGAAAGAAGCTAATGTCACCCCCCTATTTAAAAAAGGAGAAAAATCTGACCCAGGAAACTACAGACCAGTATCACTTACCAGCATCACATGTAAAATCCTAGAACACATAATATGTAGCAACATCATAAACCACTTAGACAAACAAAATGTCCTCACACCATACCAACATGGCTTTAGGAAATATAGATCATGTGAAACACAACTAATAGGACTAATTGATGATTTTTCAAAAGGTTTAGATAATAGTGAACAAATAGATGCTATCTTACTAGATTTTTCTAAGGCTTTTGACAAAGTTCACCACCATAGTTTGCTTAAAAAATTAAAATATTTCGGCATTAATGGTCCACTGCATCAGTGGATTAAGGACTTTCTGATAGGGAGAGAACAAACTGTAATAATAAATGGCTCTAAATCAACACCAATAACAGTAAACTCAGGTGTACCTCAAGGAACAGTCTTGGGTCCACTACTATTTTTAATTTACATAAATGATTTACCAAATTGCATTAGTTCAGGAACAAAAGTCAGATTATTTGCAGACGATTGCATAATATATAGAACAATAAAAACAACACAAGACACAGATATTTTACAAAGAGAATTAGATGAATTACAGAAATGGGAATCAAATTGGAGCATGTCTTTCCACCCAGAAAAATGTCAGTTATTAAGAGTAACAAAAAAACTAAAACAAATTAATTCCACTTATCTTATTCATGGCAAACCAGTAACACAGACTAAAAACGCAAAATACCTAGGTGTTATAATAAATGAAAAACTGTCATGGAATCCACATATTGATGAAACTACAAAAAAATCAAACAAAGCATTAGGATTTATTAAAAGAAATTTCTATAAATCAAATAAGAACATAAAACTAAAATGTTATTTAACTTTGGTTAGGCCAATAATAGAATATGCATCCTCCGTCTGGGACCCCTCAACTCAAGAAAACATTAAGAAACTAGAACAGACACAAAATAGAGCAGTGCGATTCATAACAAACGAATATTCACATTTGACTAGAGTAACACCTTTAGTAAAATCACTAAATTTAGAAAGCCTTCAGGACAGAAGGCTCAAAAGTAAAGTAGCAATCATACATAAAACACTGAACCATAATCTTCAAATACAAAAACAAAATTTAATAAAATACTCTGAAAGACACAAAGATAAAGGCACATTCCTCGTCCCATATGCTAGGACAAATTTGTACAAATACTCCTTCTTCCCTAGTGCTATTAGAGCATGGAATGGGTTGCCTGAGCTAGCCAGGAAAACCAGTGACTTGGCAGAATTTAAGTCATTGGTTAATATGCATGACTAAATGCATGACGCGTAGGACGTAATCATCTTCTTTTTTGAAGTAACGTCTGTATTATATAAGATAAGATAGTTTTAAGGAGAATGCACCATATTTTATTACTTTTGTTAGATTCTTATTTTGATTTTAAAAAAGTAAAATTTCCCTTACATATCTTGCAATCTATAGGGCAGATGATAAAGTTTATCAGTTTATGTGCCCCATGGTTAGCGAGGGTGTCATGTACCCAGCACAACAACCAACCACCTTTTGAAAAAAAATCCCATTTCAGACCTCACAGTCTATAGGGCAGATGATGTTAAGGTCATTTGATTCTTTGGCCAGTGCATCATGTGGCCAGCACAACAACGAACGATCTTTACTTTCCAAAACGAAAGTCAGGTACCCATTAGAGTTAGGTGGACTCAGGGGCACCCAAAAATCTAAAAATTTTTAATCTGAGTCTTCACAGAGATTCAAACCCATGACTTAACCATTCAGCCATGGATCCCCAAACCGCCTTTACCTATTCCTTACTATTGCCATGTATCCATTAGAGCTTGGTGGACTTGGATACCAGTCTTAATCGAACCCAGGAACCCTCAGTTCAGAAGCCAAGTGCTTTACCACTCATCCACTGCACTCCCTCTTGTATAGTTTGTTTTTTTGTTGTTTTTGTTGTTGTTTAATAAGAGAACAAGTTTGAATGTTGTACATGTTTTGGATGTTCTCCTAGTCCGAACCTCCTGCAGGATGACGGGGGATGGGAGCGGGCAGGGTTTGAACCCGGGACCATCGACCAGTCCGAACGACAGTCCAGCGCTCAAACCGCACGACCAGGGTTCTTTTTAATGTAAGTCTGTAATAAGCCACTATCCTGTTTTATTTATTTGTATTTTGTTCTTACAATGTATATATTATTTCATTGCTATCTTTATCAAATATTTAAAATTAAAATTACGAATAAGGAAAAAAAAAAGAAACAACTTTCGTTTTGACCAGCATTAAATAAGTCCCAATCGTCTTCATCATCATCCATTTCGCTGGAGATTTTAGGGTAGGATTGTTAGCGAAGTACATTTCTGGCTAGTCTTTGCTTACATCTTTTTACATTCATTCTTATCTTCAACAGACTCGCATCTTAAACGAAATCAAAGTATTTTCCTTAGCTCATGGTGTCTCTGCTGGGACTAAATGGTGAGGGGTCATTCATAGAATTGTTGATCGCTCTTCCGATCTCATTTATTTAGAAATACATTTCAACATTCTTCGCGGATCTCGTTTTTCATGCTTTGATTTTGGAAGCCCCTCATAAACTATGTCTTTTTGGCAATTTCTTTGAAGTAGAGTTTCAGAGTTACCCCCCCCCCTTTTGAACGGGGGTCTGCCTACGATTAGGCAGCAACACAGGCGACTTACCTTAATCCATACATTTCTCTTGGCATGGTCTGTGTGCCAGTTGCTGATATCCAAATAAAATGATAACCAAACTATGTTCTATGCAAAACAAGTCGCGGTTCTGCTACTGCACTCCTGGGAACACTAGCTTGGCTACCTGTGAGTGCAAGAATAGATCACAAGGTGACCACAAAGTGACTTCAGTGTAACATACCTTGGTAAAGTGATCATAGAGCCATGCGGGGCCGGACTGGGTGTTAATATCGGTCCTGGCATTACCACTTTCAGTCAGGGTGTTTCAAGGTCACTGCTAGTCACCGAGAAGTACATAGAAGCCTAATTCATTAGGCGCTGGTCGTGTGTTTGTGTATGTGTGAGTATTGTTCGTGTTTGCATCTATGTATAGATTGGTATAGTCGTAGAGCAGAGGTGGCCAATTTCCATTTGTTTGGACCAATAAAATGTTCTCAAGATTCGTGAATCGGTTGTTCCCAAATGGTGATGAAATCTGTAATTCTGCTGCATCTCTTAGCAGGGGATTCAGCAATTAGTCATTAGCATCTCTCAATTCTTATTCTCTACACCTTTCTCTGTCCTTAAATGCGTCAACGTGTGATTTGTGAAAGATATAGAATAAAAATAATATAATATAGTAAAATAATATAATGCACATTTGATTGGACGCGCTTTCTTTGAATCAATTTTGGTAACAGTGGATCTATAGATTATTATAATATAATACTAACGAGAAATTCGTTACTGATTTATAAGCTCAGCGTCTCATTATAGATTCACCCGAGTATATTCACACTAATGCAACTTCTACAGGACTATACAAAATATATAACTTGTTAAAATCACTTTGTGTATATTGAGGATTGTAAAATTATACATTGTTAAGCTTCAATGTGTGTTAGTAATTTGCATTTGTGTCTGAACATTGATGTGTGATACTATTCTCTTGTGTATGTATTCACATTGATGTGTGATACTATTCTCTTGCAGACACTGTGTATGTATTAACTTTGATGTGTGATACTATTCTGTTGTGTATGTATTCACATTGATGTATTGTTATCTTGCAGATGTTTTGAACGATGCTGTGTTTGATGAAAACCACGACGACGTGGTGATTGTAAAAGACATTGAAATGTTCTCCTTGTGTGAACACCATTTGGTCCCTTTCATGGGCAAGGTAAGTAGTTTTGTTTGTTTACTGATTACTGAGGGGCCTCCGAACCACAGGTCACTTTCAACAATGTTAAAGGCAGTAGCAATGTGGGCTATTTTCTTCGTTGTGTTCTGCATATGATTGTGTTTATTACTTTTAATATTTTATTTTCCTGTTTCATGTTAAGTCGGTGTTGGAATCATTTAGAAGTGTGTATTTTTCATGTCAGACATTGCATTCGGTATCCCAACTAGAGATTCGAATCGAAGCCATATCATAACATTCAGGTTCGGTTCGACTAGATTTAATTTTGATTTCGGTTCGGTTCAATGAGTATGGTTCGGTTTGTTCAGATTGGTTTCAGTTCGATGTTATGAAATATGGCAATAGCCAAACTAAGTAGATGTATTAATGTTCAATTCAATGTATTAGTTTAAACACTTGAGAAATGTGAGCATTTCATGTTTCTGGGTTTAGCCTAGCTCTAAAATCGCTCATTGTCACTCTCCACACTGATAACGCGTTCACTGGCGCCACTTTTAGCAATCGATGCCATCACCGGAATGTTAAAAACAACAACAACATACTCTTTCGAAATTCGCAAGGCATCGCAGTCAGTCAGTCAGTCAGTCAAGAGCAGTGCCTAGTATTTGTCAAGTTCCCGTCTCGTATCATTACTATCAGCAGTAGACAAATGAGTTACGGTTGTCTAAAGTCTGCTAGTAAATTATATGATCCAGGATCAGCTTTAGTCTTTTTGTAAAGAGGCTATTGACTGAGTTTACTAAAAAAGTCTTTATATGTACTATCTGAGTGCTTAGATTCCACATAATGTGTGAAAAGACTTAATTTTTCCTACCATATTACTTGTATATTTATAGCTTTTATATAGCGCTACTTTCATGCTTATAGCATGCTCAGGATGCTTTGGTCCAATCCCATTTGTGGACCAGTGGGGGTGGGGGGTGGGGGGTATCTAGGAGTTGGTTTTCCGTGCTGCCTTTAGGCGCTTAGTAAACACAACTCTGCCCGAGTCGGGTGTCGAACCTCGAGCCAAGCCAAGTTCAAGCGCACTAAGCCTCTCGACCACGCTTCCCACCAATAAAAAAAATTCGCGATCTCAATAGAGAACTATTTTAACAAGTGCTGAAAGTTGGTACAAAGGAATATTTGTCATCCAAGCTGGGCAGAAAAGCTGCCATTAAATCAGGCTTAGTGTCTAAATCATTGATCTTACACGGATTAATGGACGACCAAGTCGTATTGGCTTTATATCATGGGATGTGGGCACATGGCTATGTGACAGTTGCCTTGTGAAATGGATGCAGACATTTAACGACGTCACTCAACAATTGTTCTTTAACATTGTTCAGGTGCTCAAGTTTGTCTGTTTGGACATTTTTGAATATTCCGACGAGTAGTTACATTCTGTTTCAGGGGGTGTTCTAGTTCCTTTTTTCCTACCACTTCGTAGGAAGTCTTGGTCACTAAGTGGGCCATTCAGCACCAGCACAGAGTATGACCCGCAGAGCTAATTGTAACAGCGTTGCGATAAGAGAATTTTATATTACTTCCATTATCAGTAACAATAACAAAATGTCAAATTATAGTCTCAGTAAGAAGATTTTTAAGAATCTATTGTCTTTGCTTTTACGGCAACGCCAGTTTTAGACTCAAATATTCCATTTGCTTATAAGGCAATACTTGCTGTTATTTGAAACGAAAAATGTGTTCATGTGACTACGTTCTTTTGGCGTAAGACCGTTTGTTTCAGTTTGATTCGTACCGATCAGTTATAAACTTCCTATTTCGGTTGATTCGTTTGTGAGGTTCGTTTTTCATCCCTACTCCTACTCCTACATTCTCTATTGCCTGAAATGCGTCCTTTTTTTTTAAATTTTGTTTTCTATTTCTGTAGTACCGATATGAATTGTTTGGTCAGATCATTGTTATTTCTGTAGTGCCGATATGAATTGTTTTGTCAGATCATTGTTATTTCATTTTTATAAGCTAATACTTCGTTTGAAACAGATGACTTGTAGCAGTTTTCTACCGAGAGATCGATAGCTACAATGAACAGTGGATTTAGAGTTTGTCAAGTTAAATCAGATGTCCTTTATGGTTCGAGATGACCGCATCCCTTTTATGAACCCTGTGACCCGGGAAAGGCTTTTATCCCGTGGCCAGGATGAGAAATTGGCTCTTCACCAACTCCTCTGCAAGGAGTCCCCCCGCAACCAGGTGATCATGTAATCACACCCGGCTTGTCATGTTGCGAGGTCATCCAAGCCCCGACATGAGTTCCTCCCCTCATGCGGGGCTGGAGGCCCAAGCCCCACTTGAGGGCCCACTTTATGCCTATACTGTCCTATCGCACCCGTGAGGGGACCATCACCACTCGTATGGCCCCCCGTTTGGGAACGGGGCTCTGAAGATTTCGGACTGGTTAGCAAGCCTTTTTCACATCCCCACGACGTGCAGGTACACTCGCTAGAGCATACCGTGGTAGCTCACTGGGAGCCATGTTAACTCTCGTTCTTAGCCTATCTACTTCCTCGGTCGGACGTTTCCACGGAGGTGCCACGATGAGGCGACGGGAGCTGGTAATCCTCCGTTGTCAAGTTGAAGACAGCTGTTAAAGTTATTTAGACAAGAATTGTGTTCAAACAAATGGGTAACATCCAGTGGCTGCTGAACAAGTCACTTTCTCGGTGTTGCATTTCTTTTTTTTTTTTTTCCTGTTGTTGAATGTTTCCAAAAATAATTGTTCCGTTGCTTCTCCCATAATTTCAATGTTCCTTTTTGTGCGAGAATATCCGTTTTGTAATTACAATCAATCTGTTGTTGGAGATACTGTTCAACCGTTGTATCGGAATATTAACAAAGTCTAGACAGCTGTATTGTCATTATGTCCGAAATATCTCCCATCTTGCTCCGGAACTAGTTCCTCTGATCACGGGATTGCCCCGCAATCTGCATATTCATTGCCTTCCCACTCCCATAGTTTCTCTAAAGCGTCACCGCGTGAGCCAAAGTCCTAGCCCCTAATTATTGATTCGATCATGTATGTATGAATACCGACATATAGCCATGCTGCCTTTATTGACCTATGCATGAATGTTGGCCAGGTTTGAATACAGACGTCAAAAATATGTGAGCTCGTAGAAACATTTCAAATGTTATTATCTGTCAGTGTTGTTCAGAATAATAACAGCATCTCCGTATTTATAAGCTTTTGTTAGCGGCCCCCGAAAGGGGAAAGACCCTATTAGTTTTGTGTGAAATGTCTGTCCGTCCGTCCCGTTTAGATCTCGTAAACTAGAAAAGATAGTGAAAATCCGACAATATTTTAGACCATTCAAAGTTCTGATGCAGGGGCAACTTACTTTTTTCTTTTCTCAAAGCGAAACATCTAATTTTTAAAACACGTATGTAAGCAGTTTTTCATAAAAAATACACCACTTTTACAGCTATTAACTATTAAACACTCAAATACTTGAGGCTCTTTATTAGAAGGGACGACAGTTTTCCATATTTTTTAACACATTATGCAAACGGTTGTAAATTTTTTGTCAAAAATTTATAAGTTCTGTAAGTTCTTTTATACTAAGTACTATATTTACACACAAACAAATGTTTACTATTTTTTTAAAGAGAAAAATCTATTTAGTATGCATTATAAGTTATACATAATTTAAAACGAATAGTAATCTTGTAAACTGCATTTTACAGAAATATTTATGTGTTTCCTGAGGATTAAAAAAAATATAATTCAGTGGCTAAATATTGGAATATGTTATTCACAATTGATGAATAGATCTATATATATAAATATTTTAAAAAATATTTCGGCTAAGCATGTTTTAATTTTTTAATGAAATTTTACAAATAGTCCAAAACGTTACATCATATTTATATTAAAAGCAGTTGTGAAACCTTACTTTCAGCTGAATAATATCTACATGTATATAAACACTGCTTTGATTTAAAAAAAAAAAGAACTTTTGAAAACAATTAGATCAATTATAAGACATCAGATATGCTAGGGGAGGCGCGGTGGCTGAGCGGTAAAGCGCTTGGCTTCCGAACCGGGGGTCCCGGGTTCAAATCCTGGTGAAGACCCGGATTTTCAACTTCGGAATCCTTGGGTGCCTCTGAGTCCACCCAGCTCTAATGGGTACTTGACATTAGTTGGGGAAAAGTAAAGGTGGATGGTCTTTGTGCTGGCTACATGTCACCCTCGTTAACCGTAGGCCACAAAAACAGATGAACTTTACATCATCTGCCCTATAAACCACAAGGTCTGAAAGGGGAACTAGTTAGGCCAGGTTCACATCTAACTTTACATTCACTTTCACCTATCCTTTGATCTGCTAGACCGTTGGGGCACTACACAAGATCTGTCAACCTTCTTTTTCCATTCTTATGTCATTTGTCTTTGATATAATTTCATTCGGATGTTCTTTCTGAAAATATTGAAGCCTGCCTGGGTGGACCACTTCGGGTGCCGATTTTGAGTTTGTGTTTCCACACAAACTGTCTTTGTAACCTTGTTGTTGTTGTTTTAAAGCGTCGCTCATACACAATCTACCAAACTTACTACACAGTTAAATTTTAACGAGTTTCATCACTCTTTTGAGTTTCCCTACAGTTTATATTTGCTTTTTGAAACGTTTTGTATTAAACTTGTCTTTGAATTTCTTTTCTCACCTCAATAGGAAGGAAACGTTTACGAATAAATGTCTGTAAGGGGAGAGTTATAAATTATATCTATTTGCAATTTAATCTACAGCTAGACATATCATAGTAATATTGTGCAAATGCGTTTTATTTTTTTCTTAGGGCTACTAGAATTCACAGGTCGAAAAGAATCAATTGTATCAAACTCGTAAGTTTAAATCAGTGGTTCCCAAACTTTTTTGTCTTGTAGACCCCTTGACACGTTTTCTGGTTTTCTGTAGACCCCCTGCATATCTTGCAATTTTTTGCAAATTCATTGCCATTTTTAAAAAAACTTATTTCTAACTGTAGTGAGTTGAAGAGATTAAAATTATTTAAAGCTACAATAAATGTATAGAGATCTATTATTTTTTATTGATAAAATTAAAATTTAAACCAATTAAAATAACAATTAATATGTACTGCAGGAACCCCTAAACGCGCTGGAAATGTGTTTTTTTTTAGGATATGCATCTGTTGCTACGGATATTATGTTTCATAAAGGAATTTGTTGTTCTATAAAGTAGACATTCAAACATTAAATATTAATTAATCAAATGATTTGGCTTAAGTATCATTGTAAACGTTTTTGCAAAGAGTAGTCTCCAGTGTATCTCTTGATCTTTCACGTCTCGCTCAAATATTGGTTTCACGGAACTATTTTTTACTAACAGGAGAAGGGGCAAAAATGAGTAAGTGGCGCCTAAACCAGTACGCTTCGAGCAGAAAGGGCTCATTAGCCTTGGCTTGCCACCCACCTAGTTGATGGAAAACTGAATTCAAACCTCTGCTGCCTTGCAGTTAAACCCAAACATGGGAAAGCTTCTTGGAAGGAAAAATATGCAGCACACAACGTTTACCCTGTCAAAGCCTGTGACGCCGCTGATCCAAAACTATATATATGTCATTTGCAAAGAATTACATAAGAAGCTTTTAATTTTATAACTCATGCCACCGATCAGCCCTTGAACTGTATTGTTGTTTAATGAAATTCTTTTAAAAACATCAGATGTAGGTTTGTGTAAAACAGTTTTTACAACTACAACGGCTGGTAAAATGACTAGTTTTACCTTTTGTGTTTTGCGTAAGTAAAGAGATATTGTAAGACTCTCACAAACCATCATCTGCTCTATGTGATGTCGAAGAGAGATTTTGTGGGTCTATTATTAACTTTGAGTGTTCGAAAGTTTTTCAAATCTGTATCTATTTTGACAGGGTGGCATTGTCTCAGATGATCCTCCAATCATATCGTCATAAAAAGGCAACCGCTTGTTTATTAAGGAAGAAATGAATCCCAATTTTAAATAATCATTGCTGTACAACCCATATTTCTTTTTGTTAGACAGTTACATATGAATAAATTAAGCTATTAAAAAAAAAGTATAGAGATTAAATACAACAATTTTTTGTTTGAATAGCAGGATAAATATTTAAATGATTGATTAAGGTACAAATCATATATTAATGTTTGAAAGAATTACATTAATGGGATGTAAAAGTTAGTCACGACCTGATTAAATGAAATCTATTATCGTGGACATCTCATAGACCCCCAATAATATTTTTCACTTTCATAGACCCCTTGGAAGTCTTCGTAGACCCCTAGGAGTCTATATAGACCACTTTGTGAATCACTGGTTTAAATGATACTTATAAACGAGATTTGGAACTTGGCGATACAAAAGAAACAAAAACAAACTAGGGAGTTAAGGTTTTATCAAATCCACTGTAACTTTTCACGTAAATTCAAAATAATCTACCCTCTTTCCTCCCCTGCCGTCCTGCTGAAGGTTTTGACTAGAGCGTCGTAATCTTTATTTCTGATGATATGTCTAAAACTTATTTAAAAAAAAACAACGAACCACACTTACAAGAGTTTTCTCATCCCAGCATTAATAAGTATTCGGCAACCAGTATTCGTGGTGAA
Organism: Biomphalaria glabrata; assembly: GCF_947242115.1. NCBI lineage: Eukaryota > Metazoa > Mollusca > Gastropoda > Planorbidae > Biomphalaria > Biomphalaria glabrata. The sequence continues at coordinate 17,753,868 of NC_074713.1, read as the reverse complement.
CCATTGTTTTCTATCAATTGGTCACTGCTCGTCTGATACCATCATTGTCCACTCCTCTGTAATCATCGTCTTTTGCAGTAGCTGTGTTTTAGTATTATTATTTATTGTATTTTTTTTTAGTTATTTTCAAGTGCACATTGGTCAAACCATTGTTGATGCTTCTAAAAGAAGAATTAGGCGACTATCAATAGGATGAGATTGTGTGGTGGATTATAAATTAAAATTTGCCCATTGTATTTTCAAATGAATGATTCCTGTAGTTTTGATTATAGTTAATTTTTAAAAACTATTTTTGTTCAAAATGAATATAATATCCAATTATATCTTTGAAAAAGGCCCTTTTTTGTTTACGCTGATTGAACAAAACAAGTTAACAGTTGTCATCCTACAAATAAAACGGTTTAAGTGATGGTGCATTGCACAGTGGATTTATTTCATCTACAATTTATGTCAGCGGTTCTCAAACTGGGTCGCCCACCTAGCGGGTGCTTGATATGCTGATAAGGGGGTGCATATGCCGTCTTTTTTTTTTTCTTATTTTGTCTTAATGGACAAGCCATTTTATATTTGCATTGAAATTATACATCCATATTTGAGTATTGGGTATTGAATATTTGGTATTATTAACAATGTTTAAAAGTGTAAGTCATTAAAATAAATAAGTGACATGTTTTCTTCTTCTTACTAGGAGAAGTTATGGAAATACATTTGTGAAGATCAGAGAAAACGCTTGGCTCCGCGGTCTGCTGGAGGAACTTTTAGTGCTTCCCGAGAATCTCTTACTAGTCAAAAAAGGAGGGTTGGGCGAATGTAATTTTTTTTTGGGGGTCTAGGGTGCGTGACTTGATAAGTTTGGGAAATGAAAGGATCATATACCTTGTGATGTTGCTAGTTCAGGCTGTCTTGAAGTCAACCAATTACTCTGCAATCGTTTGGGTGTAATTGTTCGGGTGTATTACGTGCAGTTGACCAACAAGTCAAACAAGAACTGGCACATCGATTATAACTAGTGAAGAGATGTAGTCAACACTGACGAACAATTGTACATGGGTTTATTATGATAAAAGGCCACAGTAGAAGTCTCTGTCACTAAACACGTCGTTACCCTGGATTGTTCTATTGCTAACTGATTTTTCGGTCTCTAACCCAACATATCCCAAACGTCACTAGTCCCGTTCAATATGCGTCTTCTATGGTGCGTCGCTAAATAACTAACCTATATAAATACGGTGTCTAACAGATTCCTCCCCCCCTTGAAAAAAAAATATGTCAATATTTTTCCACTACTGTCAAGTCTTACAAGGGCATTTTCAATTTAAGGGGAAGACCACAAACATAAAATCTTGATCTCTTCATCTTGACATCTTCATCTTGACAGTTCCTCATATTCATGTCAATGTTCATAACAGTTCATAACATTCCAGAATCATCTTCATTGGTACACAGTTCATCATGGAGGAAAATGTGGCATCTTATGGGTACGTCCTACACATCTCAAATGTTCTTTACTGGTAGTAATCTGATAAAATACAATATTTCAAAAAAACAATTATAAACTTTATTTACACATTCAATAAATTTTTTTTTCTTACCACCCTTTTATATGCTTTTGTCCATTTTTCTTTTATACTCACCCTTTTCCATAGAACTAACTTTCGTCAATGATATATGAAATGATTCACACAAAAAAAAAAATATCCATACTTACTTTCAAATGCTTAACATCAAATTTACTTATCTCCCTTTTCCATAACATATAAATGGTGTCAATATATTAATATATATTACATACTCAATATAATCATAGTTTATTTACAAAATTATTTCACTTCAATGTCATTCTAGACAATAGATCAGCTACAATATTCACAGATCCACTAATAGCTTTCACTTCAAATTTATATTCCTGTAGTAATAAGAACCATCTATAAACACGACTGTTTTTCATGCTCTTTTGCTGTATATACTGAATAGGTTTATGATCAGTTAATAATATGAATTTCCTTCCTATTAAATAGCTCTCTAGCTTAGTAATTACCCATATTACAGCTAAGACTTCTCTTTCAATGACACTATATTTTTTTTCTGCCTCTGACAATTTTCTACTTACATATAATATAGGATATATTATAGACAATATAATATAGACAACCACCAATAGCATTACCAGATGCATCATTTGTGACATAAAATATTTTGTCTTTATCAGGTAGTCTTAATATTAATTCATGACTAAAAACATTTTTAATTCTGTCAATAGCTTTCACACATTCCTCATTACAAACTACTTTTTGAGGTTTTCCTTTTTTAAGTAAGTCATTTAGTGGATTCACTATTTCTGCTAAGTTCTTTATAAACTTTCTGTAATAATTTACTATTCCTAATATGCTTTTAATTTGTCTTTTTGTTGTAGGTATTTCAATATTAAGTACTTTCTTTATGTTATCTTCAATAGGGCTAATCATGTTGTTATTTACTTTATGTCCTAAGAAAATTATTTCCTCCAATCCTATTTCTACTTTTTCTGCTTGAATTGTAAGTCCACTTTCTTTTATTATTTTGAACACTTCTTTTACATCTACCAAATGTTCCTCCCAACTATTATTAAAAATACATATGTCATCCAAATAGCAAATAACATTTTCTTTGTTTCCAATTATCATGTTCATCATTCTATTAAATGTGGCAGGTGCATTTACTAATCCAAAACTCATATAATTCCATTGAAAAATACCATATGGTGTTACAAATGCTGTGTAAGGTTTTGCATTTTCTGTTAAAGGTATTTGCCAATAACCTTTAGTTAAATCCAATTTAGTAAAAAATTTTGCTCCATTTAATTTATGTAAAATATCCTCTATATTTGGCATTGGATATGGGTCAAATTCTGTGATGTTGTTAAGTTTCCTATAATCAATACATAACCTTATATCTCCATTCTTCTTTTTGGCTATCACAATTGGTGAAGCATAAGGAGATGTTGATGGCTCAATTATACCTGATTCTAGTAAATTGTCTATTTCTTTCTTTACTTTGTCTTGTAAATGTAGCGGTATTCTATATGGTTTAAGCTTGATAGGTTTTGTGTCTGTTACTTTAATGTCATGTTTAATAATATTAGTTTTTCCTGGTATGCTGGAAAAAATTTCTTTGTATTCCTGTATTATTTTAGTTATATCTTTTGACTTTTCCTTAGTTAAATTATTAAGATTAATCTTTTGCCAAGTTTGATTCTCTTTTGTTTCTATTACAGGTATTTCCTTAATATCATTTTCATTGTGATTTTCATTTGTTATTATCATCAAGCATTCTTCTCTTTCTGAAAATTTATTTTCTATTTCCTCCTGAATGTTTTGTATTAACTCATCTTCTCTATCATGATACAGTTTCAAATTATTTATGTGATATGTTTTAATTTTCCCATTTATTTCAATTTGATAATTCACATCACTAATTTGTTTTATCACTTTAAATGGACCTTTCCATTGTTTACCAATTTTATTTTTCAGGTTATTTATTAATATTAATACATTGTTTCCTACTTCTAGTGTTTTCAATTGTCTTTTCTTATTTAGATTCTCATGAGCACTTTGTTTGTATTTCTTATTGTTGTTATATGCTTGAGTCCATATTTCTTTCAATTCTGTTGTGATTGTTGTTTCACTGTCATTATTTAATTTATTCTCATTGCCTATTAGATTTTCTTTAAAAACATCTAATTCATCTCTGGGTTTTCTTCCATGTATTATTTCATATGGTGAAAATTGTGTTGCTTCATGGATGTTGTTTCTATGAGCAAATAGTACATAGTTAATGTAATGATCCCACTTGTTCTGATTATTCTGAATTATTTTTGTTAGTGATCTTTTTAATGAACCACCATATCGTTCACATAAATCGTTACTCTCTGGGTGGTAAACCGAAGAGTATATGTGTTGTATATTGTATTGTTTAGTCCATTTCTTAAATTGTTCTGACTTAAACTGAGATCCCTGATCACTCAATATAATTTTAGGTATACCATGTCTTGTAATTACTTTTTGAGTTATGGCATTAATGATATTTTCTGCACTTGTATTTGATAATGGAATTGCCTCTGGATATCTACTAAACATGTCTATTACTGTTAGAATGTATTTGTTATTATTTTCAGTTTGAATTAAAGGACCTATTAAATCAATAGATACTTTCTGAAATGGTTTTGTAGGTTCATCCATTTCTTGAATAGGTGCTTTATTCACTAGGCTTTTGTTAGATCTCTTTTGACATATGTCACATGAGTTTATGTATTTGTTGATTGTTGCTTTCATTTTGGGCCAAAATACTTGTTTTGACAAATTCCTATAACATTTCTTTACTCCCCTATGTGCTGCTAAATTATTATCATGTGTCATGATTAAAACATCTTTCCAATATTTCTGTGGTAAGACAAGTTGTTTTATTTTCTTGTTATCATTACTTGTTTGTCTAAACAATATTTTATTTTCTATACAGAATTTCTCCATTGGATTATTATTGTTTTTATCTGATATTCTTGAATAAATTTTCCCAATAATATTGTCATTCATTTGTTCTAATGCAAATTTGGGTATTGTTTCTTTTTCACTTTGAGATATTTGTGTTTCAAGACTATTTTGTGTTTCATTTTCTATCTCTCTTTCCTTAACATCTGTATTTTCTATTTGTATTACATTACTGGTTTCTTTTTCTTTATCATTACTTATTACATTTATTGTATTTTCCTGTTTCTCATCTTTTTTATCCATTGATCTTGTTATTATCATACTTGTTATATTTTGTGTTTCTATGTTTTCATGATTTTGTCTTATGTTTTTGTATTTGTTTTGCCAGTCTTCTAATTCTTTTCTTGAACATTCTTTAACTCCTTTTATGTTTCCTACTAACATATCATATCTCATTTCTGGTATTGCAATGCCATCACAATAGCCAGTGAAAAATGGAGTTTCAATGTACACCCTTATAGCTTTAAATTCCCTTACGGTGCCATCTGCTAATTCTACTTTCCTAGTAAACCCTTTATACCAATGAGGTTTGACAAATTTAGTTTTTACTGCCAAAGTGTTACAACCTGAATCCCTGATTAATTCCACCGGAATTCTATCTACAAACCCTGGGTACACTGCAAAATTGTTCCTATTTCCTTCCATGAAATATATCCTATCTGTACCTTTATTTTTGTATTCCCTACTGTAACTCCTATTTCTATAATTTCCCCTGTCATTCCTATCTCTACTCCTATATCTACTGTTATTTTGTTCATTGTATCTATTTCTACTTCCAGACCTACTATTCCCTCTTCTACAGTTAGCTGCTATATGACCTTTTCCTTGACATTTAAAACAGGTTATTTCATTATATTTTCTATTTCCACTATTTGATCTGTTTCTATTTCTACTTCTATCAACATTTTCTTTGGTGTATCCTATTACATCTACTTTGCTCTTATCCCTATCAGAAAATGGTTTATTTGGATAGGCATTTTTGTATACTCTCATTATCTCTGTTATTTCATCTATAGTTTTTGGATTTCTTTCTCTAATAAAAGATTGTAATTGAGGATCACATTTATTTACAAAGTTGTCCACTAGAATAAAATTTTTTAATCCTTCATAAGAGTTTGTCACTTTTTCTAATTTTACCCACTTATTGAAAAAATCCTTTTCCATATTAATGGTAGTTTGGGGTTCTATTCCTAATGATGGTATATTGTCAAAATATTTCTTTCTGAATGTTGTAGCATTATGACCATATGCATTCAATAACTCTCTTTTTAAAACCTGATAGCTATCATCAATATGATGGTCATGATTTTGGCATATTGTTAGAGCTTGACCATGAACAAAGTCTATCAGTATTTCAGACCACTCTTCTTCAGGCATATTAAATGTAGACATTTTTGCCTCATATCTTTTCAAAAAATCACCAATGTCATCCTTCTGTTCATCAAAACTTTGTATTTTTCTCTTTAGCCATGTTTGTGAATTAGGGTTGTCTCTTTGAGTGGTATAATTATTTGAGTTGTTTGTGTTATTTCCTTGTTCAATTTGAGCTCTGGCTTGTGCTGCATCCAATCTCATCTTCTGCATTTTAGCTTCATGTTCTCTAATTTTTTCTCTTTCTTTGTCTTGTCTTTCTATCTCTTGTCTTTGACGTTCTGTTTCTTCCCTCACAACTTGCTGTACATAAGCTGCTAAGTCCTTTCCTTTTAACTCCATAGCCTTTCCATCCTGCATAGCTGTTTCCTTAACCTCCTTAAGGTCCACATATGATGATGTAGCCATTGTGTTTTATATTTTATATATATATTTTTACTTAGCCTATATTGGTTATGGCTATACTTTAAACTTATTTTATATTTAAGTTTTTACAAACTTTTATCCAAGTTTTAAATGTTATGTCTCTATCTATAGATTTAGTAAATGAGTAAATCTAGTCTGAGTTATTATGGCGATGGTTATATTCAAATCTGTATATTAGGTCTAGTATCACACAAATTTAAATCTAGTATATTGTAGTATGTATAATAATACTATTTAGATCTATAGTTATCAAGAGCACCATGACTATTAGTATGAATAACTATGATCAATTTTAAAATCTGGTATGACTGAAGTCACAGTGAAGTGTTTAGAGTCAATTCAAAGACTGTCTAGAGTCTAGATCTAGAGTAGATTATGGTTCTATTTAACCATACGAAATAAATATGTGTATACAGTGTCAACTATATCTTCAACAAGATATATATATCTAGAATGTACTACCTTCATTCATCTTTCAATTAATAATATTCCAAATTCGAGTCTAGATAATTTAATTGTACCAAAGAAATGTACAAAATTTGTAGATCTATATTTAGCCAGACGACAGTGTTTGACTACATAGCCAGTTTCGGCATTATTCTCATGGTAAAATCATATTTGATTTTAACCGCTCAAACTAAAATTATTTTAGTCTGATTCACAGTAAAAGAATCCTACCCGCACTTTCTATCATTAAGTGAAAAAAAAATACAGATCTAATTAAATTAATAAAAATAAATAATTTAAAATAATATAAACAAATGAAATAAGTAAATGAGACTATCGCTATGGGTTGGGATATGACAATATGGCACACAATGATAACGTCACGAAGTAACCAGGCAACAACGGATATGACGTTTACACAAACAAAACAAATTACAACTCTAAACGTATAATATAGCTTTTCATCTAAATTACGTCTTCTACCCCGACGGGTTTTAAGGCGCACCACCTGATTTTACTCAGGCTAACGTACCAAATTTAGACAAAATCTATTTCTAAGGGCAATCTAAACATATACTAATAAGAAAAATGGCACTTAGCTTTTGATAAGAAAGATCCCTTTGTTCGGACTCCCGAATATGCTAGATCACAACAAATTCCACTGCCTCTCTTCCAGTTCTGACTCTGTTCTCCGGTGCTACCAGTATCCCACGTAATGCCACAGATGTCCTGATATGCCACAGCAAAATGTTCTAGTTTCTTCGACGACTGTTGATGACCGTATGTGTAGTTCCGACGACCTTGTGTACACAGTTACTGACGAATAGGTTAACGGTTCTTCTGGCGATGACTTGACTTGTGTAGACGACTACTGACAAATAACAGTCTCTTGACGGCAACTTGATCTGGACGACTGACGAATAACGAATTTCTTGACGATGACTTGATCTGGGCTGACGAATAACGGCTTTCTTGACGATGACTTGATCTGGGCTGACGAATAACGACTTTCTTGACGATGACTCGATCTGGGCTGACGAATAACGGTTCTCTAAGAATAGTTCACTGCTTCTGCTGCTACTCTGGTAGTACGACGAAGTTTGCTGTTGTACTCTGCTTCATTAGACCAAACTGTCCAATCAAGGTCACCTCCGACGACGTTCCGTTAGACGATTAACGGTTTTCTACGAAATTAAGTGGATGTAGCTGTTTCCACAACTTCAATATCAGCACGTCTAGATATCGTCTAGACCAACGAATACTAGATAAATCAATGTTCAGTAATGATAAATATTACTTCACTAACCTTCCAAAGGTTAAACACAGTGACCGTTATAAACGTGGCAAGCAACCGGTTCAATGAGCAAACTGCTCCACAAGAATCTCTCCAAGGGTAAGACGACAGAGCGATTTCGATTTAGTTAGCTACCAAACTTGTAGTACTCACAATACTTCTGACAGCGGGCAAACTGTCCTTCTCGAAACTGACGAGGTAAAACTTGATACTCGATGTGGCTCCTATGACGAAGAAAAAAATATGTTCAACAGGTTCACTAACGATCTCTCACCCGTTATGAATGAACGGTTTCTCTGGTTGTAGGTCGATTCAGCATATGAAGATCAGGCTTTGATAATATACTGGTTAAGTAGACCAGACGTTACGATGATTACTGTCCTGACGAAGGTCACCCTGAGTTAACGGCTCGTTGAACGTGCGATCAAACAGGCGACGACTGCATGTAGATCTAGAACAAAGTCACTCTGCGATACTGCTGTGTTCAGCCGTACTCCGATGAAATCTTATATCTTCGAGTGCACGACCCTCACCTGAGTAAACGTTCTGCTTCGAGGTCCGGTTCGATGTTCGTCGGGCTTCGAGGTTCGGGCTTCGAGGTTCGGGGTCGCCACTGTGATGTTGCTAGTTCAGGCTGTCTTGAAGTCAACCAATTACTCTGCAATCGTTTGGGTGTAATTGTTCGGGTGTATTACGTGCAGTTGACCAACAAGTCAAACAAGAACTGGCACATCGATTATAACTAGTGAAGAGATGTAGTCAACACTGACGAACAATTGTACATGGGTTTATTATGATAAAAGGCCACAGTAGAAGTCTCTGTCACTAAACACGTCGTTACCCTGGATTGTTCTATTGCTAACTGATTTTTCGGTCTCTAACCCAACATATCCCAAACGTCACTAGTCCCGTTCAATATGCGTCTTCTATGGTGCGTCGCTAAATAACTAACCTATATAAATACGGTGTCTAACAACCTAAATATACCATATCTAGAGATATTGTCGACTCAATAATTCTATGGAAAGTATCCCAAATTACACTCGGGGAATGGTACAAAATAAAACTGTCTGGCTCCCAGGGAGAGTTGAATGAGTGCTGTAGCCAAAATTAGAAGACAGAAAAAAAAAATCGTAGTTTCCTTGAACTGAAAACTTTCAGCATCACGTGAGCTGTGCTGGGGGGAAAAACGTGGGCCACGTGATTGTCACGTGGATTGTCAAAGTCTAGGAATATAAGAACATTTTCTTGTTAGCCATAGGCCCGAACTTAATTCATTGAACACCGGCACTCGCGGTTCACGTCAATACCTCCCATCCACCCTTCACCTTTCTGTCCCGTCTCTTTGACTAATTCAAACATGGACGCCTTTCCTGAAAGTTGTAAATGTAATGGTCATGTCGCGGCCCACGCCCGTTTGTCCAGCGCTGCATCGCCCATTCATGCTTTGATGACGGAATAGTTTTTTTTTTCTTTTTTTTTTTACCTCGTGTGTATTTTTGGCGGTCCTAAAGTAAAATCGATCCTGCAGTAGTCCACTATTTTGTACCGAGAAGCTGTGGGCTGCCACTTGAAAGGCTGAGGTGAACTAGAGTTCCTCTCTTGTTGGTTGGTTTGTTTTGCATTCCTATTGCGGGATCAGCACAACCACTGATCATTTCAAAAAGCTCTTATTTAATACAAAGTTTATATCAACTCAGTCTGTCTGTCTGGTAAACATTTTTAAACACGTTAGTGCTTCCCGTTCTCGGATGAAGTTGAAACTTTGTACACTTATTCAGTGGGGATTGATTAATTGTTTCTTATCGAAAAGAGACGGGGCAGAAAGGTGAAGGGTAGGGAAATAAATCTTACTGTATTGAGCTGTAGATGTAGAGTAGTTCCCATTAGATAAGCTTTGCAATATATATATATATATATATTGATATGTCTCAATGGCACTGCACTAGATATGTCTCTTTGACACCAGTATGTTGTTGACGGTGGTTGAATTGTAGCACCAGACTGCTGGGAGACAGCTAAATAGAAGTAGGCATATTATATTTTAACTTATACAACATACGATCAAATGATTCACTTATACAGAGCAGGTGTTACCATTCTTTTGTTTCTACTCTATTCAAGACACCGCTACTACTGCATTTTAACCTGGGAGCCCTGCTCCCAGATGTTTAGTTTATTGTGACAATAGGGCTACAGATACAATCGACCTAGATCAGTGATTCCCAAACGTTTTCCTTAACGGAACACTTCGCACATTCTGGGCATTTAGCGGAACATTTTGCTAATTTTGTTTTAGAGAGAGTTAATTCACATGGTAGCCTACTAGCTAACTATTCCAGTAGTTCCTGGAACACAGTATGGGAAACACTGACCTAGATCTACTTCTTTGTTTAGCATGATAAACAGCTTGAAATCTTCTTTAGCAATGCCTTTCAATAGCCTGGTACATCCCTTTGTTGAAACGGACTAATCCCTTTTTTTTTTCATCAATTATGTTAATGTTTAATGCACATGTTTCCACCAACTTATATAACGTCATGTGATGTGTATGCTCATTAAAAATAGGGCAGGCTTATAGCTAGTGTTTTTAGTATTCAAAAGATTGGCCATGCCTCACGGCCCCAAAGTCCGGGTGGAAACGTTGGAGAGGTGAATCGGCAATCAAAACCGGACTCCCGGTGGAATACCCTGTGAGGCCGAGAGGTGAATCGGCAATCAAAACCGGACTCCCGGTGGAATACCATGTGAGGCCGAGAGGTGAATCGGCAATCAAAACCGGACTCCCTGTGGAATACCCTGTGAGGCCGAGAGGTGAATCGGCAATCAAAACCGGACTCCCGGTGGAATACCCTGTGAGGCCGAGAGGTGAATCGGCAATCAAAACCGGACTCCCGGTGGAATACCCTGTGAGGCCGAGAGGTGAATCGGCAATCAAAACCGGACTCCCGGTGGAATACCCTGTGAGGCCGAGAGGTGAATCGGCAATCAAAACCGGACTCCCGGTGGAATACCCTGTGAGGCCGAGAGGTGAATCGGCAATCAAAACCGGACTCCCGGTGGAATACCCTGTGAGGCCGAGAGGTGAATCGCAATCAAAACCGGACTCCCGGTGGAATACCCTGTGAGGCCGAGTTCATTGCACATCTGGGGCACCGTATTAAGAATCGTCCCGAGACATGACGTTAAACTGCGCTCCTCTTTCCTTAGCACTTTTGGAGCTCAAAAGTGCCCTACTTCTTTTCTATCATTGTGTCTGCCTCCTCTTTTCCTAAGTCTGCCTTCATTGATCATCACACTGTCTCCTTAACTTTAAATTCTCACTACGTCCTAGACCAGTCCGTTTGCCGTGGACTGCGACGGGTAAGGGGGGATAAAGAGATCCTGGTGTTTGAGTGGTGGCTATCTGAGGATAAACCACAACAACACAATACTTTGGCTCCAAGTTCCCCTAGACCTGAGACCCAGATGGCCCGCTCTGGGTCAACCGGCTGGTCATGCCGAGCTACCAGCATAGGTCGTCGACATATGCTGGAGGGCGGTGGCTGGAGGGTCAATCAGGGAGCTGCTGTATCGGACACATGTCCGATGTAGCAGCTGACTGAGTATAGCACCTGTGTAGCCCTGGCGGGCTCATTCTGGACATCCGAATGGCCCGTCCCCTTGTTGGACTCGATGGCGGGTGGGGAGCACAGGTGCCGAATTAACCAAAATATATATGGACAAAAAAACACACACAAAACTACTTGCCCCAGACCTATGTCTGGGCAAGAAACGACGAATTGACGATAAAAAAGAGGAGGTCCCAAAAAGCTGTGCCACCTGGCCATCATTTCTGGTGGTTAGATGCACAGAGGAGGGAAAAAGCCTGACCAAGTTGAGCCCTTTTATTATCTATAAGGGACTCAAGTCAGTAGTGGGAGAGCCCAAGAGTGTGTCTAAGCTACACAAAACAATGGAACTCCTTGTAGAAGTAGACAGCAAGACACACTCTGATGGGCTTTTAAGATGCAGAAGACTCTGTGATCTCCAAGTGGAAGTCATGCCACACAAGAGTCTGAACACCAGCAGAGGTGTAATCAGCTCTAGGGACCTACTGGAATGTTCCGAGAAGGAAATAGTGGAGGGCATTGAAGGAGTCACCCATGCCCGGCGCATTACCAGGCGCAGGGAGGGTGAGGAGGTCAAAACCGCCACTATTATCCTCACATTCGGAACTAGGACACCGCCAGAGTATGTGAAGGCAGGATACCTACGAGTTCCAGTGAGGCCCTACATACCTAACCCCATGAGGTGCTTCAAGTGCCAGGGTTATGGACACGGCGCGGCAGTCTGTAAGAGGAACACTGTGTGTGCCAGATGTGCTGGAGAGGGTCATGAGGACAAGGGCTGCACAGCCCAGTTCAAATGCCCAAACTGTCAAGCTGGCCACTCAGCCTACTCCAAGGACTGCCCTGTGTGGAAACAGGAGGTTGCCGTGCAGGAGTACAAGGCAAGAAACGGATGTACCTTTAGCCAGGCGAAATCGGCTGTACTGGCCCTACCCAAGGGCCAATTCGGCTTGACAAAGACCTACGCCCAGGCTGTTGCTAAGAAAGGAAGATCCATAGCCACACAGACGGACACATTGACCCCACCACCCCCTCCTCCTCCCCCAACTCAGAAGAAAACACCGCCAAAGAACACACCTCTGAAGAAACAAGAAAGCCCTGTTGTCATGCTAAAGAACAGGTTCTCTGTGCTCGCTGATGAGAGCATGGAGACTGAGCAGCATGTCAAAACCAATACTCCGGGAGAACCCGGAGACATCATGTCTGACACAGGTTCTCCTCAGAGAACCCAGCCAGACACCCCAACCTCTACTGAGTTAGAGGTTGACCAACTCCCTAAGGGGAGAAATCAAAGCGGAGAGGATGCCCGAGGTGAGAAAGGAGGAAATAACCTCCGCTCTAACCAGAGGGATCTCCCCTCTCCAGAGAGAAAGACTTCCCCCAAAAGGGGGTTGTCCTCCTCTCCATCCAAACCCAAGAATAAAAATACCAAGGTCACTGGAATAAAGGGAAACCCCTCCGGGGGCCTCCCAAGGCCAAATAGCTCCAAGTAGGTCATCTAAAATAAGCCATGGATTCCAGAATTGTACAGTGGAATTGTAGAGGCCTCAAGGCCAATTACGAGGAAATGCAGCTACTGATGGACTCTGAGACTCCTGTAGCTGTCTGCTTACAGGAAACATTTCTAAAAGATTGCATCAGCTTCCGAAGCTACCGTGCTTACACCAAGAATCTTGAGGATGCAGAGAGAGCATCAGGTGGAGTCTGTATCCTTGTGAAGGATAGCATCCCCCATGAGAGGGTAGAACTACAGACCACACTACAGGCCGTAGCAGCTAGGATAACCCTTCACAAGGTTATCACTTGCTGCAGCCTGTATCTACCACCAGGCGCTCCATTAAACCGAACAGACATGGAGGACCTATTGAAACAACTCCCCCGGCCTTATTTAATCCTTGGGGATTTCAATGCCCATAACACCATGTGGGGATCCAACAATACCGACACAAGAGGTCGTATGCTGGAGGATATCTTCCTCCAACATGATTTATGCATACTTAATGATGCATCACCGACCTACTTGCACCCAGGAACTGGATCATTCACATGCATTGACCTCACCGTATGCGTCCCCGGACTTCTGGACGATTTTAAATGGTCAGTTAGCAATGATCTACGGGGAAGTGATCACTTCCCAATCATCATTACTAACAATCTCCCTTCATTGGGACGACCTCAGCGGTGGAAACTGAATAAGGCCGATTGGGAACAATTCCAAAAAAGATGCTCTGAGGATATCACAGAAAATATCCTCCATGAACAGAACCCAGCTGATACCTTTGCTAGCAAGCTACTAAGTATAGCCAGGAAAGTTGTACCCCTAACCTCTGCAAATCCAAAACGGCCTAGCAAACCATGGTTTGATACAGCTTGCAAAAGTGCTATTGGTGATAGGAAAAAACGACTGGCTGCATTTATAAAGAATCCTTCCCAGGAAAACCTAAAGCTACTCAGGATAGCTAGAGCAAAGGCTAGACAAACCATACGGTCAGCCAAAAGGAATTCCTGGAGAAGTTTTGTCGGCAGTCTGGATGCCAAAACTTCTGCTAGAGCGGTTTGGAAGGCAGTAAGGCGAATCAAAGGGAAAGAATCAAATGCAATAGGGCATTTGAAAAACCAAGGACGAACTGTCACGTCCCCCAGAGAAATAGCTGACTGCCTTGCATCCTCAATAGCAGAAAAATCATCCACTGCACACTACACGCCAGAGTTCCAAAAAGTCAAAACCAGGGAGGAAAGACACCCCATTGATTTCAGGTCAGAGAACAATGAAGACTACAACAAACCGTTCTCGCTTGAGGAACTGAGGGAATCGCTGGACAAGTCACATGACACAGCGCCTGGAGAAGACGAAATCCATTACCAGTTCCTCAAGCACCTTCCCGAACCCTCATTGGCAGTCCTGCTAGGGGTCTATAACTGTGTGTGGCAAACAGGCGCTTTCCCAAACAGCTGGAGGAAAGCCACAGTTATACCGATACCTAAACCGGGAAGAGACGGCTCTGACCCAGCTAACTATCGACCAATAGCACTAACAAGCTGCATCTGCAAAACCATGGAAAGAATGATTAACAGTAGGCTGGTCTGGTACCTGGAAAGGAATAAAGTGATCTCAAACTACCAGTGCGGATTCCGGCAGGGGCGGACAACAACTGACCACCTGGTAAGGCTGGAAGCTTATATTAGAAATGCATTACTCAGAAGAGAACATCTAGTAGCTGTATTCTTCGATATAGAAAAGGCCTATGACACAACCTGGAAACATGGCATTCTACGTGACCTGGCGCTTATGGGGCTTAAGGGACACCTCCCCCTTTTTGTGGAGGAATTCCTGAAAGATCGAAAATTTCAGGTCCGAGTGGGCAACTCCGCTTCTGACACTCATGACCAGGAAATGGGTGTACCCCAGGGCAGCATTCTGTCAGTCACCCTGCTCAACATTAAAATAAATAGCATCATAAATGCGCTGTCCCCTGGCATAGAGTGCTCTTTGTATGTTGATGACTTTGTCATTCTTACTTATGGGAAAAACATGAACACCTTAGAAAGGAAATTACAGTTATGTTTAAACAAAATTCAGGGTTGGGCAAACTATAATGGTTTCAAATTCTCTGACTCCAAAACAGTTAGTATGCATTTTTGTAATCTAAGGGGGCTCCACCCAGACCCTGAACTATTTATACACAAAAAGAAGATCCCTGTCGTGAAAACTACAAAATTTTTAGGCCTCACCTTAGATTCCAAATTTAATTTTCTCCCCCACATTAAGGAACTTAAAAAGAAATGCCAAAAGTCATTAAACATACTAAGAGTACTCAGCCATACGGACTGGGGAGCTGACAGAGATACCTTGCTGCTGCTCTATCGGAGTCTAATTCGATCCAAGCTAGACTACGGATCCATAATATATGGAGCAGCAAGGAAGTCGTACCTAAAAATACTGGAACCAATACAAAATGCTGCCCTGCGTCTCTGTCTCGGCGCGTTTCGTACATCACCTATCCCAAGTCTCCATGTGGAGGCTGGAGAACTCCCCATGGATATAAGAATGAAAAAGCTTGCAATGCAGTATATAGTCAAGCTAAAATCCAACCCCACGAACCCTGCTTTTGACTCCATATTTAACCCCACAGAGGTAGAATTATACAATCGAAGGCCTAACGTCATACAGCCGTTGGGCCTTCGAATGAGAGAACCCATCCAAAATTTAACCCCACCCATTGACCAAATCTCTAAAATAGAAACCCCTCAGAATCCTCCTTGGCTAATTAAATTTATCCCTCCTTAATTTCAAAAAAGAAAATACAGACCCAAGCATACTACAAGTCCACTTTAGGGAACTGCAGGAGAGCTACGGAGATTGTGGCACCATCTACACAGACGGATCCAAAATGGAGGGAAAGGTCGCGTGTGCCTGCTCCTTTCGGAACAAAACAATCTCCCGTAGACTCCCCGATGGCTGCTCCATCTTTACGGCCGAATTGCACGCAATATTGCTTGCACTTATGGCCGTAAAAGCATCAGAAAGGAGTAAATTTATAATCTGCTCCGACTTCAAATCTGCATTGCAAGCTTTGGGGCGGATGAAGACTGACATCCCATTGGTACATAAGAGCCTGAAGCTGTTGGACCTAATAACAGCCGACCGTAGGGATGTCACCTTCATCTGGGTCCCCTCCCATGTTGGCATTGAGGGAAACGAAGCCGCAGACAGAGAAGCAAAGAGAGCCCTAAATCATGCGGTGTCAGGAACCCAAATTCCCTACTCGGACCTGAGACAAAGTATTGCCTCTGCCACCTATCGAGAGTGGCAGAACCGATGGGAGGCTGAGACTCACAGTAAACTCAGGCAGATTGTGGCGGATGTCAGGTGGCGGCCCACATCTAAGGGTCTGACAAGGCGTGGTAGCACAACCATGTCCAGACTTAGGATTGGCCACACCTACATCACGCACTCTTTTGTACTGAAGAGAGAGGAGCCCCCACTTTGCGAGTACTGTGACTCTCGCCTCACCGTGGAACATATCCTCGTTGATTGCCCCAGATACCAGGATGTCAGGGCGAAACATTTTAGAGCCACTAATCTAAAAACACTATTTAATAATGTCGACCCTGGGAAGGTACTGGGCTTTATTCGGGAAGTGGGGCTATCTACGAAGATCTGATTTCTGAATTTGTGAACATGCACTATTTACATTAGATTTTTACCAAATATTTAAATTTTTACTACCTTTACTATTTTAACTGTGAATAGACCTTAATTTTAATTATATTACTGTATAGAATCTGGCCCTTGTTGTTTAGAGAGAGAGTAGTCCTTAAGGGACTGCAGGCACGACATGGCCTAAATTGTGCCGATGTGCCTCAAATCAACAAATCAACCGTATTAAGAACTTAGTATCTTGTCACACTGTCCAAGAAGGTGTTGTGTTTTTAGGGTCTCCCTATCACTGTACAGGAAGAACACTCACACACAGGGTCGGACTGGCTTAAAAAACCGGTCAGGGAAATTTGGTCATGGCGGCGGCCCACTTCATCATTAGTTTCATATAAATTTTTTCAATAATTTAATATTACTACTTATTATTAATTTAATTTAATTTTTATATATTTTTCTTTAGTTTCTATAATTATTTCATATATATATATATATAAAAATAATAATAATGAAATTTTTAAGTTCAAAAACCCTACTTTAAGTAGTAAGAATGTTTTTATTTATTACATGTTCAAATTCGTAAATATGCAAAACAACAATAAACAGTTAAATAACTCCTAGTTTTAACAACCTAAACATAAGAAACACTAGAGTCTAAAATTTCAATTCACTATAAACTAATATAACAGCTTTTTCATCGTTTCACTAGTCGATGCTAAAACATCAATGATTTCATTGTTATTGATTCTTGGAAGAAGGTCCTTCTCACAAGACATCAGCATGAATGATTGTAAAGTTGACTGGCTCAGCAAATTTCTTAATCTGTTCAAAATGTATTTCAATTGTGAAAACCACCTCTCACAAGCAACTTGTGATGAGGATAATGTCAAAACAAATTTGTAAGCCAGATACAAATTTGAATAAGCAAGACTTTGCAAATTAAACTTCTGGAGAACAAAATAACAACAAACAATACAATTTTTGCAAGATTTGCATTTATTTCTGTGGTTGTTGCCTGGTAATTCTACTGATTCAGACTGAGACAGAGTCTGATACTTCCATTTCAAAGATCAAATTATATTCATCTTCAAGAGTTGTTTGAAAATTTTCCCATTTTCTTGCAAAATCCAATAATTCAGTTTAAAGATGATCTTTTGTGACAGTATCATCAAATGTTTTGAGCAACCCACTCAGGTGCTGCAGTGCATCACTGGGCATTCTTTTCAGAATTTCTGCAAAATTTCTTAGATCTAAACAAGATAAATCAGCGTCAAGACTACCATGCTCAGAGAATCTCTGTTTTAAACTATTAATTACTTGATCCATAACCATGTTGTGAACATTTACACGAAATTTATCTTTCGCACTTTCAAGTGGTTGGTTGGCTAGAATTCTTTGTTCTTTCAAAACAGTCTGCACTTCAATGTCGAGCTTTCTTGTTTCTAGTTCACTGGTTGCAAATGTTGAGAAATGTGTAGCTGCTTGAAAACTAGAATCAACATTTCTATCTACTTTGCTTAATTCATTGATACTGTCTTGAACCATCTTATAGGCTCGTAGTATATCCATTCCAGTTGTTTGCAAATATTCAGATAATGGCGTTGTGTGTTCAAATATTTTCAGAAATAATTGTGCCGTTAGAATAAATTCAAAACTTGTCAATGAATCTAACAGAGCTTTTGCTCTGTATCGGATATCATTATTGAATTTGTTTGATGTAGAAATATCATAAAATGTTTGTAGCATGTTGTTGTGGGCTAATCTAATCTGACTTCGACTATGTATCAATTATTACTTGACATTAGCCACATAACATTACAAGTTGAATATAGTTGATAACAACATTCAGTTCTATAAAATGATGCTGTATTAACCACTGGGAAATCCGTCCAGTCTTCCTAAAACGTCGCTATATCTAATTACTACTCAACTACTATTCAAAACACAACCTACTTCTAACATAACGCCATATTGGTCTCTTGTTCGCCTAAGTCTACTACGTCATTAGTCTGTCTTACTACGTCATTACTTTTACCGTCGCTAAAACTATACACAATATATTTAACTAACAAAACTAACCTACTCTCTAAACTAGTACATTACAATGTCAATGTACAAAAAATCGATAACTTGTGTTTCTTGATTGCCATGATTGGAATGTTTGGTGAAGAAGTTTCCAAATATTTTAGTAAGAGCTCTGTCTTTTGCCCACCAACGGGTTTCACCAATTACAGATATGTATTTCAATTTGCTATATTCACGCCAAACATTAAATAGTAAATATTGTTATAAACTTGGTGGTGGCACAGAGAGGGGTAGTGGTGTGTGTATAGTCAGCCGACGCAAATCGCCCCAGGCCAGCGCTAGACGAGCGGTCAACTGTGACGAGCTACGACGGTCAGCCGATTCGAGTGTCAACAGGACAGTTCGGGAAGGATCGCCGTCGTGAACAGAGCTCAGAGGCGTCACGAGAGTTGTAGTCATCTGACCACCTAGAAACGTCGAGCGGCGTTCTGTCAGGTTCGAGAACGCCAGTAGGGACCCTATATAAGGAGCGGAGGTGACGCAGTCAAGACGGTTCAGAGAGTTCAGAACACGGTCGACTACAGCACAGTTCAACGGTGTGGTTCTGTACGGAGCATTACGACGGTTCAGTGCGGAGTACTGTCAAGTACAGTTGAGACGAACGGCGTCTTGATCTTGGTCTGTGATCGAGTCCGACACAACGAGCCCAAGTGTGTGAAGTCAGTCCTGAACTGTTGAACCCAGTGCAAGCCCGGAACGAGACGGAGAGGCCAGTGCAAGACTTGATACGGCGGAACGGTGTTATCGGAGAGATATTTGTTATCGCAGAGCTATTTGTACTGTTCTACGTGCTGCCAATTGTACAGTATAGGCTGTTATTTATGGACATTAAACCTTTACGTTATTTTGGAGCCCTGACTTGTCAAGTTCTTTAAGTTGGTGGTGTATGGTGCAGTTTGCAGAGAGCCTGGATAGTGAGATTCGTAACAATATGATTCCCGAAGAAAGACTGCACATGTGTTTAAAACCCCAAATAAAGTAACAACAACCGCTTTTTTTAGTGACGTCACCCATTACTAAATTTAAGACATGGGCATAACACCTAACATGAATCTGGCCCGGAGAAACTGTATTTAACCAGGCATTGAATCCATTGTATTGACCTTGCATATTAGACGCGCCATCGGTGGAATTGCCAATACATTGATTGACATCAATGCCTAACTTTTCAAAGACGCCACAAACCAAATCACACATTCCTTTTCCAGTCTTTGTTTTGGCAGTTGGCAGCCGCCGGCCCACCGGGAATTTCCAGGTGTCCCGGCGGCCCAGTCTAAGCCTGCACACACACACATATACAAATTCACGCGCGTGCCAGCTTCACCTCTCACATGACCTCGCTGGCTGTTGAATCTATCGTGCATGCATCTTCCCCCGTCTCTCTGTCATCCTGACATCGGAAATCGTTTTTTGGAACTCGCTTGGTAAGCGATTGGGCAGTGGCCTGTTCTGAATAGTGCTAGTATTACTGTTCCCTTCTGTCGAGCCGCCCCTGTCACAATCCACGCACCGTGTCTCAAAGAATCATTTTTTCAATTGGAAGACACCCTCAAGACAATATTGATATAGTTCCTAGGGGAGGGGGGACGTTTTAGTGCAAATTGTTTCAAGCCACCTTTTTGTATGTCTTTAAAAAGAATGATGCATAATATGCATCTGTTTTATATGTGTGTTTGTGTTTAAACGTATTTTTTAATTTAAAAAAAACAACAATAGTTATTATAGTTTTGCCCATTACATTTGGAATCGCACTGCCGTTCCTTTGGATACATCAGCTGCGTGGAGAGAGGGAACTGATGTAGGGACTACATCGTTCCGACAAGAGCTAATGTCCAGGCATTCATCTCATTTCCATGAGATGATCCAAAGTCGCTTCGCGACTGAAGGAGACCATAGTAACATTAAAATGTATGTGTCGGTTTGAATGTTGTCTAAAAACAAAATCAAACAATGATAGAAAAAAAATCGATGCAATTTTTTGTTTTTACGAAAATGGTTTATGTAATTTATTGTATCTCCAACTAAAAAAAATTAATAGAAAATGGATACATTTTACCTTTTGCGTTTCGCACACCTAGCCTATAATTTATTTGGGGTGGGGTAAGCATGTCAATACCAAACGTTAGTATTCCAAAGAAGCGTTAATGTTAGGCATCTGTGTTACGCCGACCACCTCTGAGCTTACTAAAAAAAAAGTGCCCTGCCCAGTGTAACTGTCGGACTATAAGAAGTTCATACAATTTCGCAAGAATATCGATGTTTGTGGTGCAGTCTATCCATATCAACCTCTCTTTAAAGCAATGCGTCATTTGATACTATGCTTCCCAGATATGTGAAGTTATCTACCACGCTAAGGGGTTCTATGCGCGGTGATCTTTGGGTTGAGCAGGTTTTATTGGGTGGCTTCTGGAACATGACTTCCCCGATCTTTAAGCCCCGCGCTAAGTCTAGGTATAAATTATTAAATTAAACCATTATAATTTATAATAGGGTTCCCGTGGTCTCCTTGTTTTCAAGGAGCTCCTGGAAATCTCCTGAAACTCACAAAAATGTCCTTAAAATAGACAAAAAATTGTCATTTTGGGTGTCAATCAGTAAGGTGAACGCCAGTCCTACGCATGATTAAAAAAAAACGGCATCGTCAGCATTCATTAAATAAAAATGTAATGCAAAGACGAATTTATTTTCTAATACAAAATCTTCATTTTCACTTATTATCCTTATCCCTACCCTGATTGGGCCGCGCGCAATCCATTTCATAGGACCCCGCAACTGTTAGGACCGGCCCTGGTTATCAAGTTCAGTGTGTGCAAGTAAGGCATAGATAAGCTGTGTTATGACCATTTCCTATGTTTTTGGTATGGGACAGTAGACTTCGAAGCTTGACCACATTGCAATAATTCACCAGCAAAATAATAACAAAGTAAAAGCTACCCACGGGTCTACGCAATTAAAATGTAAACAATTTATAAAGCCTTTAAAAGACATTTAAAGACAATAACTAATCATACATCAACAAATTTAATTTCATTATTTTTCTTCCATAGTTACATAATAGATCAATCTACAATAAGATGGTGCACAAATGGTGCCAATTGATTCATTAAAACTTGTTCTTGTTTGCTAAGAAATGTCTTAGTGTACTGCTGTGAGCCTAGTGACGTCAGCGGTGTCAATTTTTTTTTTACTTGTGAAGTCATTCATTCATAAAACATTTTAGCCAAAATTAATTTTTCGATAATGAGACATTTTCAACCCGTTATAACGGTCGACCTCGAGTTTTCCCGATTTGGCCAATGAGTTGAGAATTTTTCTCATTAATATTCACATACCGGTACCTTGAACTTTTTTTTTTGTGACCTTTCGCACCGGTACGGTGTACTGGCACCTTTTGAAAAAAGTATTACTTTTCTTGTATTTTAACGTATATTATTAATTTTTAGTAATTAAAAGTTAGGCAATCAACTACTTAGTACCGGCACCTATTTTTTCTTAAAAAGCACTGTATATATTTAATTATATATACTGTTGTGGGCTAATGTAATCTGACTTCGACTATGTATCAATTACTACTTAACATTAGCCACAGAACATTACAAGTTGAATATAGTTGATAACAACATTCAGTTATATAAAATGATACTTTATTAACCACTGGGAAATCCGTCCAGTCTTCCTAAAACGTCGCTATATCTAATTACTATTCAACTACTATTCAAAACACAACCTACATGTTGGTCTCTTGTTCGCCTAAGTCTACTACGTCATTAGTCTGTCTTACTACGTCATTACTTTTACCGTCGCTAAAACAATACACAATATATTTATCTAACAAAACTAACCTACTCTCTAAACTAGTATATTACATTTCCTCCCCCCTTTCTAATGTTTAACAATTTTTTACAAAAAGTACAGTAAAATGTCTTTACAATAGCAAGGAGAATTTTGTTTGAAAAAACAAATACAATAAATATGGGGGGTAAGTTCAATGACAATTCACCAAAGTAAGTCCTTTGACATCCAACAAGGTAAGCTCAATAACACACTATTACTGACCAAATAGTAATGTCACTGTAAAACACAACTTTTAAAAGTCAATATAGTCTCTGACACAAGATTACTGCTGAGTGAGGTATCTGACGTGATACACAGTTCAATACTAAGACTTCTGTTGAGTGCGGTACGTGATGTGACACATAGTTCAAAGTGGTAACCTTTCTGCACATAGTGTAACAGTCCATGAGTACGAAACATCACGTTGTAGTTACCACAAGTTACGCTGTACAAGGTTCAAGCTACTACGTTGTACAAGATAAGGTTCATCACGTCACAATAATGTTGTTTACGATGCCAAGTACCATCTCACTGTCCATCTCACTGTCCATCTTCAAGATCATCAAGAAGCATCACAACTTCATGTCATTTTCCTATTATGGATACAAACAGTAAAACATCCATTAACAACGTATTTACAACGTTTAAACAGTGAAATCCCTACATTCACAACCCATCAATAGATTCAAGCTTATTTCTTCCTTCGTTTACCATTTCCTCTGGAATCTAAAATTTACAAATGATCGATGTGATGATACACACAAAGAAAATATAATACTTCTGCTCATACTTACTTTCCAATAAGCTTTCAATATATATTATCTCCCTTTAAAACTACAACTCTTCAAATTATTTCCCTTTCTCACCAATACAGTTTTATGAGTGCCATACTATAGCATACAAATAAATAGCATAACATACACAACTTATTTACAACCTAAAAGAACTCAACATGTTCATTCACTATACAATTAAACCAATGCTGGTATATATATCTATATATACTTATAAGTAAACCATCAAGAATTTACTTTCTCCAACTATATTCTGCTTCTCCATTTCGTCTTTGGTAAGGTCTATATGACCTACAATTGTCCCTTGTACCCTGGTACTCATCAGAGTTACATCTTCTCTGAGGGTTCCCTCTATGATACTGTCTATCATAGGCATTTCTATCAAAATTTCTGTCATACTCATAATGGTCAGATCTCCTATCTGAATGGTCACAACTTCTACATTGTCTGGCTATATGTTCCTTTCTATGACATTTAAAACAAATTTTACCATTAGAATTTCTTTGTCTCATTTTGTATTCATGTCTTCTATTCCAGCTATCAATCTCTCTTTGAGTCAGTTCCTTTAGTCCATGTATATTGCCTAAAAGCAAATCATGAGACAATCCTGGTATTGCTAAACCTTTACAATAACCAGTATAAAATGGTGTTTCTAAGAAAACTCTACAGGCTTGATAGGGCTTTATACTGCCATCTATCAACCTTACTTTTTTCTCATATCCTAAGAAACAATCTGGTTTAACTAAGTTACTCTAATTCCAACTGTACTACATCCAGAATCTTTTACAAACCTCATAGGTTTCCCATTTATAAAACCAGAGTGTACTCTCACTCTATTGGTTTCATCTTCTGCAAAATGTATTTCTTCTACACCCCAACAATAGTTCATCTCTTCTACTTCTTCACTTTCACTACTTTCTCTACTGTCCCTATCATTGGTGAAATACACTCTACTTGTGTTATTTCTGTTTCTGTTCTCTTTCAACTCAACTTTCCTACTCTGTTTCCTGTAACTGTCCCTATTTTCTGATCTATTGTACTTCACTTTTTTACAATGTGCAGCATTATGTCCTCTACCTTGACAATTAAAACAGATGATCTCTCTATAGTTTGTATTATCTCTATTTCTATCATTTCTGCTTTCATGTCTAACTTTATTCTTAGTTTCTTTACTATATCCTACAAAATCAACCTGTTTCTTGTCCTTCTCTGAAAATGAATTAGGATAAGCATTGCTGTAGGTTCTCATAATAGTAACTATGTCCTCTAAAGTTTGTGGTTTTCTCTCTTGTATAAATGACTGTAACTGAGATTCACATTTGTTTGTAAAGTTATCTATCAAAATAAAGTTTTTAAGTCCCTCATAGCTTTGATCTATTTGCTCAAATGACATCCATTTACAGAAATAATCTTTTTCAAGATTTACTGTTGTTTGAGGATCTATCTGACTACTAGGAAAATTTTCAAAATATTTTTTCCTAAATGTACTGGCATTATGACCATAGGCATTAAGAAGCTCTTTCTTTAATGTATCATAACTATTCTGAATGGTATGATCATGGTTCTGACAAATAGTTAATTGAACAAAATCAAGTAAGATTTGAGACCATTCACTTTCTCTTATGTTACAACTGCTCATTTTGATCTCAAAACGCTTTAAATAATCTGAAATACTGTCTTTATCTTCCTGAAAGGGCTGCAGTTTCTTTCTCAGCCAATGATTAGTACTTTGATTATCTCTATTTTCATTCATGTTATTACCATTACTTGTACTATTACTATTGTTTATGTTTTCACTCTGAACAGTAGGCCTATCATTTGTGTTATTATCATTGCTAGTCTTATAAGTATTTGTATTTTGTTTCTTCAATTCAGCATCTAACCTCAATTTCTCTAAATCATACTGTAATTTTCTATCTGCCTCTTCTTTTATTAATTGTGCTTCCCTATCTCTTTCTTTCTCTCTACGCTCTGTTTCTAGTTTAGCCTTTTCCATTTCTAATTTATCAATTCTCTCTCTATATATATTCACCATTTGTTGTACATAACCAGTTAGGTCCTTGCCTTTAAGTTCTAGTTGTTTAGCCTCAGCAATAATTTGCTGGCGAAAAGTCTCCATATAATCTCTTGGAGCTGTAGCCAATATGTTACTATTATAATCTTACACAACACTATTTCTATATATAGTAACGGTACTTATTAGATCAACTGATAAAAAGTATTATTCTTTCCAATATACTGTATAACACTCAACTTTTCGCTATAATGTCAACAAAACTGTTTTGTGACAACTTACTTATATACTCAATAAACTCACATTAACATCAATGTACTTCACATATATATCCAACCAATACACCAACTAGTCTAAATGTACACTGACATAAGATCTAGAAACATTTCTAAGTACTAATAATATACTCAAACTTTTCAATGACCAACCCTTTACATCAATCGGCTAACTACCGAGATTCTTACGTTAAAACACTGGTTTCTTACATAGAGAATAGTGTACTGCTAATTGTCTAGACTCACCTTAGATCTAGATTACTACTCGATAAAGCTAAATAAATGTAGCCTACTTTATCAATACGTAGATTATCACACAGAATAATTAATTGAATAAAGAAATAAATATATACACCAAATAAATCTATGAAAGATGAGACTTTCGTCTGATAGAAAGATAAGAAACAAGAGTGATACAATAGTTTAAAACGGTACGAGACTTATACAAAAAAAAAAAGAAAGAAATGATTCACGTTTACATACAAGACAATTAGACAACTATACGTTTACGTGGGCTCCTTGCTAGTAAATACCCAATTTTAAGAACACTCCCGGTTCACCCTGATTTAACCTGGTAGCAATAAACTAGCAAGTGGCCACTGAGTCCTACAGAATCTATTTTAAACAGACTAATAGAAGGAAAAATAAACTTATCTTTTATATTGAAATCCCTTTCGGCCAACAAGTATCACACAAGGGTCAGAGGTCAGTTCAGGCTCCTCCGTCCTGGCAATCTGGATGGCTTCGGTTCACAGCTCAAGTGTAGATCAACTCCTGGCACAGTGTTGCAATCACCAAACACACAGTGTAATGTTCTCTGAAGGTGACGATATCGGTTTACAGCTCAAGTGTAGATCAACTCCTGGCACAGTGTTGCAATCACCAAACACACAGTGTAATGTTCTCTGAAGGTGACGATATCGGTTCATTCAAACTTCAGGTTCCACAGTTCCTCAAGGCAGACAGTAACGGCTCAGGTTCCTCTTCGACGAATGAGTTCTAAAGTGGCAAGAGTGCAGTCAATCTGGCAGCAACAGTTCAATGTCCTCTACGACGAATCCCTTCTACGGCGTCTGATTCAATGATGACGACGATAATAATAATTCACAACTACTTCGACGCTAATGTCTCTGGTGCAGCGCGCAGTCCCCGATGAAAACAAGCTCACAGATGTGGTGAGGTATACGACGAAAATGTAGTCTGCGACGACTCAAAACAATCCTGACGGAGACAAAGATGAAGTTCTAATGTCTCACTTCCACTAATATCTTATCTTATGTAATACAGACGTTGCTTCAAAAAAGATGATGATTATGTCCTACGCGTCATACATTTAGTCATGCATATTAACCAATGACTTAAATTCTGCCAAGTCGCTGATTTTCCTGGCTAGCTAAGGCAACCCATTCCATGCTCTAATAGCACTAGGGAAGAAGGAGTATTTGTACAAATTTGTCCTAGCATATGGGACGAGGAGTGTGCCTTTATCTTTGTGTCTTTCAGAGTATTTTATTAAATTTTTTGTATTTGAAGATTATGGTTCAGTGTTTTATGTATTATTGCTACTTTACTTTTGAGCCTTCTGTCCTAAAGGCTTTCTAAATTTAGTGATTTTACTAATGGTGTCACTCTAGTCAAATGTGAATATTCGTTTGTTATGAATCTCACTGCTCTATTTTGTGTTTGTTCCAGTTTCTTAATGTTTTCTTGAGTTGAGGGGTCCCAAACGGAGGATGCATATTCTATTATTGGCCTAACCAAGGTTAAATAACATTTTATTTTTATGTTCTTATTTGATTTATAGAAATTTCTTTTAATAAACCCTAATGCTTTGTTGGATTGTTTTATAGTTTTATCAATATGTGGATTCCATGACAGTTTTTCATTTAGGCCTACTATAACACCTAGGTATTTTGCGTTTTTAGTCTGTGTTACTGGTTTGCCATGAATAAGATAAGTGGAATTAATTTGTTTTAGTTTTTTTGTCACTATCTTCAGGTCAGAAACAACAGTATGCTAAAGTCAATACTGAGACAAACTGGTGGTGCTGTCTCACTCAAGAGAGATACAAAAAATGGCTAAGTCCAACTCTCTCTCTAATGAACAAAATACGCAACCTCACAGGTTGAACATACGATCACGCAGTGTGGTAGTAGGGTATACCATCACTTGTGTGTAGATCTAGTGGATCTAGACTAGTACTTTAGAAGAATGACGTCTTCTATACATCACTGTCTAACTGACAAAGTAATTCTAACGGTCAACTCCTTGCAAAGTTAATAACGAGCGCCGCTCAAAATACTGTACTTCACGCCGAATAACTTACTTGACAGCGAAGTAAAACTGTCGACTTCTCAATGTCCCACGAACTCTAGTTCAACTGCTACAAATTTCTGGCTCACTTCAGGCAATGTTCTGGCGTTCTTCGATCCCTTCACTGGGTCGTCAAAATAATGGCGTGGGTTTCGTTCTGGCCTCGGGGTCGCCAAAATAATGTTGTGGGCTAATCTAATCTGACTTCGACTATGTATCAATTATTAGGCCTACTTAACATTAGCCATAGAACATTACAAGTTGAATATAGTTGATAACAACATTCAGTTATATAAAATGATACTTTATTAACCACTGGGAAATCCGTCCAGTCTTCCTAAAACGTCGCTGTATCTAATTACTATTCAACTACTATTCAAAACACAACCTACTTCTAACATAACTCCATGTTAGTCTCTTCTTCGCCTAAGTCTACTACGTCATTAGTCTGTCTTACTACGTCATTACTTTTACCATCGCTAAAACAATACACAATATATTTAACTAACAAAACTAACCTACTCTCTAAACTAGTATATTACAATATTTATATTTTAATATATATATATTATAATGTTGCTGTCAAATTTATGGGTATACAATTATTGTGTTGACAAAATATAGTTTAAGGAACCTTTTGTGAGCATTCAGATGTAATCTAAGCAATCTGTTGAATAAAGTGAACTAACTGATAAAGAAAAGATCAACAGCTATAACAACCTACTACATAAAGCTAGTGCTACCAAGATCAGCAGCTATAACAACCTACTACATAAAGCTAGTGCTACCAAGATCAGCAGCTATAACAACCTACTACATAAAGCTAGTGCTACCAAGATCAGCAGCTATAACAACCTACTACATAAAGCTAGTGCTACCAAGATCAGCTGCTATAACAACCTATTACATAAAGCTAGTGCTACCAAGATCAGCAGCTATAACAACCTATTACATAAAGCTAGTGCTACCAAGATCAGCTGCTATAACAACCTACTACATAAAGCTAGTGCTACCAAGATCAGCTGCTATAACAACCTACTACATAAAGCTAGTGCTACCAAGATCAGCTGCTATAACAACCTACTACATAAAGCTAGTGCTACCAAGATCAGCTGCTATAACAACCTACTACATAAAGCTAGTGCTACCAAGATCAGCAGCTATAACAACCTACTACATAAAGCTAGTGCTACCAAGATCAGCAGCTATAACAACCTACTACATAAAGCTAGTGCTACCAAGATCAGCAGCTATAACAACCTACTACATAAAGCTAGTGCTACCAAGATCAGCAGCTATAACAACCTACTACATAAAGCTAGTGCTACCAAGATCAGCTGCTATAACAACCTACTACATAAAGCTAGTGCTACCAATATCAGCAGCTATAACAACCTACTACATAAAGCTAGTGCTACCAAGATCAGCTGCTATAATAACCTACTACATAAAGCTAGTGCTACCAAGATCAGCAGCTATAACAACCTACTACATAAAGCTAGTGCTACCAAGATCAGCTGCTATAACAACCTACTACATAAAGCTAGTGCTACCAAGATCAGCTGCTATAACAACCTACTACATAAAGCTAGTGCTACCAAGATCAGCAGCTATAACAACCTACTACATAAAGCTAGTGCTACGCTACCAAGATCAGCTGCTATAACAACCTACTACATAAAGCTAGTGCTACATGCATTTGTGTTCACAGAAAAGGCACATGCTGAAAGAAAAACAGAAGGCAAGCTCTGGAATGCAGGCCCATGGGCGTAGCCAGGATTTTTTTTCGGGGGGGGGGGAGTTTGAGGGGTGGATTTTTTCTCTCCCCCCCCCCCGACACCCCCCCCCCCCCCGGCGAAAGTTTTTCTTCTATGTATTTATGTGTGTGTGTATGTACATAATCTTTATTGCATTCTGACCCTTCATTCTTTTGGAAGACGTTTATTGTGCCCTAAAATAGGTTCTTCCATGAGTTAATGGGAAAATTGTAGATTCCCCGCCATTATTAGCTAGGGGCTCTGGGGGAGCGCTAGCAGCTCCCCCAGCGCGGGGCGAAGCCCCCCGCCAATCACTATTTCTGATATTGAAAGCCAACAGAATGCATATTCTGAGGTATCTACAGTGCATTTTCCTGCTATTAAAAAGTTTTATTTCAAAAACCTAATGTGCTATTCTTACTGACTTAGACCCTCCCGCGCCGTTTGGCGCATTTGCCGTCAAGCTGTTTCCATAAAATTGTAGATTACCTGCCAATACTAGCAATGGGGTCTGGGGTCAAGCTGTTTTCATAAAAATCTGTCACTGGTAATGTCTGAAGCCTCTTCCCACCTGCCATGAGGACCTCAATGAATGAGTGGCGTTGTACTAGGATATCATTGCAACTCTTCTTATGCGTAATTCATTTAGTCGGAGAACATGTCCCGCAAACCTCATGCGACGCTCTGTCACAATCTTAATAAGGGGTCAAACCCCAGTTCGGCATAGGATTTCCTTGATTTAGACCCGATCTCTATAACTGACTCCTAAAATCTGTCTTAGCCTTCTTTGTTGAGCCACATTTAGTGTTTTTCAATTTCGGCAGATGACTATTCACTGCAGTTTATTAAGGGAGCCCTGCCACTGGTAAAAATGTGTAACCTCTCTTGAATACGCTCTTGGAATTAAGTGACTGTAGTTTGCTTTAGATTTTATATCAAAAAGAGAAGTTTTATCGTCAAAATCATCTGTTGGGGGTTTTCCACCTCAAAATGCTCTGTAAGGGGGATCTTAAACTCAAAACCATCTGGAGGGGTTTTAAACTTTTAATAAACGCCATCTGTAGAAGAGGGGTTTAAACTCAAAACCCCCGATTGGATTGGCTACGCTCAAATAATTTTTGTGTGTAATTTGCTTTTTTTTTTTTTTTATATTGAAGAGGTATTTTTTAGCATCAAATCCATCTGAATGGGGGTTTAAACTCAAAACCCCTTTTGGCAACGCTCATAGCATTTTGAGTGCGTAATTTGCTTTTTTTCTTCAACTGAAGATGTATTTTTTAGCCTCAAACCCCCCTGGCGGGGGTTTTTAACTCAAAACCCCTTTGGCTACGCTTATATATTTTAGAGTGAGTAATTTGATTTTATTTATATTGAAGAGGTACTTTTTAGCTTCAAACTCCACCGGAGGGGAGTTTAAACTCAAAACCCCTTTGACTACACTCATAACATTTTGAGTGTATAATTTGCTTTGTTTGTATTATTAAAGAGGTATTTTTTACCTTCAAACCCCGCTGAAGTGGGGTTTAAACTCAAAACTAAGTCAAAACCCCTTTAGCTACGCTCATAACATTTTGAGTGCGTAATTAGCTTTTTTTTTTATATTGTAGACGGGGTTTATCGTAAATTTTGGAGGGGGGTTTAAAATCAAAATCTCCCTTAACTGTGCTCTTGAAATAAGGGGATTTTCGTTTGCATTTTTTTTGTTTTGTTTTTTGTTTTACAGAAGAGGAGGAGTTAACTGCAAAAACCCCAAGTAGGGGGTTTAAAACTCAAAACCCCTGGTAGGGGGTTTTAGACTCAAAACCCCTGGTAGGGGTTTTTAAACTCGAACCCCCCTGGTAGGGGGTAAAAAACTCAAAACCCCATTGGTTGTGCTGGGGCAAGTGATGGTTTAGTATTAAAATCTCACCTAAAATAAACAAAATCAAAGGAAAAAATCATTCACTAAATTCCGATCGGGGGGGGGGATTTCATTTCGGGGCCAAACCCCCCCCCCCTGGCTACGCCCATGTGCAGGGCTACATCTGAGGTCTTTGTATGTATGATGTTTGTAATGGTTTCATTATAATATTAATAGTATTTCATCATCCAAATCTCATTTCTTGTGTTTTGCAGGTACATATAGGCTATCTACCCAACAACAAAATTTTAGGTCTGAGTAAATTAGCCAGGTAAGTTTTTGCTCAGCATTTGATTTTTCACTTTCTATTGATACAATAAACACAATTGACACACATAAATTAAGAAATGTAAAATTTTGGGGTTAATCAAAAGATTATTGAATTACAAAGTGTTAAAGAGTCAAGCAGACTGCTACATCATTCTCTGAAGTGACTATGACTATGTCCTTGATACTTTTACATGCAGCCAGTCTTCTAAGCCTGAAACAACTTTTTTAAAATGCTTGATTTACTTTACTTTAATTTTTTAAGGACTAAAATTATCCTGTACATTGTGTTCAGTTCCTCTCATAGTTCATCTCTGTGCAAATATTGCACACAATGTGCCACCTTTTATTTAGATTCTAAAATAATAAGTTTTAAAAAGTGGCTGAGTTCTTAGAAAACATTGTTACTCTCCACAAACTATCTTTAATAAGGGCACCATTATCTTGTTGACTGTCAGAAAAGATTTTATCCAATGGACATGCATGGATCTTCAACCCAAGTCCTGTCTTAAGGTTCCACGATGGCAGTGCCCATAACCATACTATGATAGGGTTAGGCCACTTATGTAGCACACAGTCTGTGATACACCCTCCCCTTGCTATAATCAGATAAAGCCTAAGCTAACCATGGGGAATTCTGTAAGTGCCACAATGCCATTGAAGGGTCACCAGTTCAGTTGCTGCTTCTGATGATGACTTCCTTGTGGAACAGCATGGAGGACTTGTTTAACTGGTTTGGCATAAATTATCAGATCTTTTTTTCACAAAAACAAAACCATATATGTATTTATGTATGCTAATTTTTTTTTTCAGAATAGTTGAAGTATATAGCAGACGCTTACAAGGTAGTTTTTTTTATAATCTTTTTTACATTAGCCTTGTAACACCATGGAAAAATTGTAGGTCTCTGAAAAGATTTATTTCTGATTGACATATGCTAAACAAACAATCTTTAAGTCTCAACTGTAACCTTTTTACTAGCTTGATGGTTTTTTAAATATTTTTATTTCTTTCACTTTTCTTCTGATAAAGACTAAAAAAAAACACAATCTTAGAATTTAATTTTGATCTAAAAAATATAAATAAATTTGGTCTATAGTACCATCTGGTAAAAATAGCAAATATTTATAAGCAATTGGCTCTATTCCAACAGCATATGTTTGAATAAAAAATGGTTAGTTGATTATTCCATTTTTTTTCTGGTAGGCCGATGTTGCAACTAGCAATAAATTATACATTTAGTCTCTTCTTTGTTTCATTATATGTGCAATGATGCTGTAACATGAGATGATGAAATAGACTAGCCGTCATCAGCATATTTTCCCAGTCTTTTGAACTCTGGGCCTTTTCTTTAATATAAATAAATGTATAAATTTTAACCATTTAAAAATTTACTTAACAAAAAACTTTTTTTAATATTCTTACTTTTGAAGCTCTTGGCTTCCAAACAGTGAGTCCTGGGTTTGAATCCTGATGAAGACTGGGATTTTTAAATTTGGGATCTTTAGGGCAGTTCTGAGTCCACCCAGCTCTAATTGGTACCTGACATTTGTTGTGGAAAAAGTAAATGTGGTTTTTTCTTGTGCTGGCCACATGACACCCTCATTAACCATGCACCACAGAAACAGATGACCTTTACATCATCTGCCCTATAGATGACCAGGTCTGAAAAAGATACTTTACTTTTACTTTCGAAAAGTCCTAAGTCTTTTCAAAAAGTCACTAAATGCCTTTTAATTATTCACTTTTTGTCAAACAAGTTAATATATATCTCACACATTTTAATGATTAGAACTTTGTAAATATGTGCCATCCTAAATCCCTAATATTCATTAAAGTAGATTTACTTATATTTGTAATGATGTTCCTAATAAATTAATATTTTTTTCTAGTTCAAGAACGGCTCACCAAACAAATAGCTTTAGCCATTACAGAAGCCATTCAGCCAGCAGGAGTTGGAGTTGTTGTAGAAGCATGGTAAGTTAACAGATGGAGTGGATATAATTTTACTACCGTATATGTTTGTTGATATTTATAAATATCTTAACTAATTAATGATTGTAAGTCATAACATAGAAGCCAAAAAGAGGAAAGCAAAAACAGGGCCATCCACATCTGCCTTTTTAAAATCTGTGGAAAAGGCTGTGGAAGTCACTATGACTGGACTCTGTGAAGAGAACTTGCCACCATATGTGATGAAATGGCATTGGGGGAGCTAAGTCTAAGTAATATGCTAAGACAATTGTTTCCTTGTGAAAGTTAGCTTTATATGTACATGTATTATGTCTATAGAATTTGGTATCAAATAAATATTACGGATA
This sequence comes from Biomphalaria glabrata, assembly GCF_947242115.1. Taxonomy (NCBI): domain Eukaryota; kingdom Metazoa; phylum Mollusca; class Gastropoda; family Planorbidae; genus Biomphalaria; species Biomphalaria glabrata. Next base: position 17,719,478 of record NC_074713.1, on the reverse strand, counting down.
TGGAGGATATGGAAAACATGAAGTAAATTTTTATTTTAAAAAAATTATTGTCAAAATTTAACATCTTTCCAGTCAGTTACAGTAAATTAGATTATGCCTGATGTTTCTGTTAAAGTTAAAAAAGTTACTTGTATTATGTATGATACTTGATAATAGAGCTGCATAAAGATAACTTTGTTACTTATGGCTTTAAAACTATTAAATTTATAAAATACTGATAGAATTGTTACAAAATTTTGACTTTTTAACAATCAATAAATCAAACTTGCCAACCAACAATTAGTTCTATATAATTTGTAAGATAGAATTATTGGTTAAAAATTGATAATGGAAATGAATAGATATAAGATAGGCAAAGCATTTAAAATAGGCTTGAATGTATGTGTTTAAATAATTTCAAAGTTAAATGTTTCCTTTTCTTTTTTTTTTCACTACCAGTCACATGTGCATGGTGATGAGAGGGGTCCAAAAACTAAACAGCAAGACTATAACCAGTACAATGCTAGGAGTTTTCAGAGATGACCCTAAGACCAGGGAGGAATTTCTGTCTCTAACTTTAACTAAATAATTGATCTTACATGAGAGCTATATTAAGACAGCTTGGATTATTTAAAAAATACTCCTGCTCAAAATGTTTACATTTACGCATTGCTGAGACCAAGCCAGTACTGTTTTCATTTTTATTTTTATAATTTTTATTTTAATAATTTTGTTTTTAGAAGAGATATGTGATGCTTATTATATTTATTTTGAAAAAAACAATAAACTACATTTTGAATAAGACTAGCTTATACTAAAGTACCTGTATTTCATGACTCCAAGTTTAAATGATCAATTGCATTGTATCTTTACTTTTGGAGAAAAAAAACAAGTTGTCAGCTGTTATCAGGTTGAGTTTTAAAAAACAAAATAAAGAATAAAAAATTATTCATAGGCTATATTTTTAATTAAAGTGTATCATAATTATATTCTCATTACAATATGAAAAATGAAACTTTTTAAATATCAAGCTCATTTTTAAAAAAAGTAGATGTTTCATAAAAAAATGATTTTAAAGCCTTTAAATTCAAAATCGAATTTATACTATGTTCCTACTAATAGAAATTAATATCTACATTAGTATTCATTTTCTTTCACTACATGTACCTAGAGAAAACATAAAGTGACCATAAATATTAATTTCTTTAGATTATTGATTAAGTGCTTTCTAATTTCATTGAAAATATGTATGGGTGCATTACATACAGCAAAATTGTATTTTTATCTGAAAGAGAAAATACATTTTTAACTTTTTTTCCTATCCAGCTAACTTTTGTGCTTATTAATAGAGGTATATATATGGTATTTTAGCATTGTACAGGAAAATGGGCAAAACATCTTTTAAAAATTATATTGAACTTCATTTGACAGCCTCTTATATAAAATTGTTGCATATTTATTGGTAGTGGGTAACTTTAATAAATCATATTGTTAATGGTATATTTAGCACTATCAAGATGTATAAATTATTGTTCCACTTTAAGTATAAAACTAAAATCATGTATCTTATTCTTGAAATAATTAGCCCTTAAGAGAATATGTTTGATTATATATCATATATATATGGATTTGAAAAGACAAAGGATGCACCCTAATGAATTACTGGTGTTGGCTTCTTCTCCTTGAATTGGTGCAGAATCTAAGTAACACATTTCAAAAATCTTTTTTTTTTTCAAGCGTTGATAAAAATATCTTATAAAATTGTTTGAAGTTTGTTGTTGTAAGCCTTCAATTGTTTTCATTTTTGTTTTTTTTTTACTGTCATAATTTGTGATCAGTACAGCATCTTTATTCATTTTCAATAAATCATTCACTGTATTTTATGTTGATTTATCTCTAGTTTATCCTTTAATATTAAATTTTATTCATTTATTGTAAGTACTGTCAATTTTTCTCTAGTCTATCTTTTCATATTAATTAAATTGTATTCATTTCAAAATTGAGAATTCAAAAAAAAAATATCTTGACTACAAAAACATCTGTATTTATGACCACAAATTAATGAATTTATGACCACAAATTAATGTAATTTCTTTTTTCTTCATGGATAGAAAAATTTGACAGAGTATATATATAATGACATATTTTATTTGGTTTAAACTAATAGTTAATGAAATTACTTATCCCAACCCTCAAAAAAGGAATATTCTTTCATAAAGGTCCATTGCATGTTTAAAAGAAAATTTTGATTGACATATCTTGCTTACTGCATTAACAGGGTTGACAATTTTTGTGTTCTATTCTCTACCATAGTCATTCCAGTGCTGGTCACTATCCCTTTGCAATATCGTATAACTTTTTTTTCCGAACTGTGCTTATTATTAGAGATATTTAATTATCTGATGATGGCTCACAAAATGTTGCTTTTTCAAAACAAGGTCTAAGAGTGTTCCTCAAAATAATTTCAGTTAGTTTGACTTGATACTAACAGTTCAGTAATCCATGCTCAAGATTTTATTACTTAAGTAAAGTCAAACTATTAAATAAAAATGTGCACAAAACCTCTTTTGTTTAATAAATTGAAATATTAAATACCTCATTTCAATCTAGAACTAAATTACAAACTTTTAATTTTTTTTTTTGCTACTTATCCTTCACATTTTGTGTGTCATCATCATGTACATAATATATAAATGTTTCCCCTTTGTTTTTCAACTTTTTTGTTATATTCTTTGCATTTAAATGATGTGTAATGTATCCTGTTGGGTATTGATGCTAGTGAAGTATATGATGCATACTTTTATTTGTTCATGTCATAACAGAATATAACAAGATTGCACTAAGAGAAAATGAATGCAAGAAACACTGAACAAATATTTCACAATGAAAACTTGTATGATTTACTTAGTTCCCCTTTCAGACCTTGTGATCTATAGGGCAGATGTGTAAAGGTCCTCTGTTTTTGTGGCCCATGGTTAATGAGGGTGTCATGTAGCCATCACAATTACCAACTGCCTTTACTTTCCCCAACTAATGTCAGGTACCCATTAGAGCTGGTTGGACTCAGACGCGCCCAAAGTTCCCGAAATTAAAAATCCTAGTCTTTACCAGGATTTGAATCCAGGACCTTGGTTTGGAGGCCAAGCACTCTATCGCTCAGCCACCGCTGATATACTTACTTTATAGAAAAATGTTGTTGGCCTCCTTCTATTATATAATGACTAAGGTTCATATTGTTAAAAAAGATGAAAGTCTAGGCATTATTTATGATGGAAACAATGTCGCCCACAAAGCAGCTAATGTGTCCAAAGGAACAGCAAACATCCAATACAGTTTGGGATCAGTTATATAGCATCATCTACTAGATTGTAACACTGTGTGACACAAGCTGCTTAAGTGTTGTCTCTCAAAGCTTTTCCCATGTTTGGGTACATCCACAGGGTAGGGGAGGTTTGGATTCAGACTTTACCTCTCGTTGGTAGGTAACTAACTAAGGCTATCTAACCTCTTCTGCGCAAAGCTTTTTAAATTAGGGGCCAGTTGCTCATCGAAGCCCCTTCTCCTGTCAGTGCTAACAGTTGTGCAGGCTCTTTATCTGAACTGCATGTGAAGGCCAGGAATCGGACTGGTTGTCCAAGGCTATACATGTGCCATTGTAAGCATTTTATAAGTAATGGTGCTCTTAAACCCTTTACCATTTCCGGCAAGAGCAACTGGTTCTACAAGATTGTTATAGAAAAATATGATTAGCATAAATATAGGAAAGCCATAGACATAAATATAGGAAACCCATCTGGACTAAAGTAAAAACTTTGAACCTATAATTAATAAAAATCGAGATTTCAAATCATATTATACCCATACTAAAACATCCACCACCTTCCTTCCTGTTCCCCCACCTATCTGTAAAACAAACAAAAAATGAGGACTTAAAAAGTGTATAATTGTGCAATCAACTCATTAAGAGGTAAAAATTGTATTTATTTAAAACGTACAAAATAACATCCCTTTCACTAATAGTTCTGTGACATTCTCATTTGAGCACTGTAAACAGGAATCATTTACATTTTAATAAAAGTCAATAGGTTGTTTTACATATTATTGCATTTCTGATATGTCTAGCTTACAATGACAATAGATGTTATTTATTTTAGTTTTATATTAATGAATAATTAAATTAGAAAAAGAACTGATGTGCAAATATTACATGAAGATTTGATGGAAAAATCTAATTTAGTCACTTTAAATTTTATGCAGTGCTATATTTTGGCTTAATGGTAAAGAATGTAGAGAATATAGCAGCTGTGTCATAGGTTAATATTTTTTATGAAAATTTGAATTTGTGCATGTGCTTTAGTTCCATTCAGCTGTATTGGAGTTCATCTGTGCTGGCCACAAAACACATTGGTAAACCATTGGCTACACTAATGGTTTAACACACTTAACCCAACCATGTAAGGGATCTTTACATTTAAAAGCGCCTTGAAATAAATGTTAGATAGCTGAACATTTTTTCCCCTGTCCAGCTAATTCAAAACTTGTAAGACTCCAAAGTATTTTTGTTCTGAAAATATTTTACAAATAAAGTTTTGTGAATATTTGGCAAGGATTATAAATACTAAGCGGAATATGTATATTTTGACATAATACACTATACTTGTTATTCTCATGTTTTTTTGTTGTTTTTTTCAAAATTTATTTATCTAAACTTTTTAAACAATCTCCATTTAGTTAAACTTGTAATTACAAAGAGTGCATTTTTTGTTTATATATATGTGTGAAATGTGTTGTAATAATGATGGGCTACTTAACTAGCTAAGGAGGCCCAAGTTCATATCCTGATAGACTAGGAATTTTTTAAGATTTAACTCGAGCTGAGTACCTAAAAGTTACCCTTTCGTCTCACTGTCCACAAGTGCAATTAGACCATATCACCAACTTAGCATGCTGTATAATAAACATGGCATATGACATAATAATAGCAGCACTAAGGTACAAGAGTTATTAAGAGAAATATGGTGAAACATAGACAAGCCCAGACGAGGACTCGAGCCACTGACCCGGTTGACACCTTGGTACCTAAGTGAAAAAACATGTCATTTTTATTCATAATTTGTTTCAGCACTAGAAGCTTCAAACTCCATTATGTAAGCATTCTGTAGAAGCATCCCTTTCTATTAGTTCACAACTCAGAATTATATTGTCAATATATAGAGAGTTATGGAATGTTAATATATGTAGTTGTACGGTAGACTATTTTATTTTTAAAAAAGCAAAAGTAGCAAATTTTGCTAATGTATTTTTTGTTACTTATCTAACAAAGATTTTATGGAAATCATAAAAATAAAAAATTGTATGCTTTGTAGTTTATACTGTACTGTAAAAAAAAATACAAGGTTCATATTAGTGTCTTTTGCAGTTAATATTTAAGATTTTGGGCTGGAACTATTGTCAGGCACATTAAAAGAAACATTTTTGTTTGTTCATTCCAGCTGAATGCTTGCTTAGTTGTGTGATGCGCTCTGGACTGTCATCTTGATAGTCCTGGGTTTGAATCCTGTCTACTACTATCCCCAGCTGTCCTACTAGAGGTTTGGGCTGGATTTTAGAAATCTTCATTTCTGAAGGAACATCCAAAGCGTGTAAAACAAACTGTACTAGTATTGATCCTGAAATAGGCAAAGATCTGATTCAAATCAATTAGCCTACTGAATATGATACGCAAATTCAGAGACTTGGGATTACTTAGATATAGCCTATGTTTCAGTGTAACTTGGATAGCATCAAATGCATGTGTATGATTTTTTTAATGAAAAAAATGGAGAAATGTGAATTAGATTACAGAAATATTCTTAAGTATTGGTTAATTTCAGCTGATGTGATGATGTCTGCTCATTATGTTCTATTTATTCAACTTTATATAATGTAGACATACCTTGTGCAGTTTTGGGGAACATTTATTGTATATGTTAATGATATTATCTTGTGGTCTGCTGGTATTACTTGTGAAACCCATTTTAGATAATTTAATGTAATCAAAACATTCCATGAAATTGTGTGTGTGTGGCTATTCTAATTTGGTAGTCAATGTTTTTTTTTAATCTACTATCACAAACAAAACATCAAACGAATCAAAGCATTAACTATGATTAACATCAAACTGAAAATCAAAAGTTTTGAGTTTAAGTTATTCTTTTTGATGTAGGAAAATTGAAATATGGTTGTATTGGCCTAAATGTTTGTCTGAAACTATTTTCCGTGTATTTAAAAGTGCATTGGAAATGTATTTTTAATTTAATGTATTTGTAAGGTAGACAAAATTGTGTAGACAACGTTATAAGTTCGCCATATATCTTTTTAAACTATGGGGAGGCTACATAATTGTACGACCATGACAAATGAATAAACAAACCTAATACCTAATACGTTGTTCTTCTGTACGTCTGTTTACTAATACATAATACTTTGTTCTCCAGTACGTTTTGTTCTTCTGTACATCTGTTTACTAATACATAATACTTTGTTCTCCAGGACGTCTCTTTAGAATGTGTATGTGTTTTTGTGTATATTCGGGTCGCCCATATATAAACGAGCAGATACCCGTGCTGCCCTAAGGTTGAAACTCCTAGTTATGGAATATTTAAAAAAAAACACTGTTTAGGCCCATCAGTTGTAGCTTTCTCGTCTGCCTGCATTAGAACGATACACACACACTATACGCACACTTTTTTAAAAAACAAAAGTAAATGCCTTTCCCGCAGCAACCCACTTTTTGGTCTTGTATCTTCTCATGGAATGGCTGACCCTTCACAGACACAGATAAACCATACACTTCTTATCACAGATCCTTGAATTACAAAAGCGCATAAAGCAATTTTAGTTAGTGTGACCTGAATCTTCTTGTATCTTTTTATGGAATGGCTGACCCTTCACAGACACAAATAAACCATACACTTCTTATCACAGATCCTTGAATTACAAAAGCGCATGACGCAATTTTAGTTAGTTTGACCAGAATATTTTTTTTAATTACTGTAGGCCTACTAACATTAATCACCGGCTTCGCCCGTATATTTGTTTATTTTCGTGTTATATCCTGCAAATGATCAGATAATACTTTGGCCGCACCCCCACCCTAATTTTTTAAACATTTTGTTTGCACTTTCAATAAAATTGCCCGCATTTCAACAACCCCCGTTTGGCTAGTGTATTCTAGTATATGTTACGTTTAATTGGAATCGCACACTTTAAATCGCCCTCCCAAACACATTCACTTCCGGTCTCGATTCAAGTCTTGAACTCACTTTTCTCTCCCCTCCATCTTTTTGCCTCGTATGTACCTTAATAAAAAATATGAAAAAAAAAACATAAAAAAATAAATATAAATAAAGCATATATTAAGTATAGTTGTAGGCCCTAGCAATTATTTTGGATCAGTCATGTAATTAAATTTGAAATAGACCTAGACTAACAATAATAAATCTGTGTGATTAAAAATATTTTTACCAATTCTTTTTGTTTAGCGCAGTTTCATGCTTTTAGCTTTTTCAATACGCTATGATCCTATCACTTGTCTTATTGTTGTTGGTCCACTAGATCTATTACAAATTTAATTACTTGACTGATCCAAACTAATTGATAGGCTACAATTACACTTCGTAGAAGACATAGAGACATATAGAGTAGGCCTATATTAAATAGTTTGGCATTGAATTGAAAAACAAGCAAGAAAAACATTTTAAAAAATACATTTTAAAAATTACCTCCATTATATAATAATAACAATAATAAAATATAAAAAAATTATTAATTTGAAAAATATTTGGTTCAAACCTGGCATCGAACCCATAATGTTGACACCGTCAGCTTCGTGAACGTAAGTATAGGCCTACTCAGTTATCGGCATAATCGGTACACTATGGCTGACTTCTCAGCGATATACACCAATTGTTAAATTTATAGGAAAGTCGTTGAGCCGTTTTTAGATCAGTTGTCCAGGTTCCTGGATTCAGGTTCCACGAAGTTCTGATTTGAATAGAGGTATTGTAAAAAAAAATATAAAAAAATGGCAGAGAGTGTACGAAGGACTAATATTTTTGTTGTGGGCAGCATGGGCGTAGCCAGGATTTTTTTCGGGGGGGGGCGGGTTTGGGGTGGGATTTTTTTCGCCCCCCCACCCCGCGAAAAAATATATTTATATATATGTATGTGTGTGTATATAATCTTTATTACATTCTGACCCATCATTCTTTCGGAAGACGCTTATTGTGCCCTAGAATAGGCTCTTCCTGGAGTTAGTGAGAAAATTGCAGGCTTCCCGCCATGGCCAGCAAGGGGTCTGAGGAAGCGCTGAGAGCTCCTCCAGCGCGAGGCGAAGCCCCGCCGCCAAGCCCTATTTCTGATATTGAAAGCCAACAAAATGCATATTCTGAGGTAGGCCTATCTACAGTGCATTTTACTGCTATAAAAAAGTTTTATTTCAAAAACCTAATGTGCTATTCTTACTGACTTAGACCCTCCCGCACCGTTCGGTGCATTTGCCGTCAAGCTGTTTCCACAAAATTTTGTCACTGGTAATGTCTGAAGCATCTTCCCACCTGCTCTGAGGACCTCCAGGAATGTGTGGCGTCAAGTTGTACTAGGATGTCATCGCAACTCTTCTTATGCGTAATTCATTTAGTCGGAGAACATGTCCAGCAAACCTCATGCGACGCTCTGTCACAATCTTAATAAGGGGTCAAACCCCAGTTCGGCATAGGATTTCCTTGATTTAGACCCGATCTCTATAACTGACTCCTAAAATCTGTCTTAGCCATCTTTGTTGAGCCACATTTAGTGTTTTTCAATTTCGGCAGATGACTATTCACTGCACTTTATTAATTGAGCCCCGCCACTGGTAGAAATGTGTAACCTCTCTTGAATATGCTCTTGGAATTAGGTGACTGTAGTTTGCATTAGATTTTATATCGAAAAGGGAAGTTTTATCGTCAAAATCATCTGTTTGGGGTGTTAAACTAAAAAATCTCTGGAGTTATAGGTTTTTTAAAATTCAAAACCCCATTTAGCTACGGTCATAGAATTTAGTAACTGTAGTTTGCTTTAGAATAATATTGAAGATAGAGGTTTTCCACCTCAAAACGCTCTGTAGGGGGATTTTAAACTCAAAACCATCTGGAAGGGTTTTAAACTTTTTAAAAAGCCATCTGTTGGAGAGGGATTTAAACTCAAAACCCCCAATTGGCTTGGCTACGCTCAAATAATTTCAGTGTGTAATTTGCTTTTTTTATATTGAAGAGGTATTTTTTAGCATCAAACCACTCTGAAAGGGGGTTTAAACTCAAAACTCCTTTTGGCAACGCCCATAACATTTTGAGTGCGAAATTTGATTTTTTTCTTACATTGAATATTTATTTTTTAGCTTCATATCCCGCTTGACTACGCTCATAGATTTCTGAATGTGTAATTTTCTTTTTTTTTATATTGAAGATGTATTTTTTAGCTTCAAACTCCACTGGAGGGGAGTTTAAACTCAAAACCCCTTTGAATACACTCATAGCATGTTCAGTGTATAATTTGCTTTGTTTTTAATATTAAAGAGGAATTTTTCACCTTCAAACCCCGCTGAAGGGGGGTTTAACTTCAAAACTGAGTCAAAATCCATTTAGCTACGCTCATAACATTTTGAGTGCATAATTTGCTTTTTTTCATATTGAAGAGGTATTTTTAGCTTCAAACCCCGCTGAAGGGGGGTTTAAATTCAAAACTGAGTCAAAACCCATTTAGCTCATAACATTAAGTGCGTAATTTGCTTTTTTTTTATACCGGGTACTGGAGAGGTATTTTTTACTACTGAAGAAGGGGTGGGGGTTAACTCAAAACCCCTTTGGCTACGCTCATAAAATTTTGAGTGAGTAATTTTCTTTTTTCATATTGAAGAGGGGGTTTATCGTAGATTTTGGAGGGGGGTTAAAAATCAAAATCTTCCTTAACTGTGCTCGTGAAATTGGGAAGATTGTCGTAGGGGATTTTAAACTCGAACCACCCTGGTAGGGGGGTTTAAACTCACTCCTCCCCTGGTAGGGGTTTTAAACTCAAAAACCTCTGGTAGGGGGGTTTTAAACTCAAAACCTCCTTTGCTGTGCTGTTTAGTATTCAAATCTTACCTAAAATAAACAAAATCAAAGCAAAAAATCAGTCACTGAATTCCAACCCCCCCCGGGGGGGGGGAATTTCATTTCGGGGGGGGGTGAACCCCAACCCCCCCCTTCCCTGGCTACGCCCATGGTGGGCAGGATGGTTAAAAAAAGTGGGGGGGGGGGGAATAGTTAAAAGGGATACTAGAATTCACGGGCCAAATGTATGTGTGCGTGTGTCACATGTATGTGTCACTGTAGGTGTGGGAAAGGAGTGCTATAAATGGATCGTTCCAAATGAAGTCAACATGATGTAGCACATCATGAGAACATGATGTAGCACATGGTGGGGAAAAAATAGAGAAAGGGAGCTGGCCATTTCCTTTCATTGTAACAGATACAATAAATTACGGGCTAAAAAGTATGTTAGGGAGGTCGTAAAAATATGGCCTGCATATTGGAAGTTAAAATAATTGAGGGGGGACGTTCCGGCCATAAATAAACAATATAAAGCCTGGGAATTAATCAACGGGCGAAGCTAGTATAAATATAAATAAATACAAAGCAGATTGCGTTACTAAACCTAATTTCTTTTATTGAAGAGGGATTCTCGACACGGAAGGGAAAATTGGTAGACGCATGCGCAAATTGCGATTTTGACCGCCATTGATAGTTATTTCGGATAGCAACAATAATTAGACATAGGATAATAGCTGCAGAGCAAAACCAGAAATGTTAACAAAATTATTAACCAATGCAGTACTAAAATAAGCCAATGTCTGGGACGCTGGCATTATTTAGAAAAACTGCCGGTCATGGCGACATTAAAAAATCAGCACAGAAAGTTGCTGACACTAAAAAAGATACGGTCACTCGACTAAAACACCTTCGTATTGTTTTGGGTAAAAATCTTAAAATGTTACTGAGTTACTGAGACTTTTTACCTAGATTCTAGCTTATAGTTATAGGCTAGACTATTGATAGATCTATTCTAGATCTATCTGTTAGAATAGCTAAACTATCTGACAGCTTTATTAGATTAATACATGGAAACCGCAGGATAATATTTAATAATAATAAATATAAATATAATCTAGATAGACCCCTACTATGATTATGATTTATGATAATAATGATATAATAATGATAGAGTTATATTATTAATAAATTTAGTTAGTTACTTAGTATTTCTCTTTTAAATCATTATTATGATTATAATTATACAGTAATAGACATTATAGTATTTATAAACCTAATTGATAAAATAATATAGATCTAGAAGACTAGTCTAGTGACTAGAGTGAATATAATTATATATTGATGACATGCAATGATGCATTGATTATGATTAAATATCATTAATGTTATTATTGATAATTATTGTTATAGTTATGTTTACAATTTAGATCTAGAATCTAGACAATCTAGTCAATACAACTGTCTTATCGAACATATCCCCTAGAGGCCCTTTGTTTTGTATACAAACACCTCACCATATTTTTATCAATGCATCTTTATTTTGATAGTTATTATATCTAGATAAGATCCATTTTTCTAAGTTTTAACACATTTAGTTTTGTATTCCAATGCAGAGTATGCAAGATCATTTTGTACTAGGAAATTAACTGTCCTTTTTTGACCTCATACACATGAATAGGGATACTCCCATTACTAGATGGTAAACATATATAGCTCCAAGACGCATTAGCCCAGCAAGACCTACCTACTTGGCTTCAGGATTGAAAGGAGAACATGTATATTACACTTCCCTTGCTTCCCATTAAATGTACATAGTGTAATATAGTGTGTTCGTACCATTTTAGAAAATGCTACAATATCGAACACAATTTCTTTTTGAGTGTTTATGTATCTTAAATGCTATTCTGTTTTCTTTAATGTTCAGAGCAAAAATAAACTTAATCAATAAATTTTTAGTATATAAAAGAAAACAAAACGTACCCTATTTATAAATACATGCTTATTAAACATTATTGTTTACAAATAATACATTTTACAAAAAAAAAATATAAATAGTTATTTTTACATATTACTTCCCTTTCCCCCTAAAATAACTTTTAAATAGTATGCCCCTCTGAATAAGTTGGTAAACTCTTTAGATTGAGGCATCAGAAATAAGCATTACAAAGGCCAGAATAGGAAACTCCTACTATTTGTTGAACAATACATATATTAAACATAAATGAATAACAGCACCAGGGACCAAGTTATTAAGAGAGAAAGTAGTGAATAAAATGCTACGAAAATAAGGGCATGCGCCGACCGAGGCTCGAACCTGTGACACTGGATTCGACACCACCGCCTAGCGATAACGCACCAAGCGAAACTAGCCTCTAGACCATCGGAATGTCCAAAAAACATTCTTCTGATCCAGAGTCATTTCGCCCGTATGCAAATTACCACCCCAGTGGTCAAAGGTTACAAGCTCCAGCTAGCCCCTCCCCCACCCTCGCAGCATCCGTTCACTAACAATTTCGATAGAGCCGACACAGACAGCCGTTAGGCATGTATTAGACAAACGATGGCTCTATCTAATTGTTTATCTCTCACAAAGACAAGTGGACAACATAAACACATTACATATAGAAGCTTCAGTGGGTACGAGCAATAATGCTGTAAACGTAAATGTAAACATAGAGTTGAAGCTAGGTGCTGAAACAAATGATACATACATATATTAAACATAAATGAATAACAGCACCAGGGACCAAGTTATTAAGAGAGAAAGTAGTGAATAAAATGCTACGAAAATAAGGGCATGCGCCGACCGAGGCTCGAACCTGTGACACTGGATTCGACACCACCGCCTAGCGATAACGCACCAAGCGAAACTAGCCTCTAGACCATCGGAATGTCCAAAAAACATTCTTCTGATCCAGAGTCATTTCGCCCGTATGCAAATTACCACCCCAGTGGTCAAAGGTTACAAGCTCCAGCTAGCCCCTCCCCCACCCTCGCAGCATCCGTTCACTAACAATTTCGATAGAGCCGACACAGACAGCCGTTAGGCATGTATTAGACAAACGATGGCTCTATCTAATTGTTTATCTCTCACAAAGACAAGTGGACAACATAAACACATTACATATAGAAGCTTCAGTGGGTACGAGCAATAATGCTGTAAACGTAAATGTAAACATAGAGTTGAAGCTAGGTGCTGAAACAAATGATACATACATATATTAAACATAAATGAATAACAGCACCAGGGACCAAGTTATTAAGAGAGAAAGTAGTAAATAAAATGCTACGAAAATAAGGGCATGCGCCGACCGAGGCTCGAACCTGTGACACTGGATTCGACACCACCGCCTAGCGATAACGCACCAAGCGAAACTAGCCTCTAGACCATCGGAATGTCCAAAAAACATTCTTCTGATCCAGAGTCATTTCGCCCGTATGCAAATTACCACCCCAGTGGTCAAAGGTTACAAGCTCCAGCTAGCCCCTCCCCCACCCTCGCAGCATCCGTTCACTAACAATTTCGATAGAGCCGACACAGACAGCCGTTAGGCATGTATTAGACAAACGATGGCTCTATCTAATTGTTTATCTCTCACAAAGACAAGTGGACAACATAAACACATTACATATAGAAGCTTCAGTGGGTACGAGCAATAATGCTGTAAACGTAAATGTAAACATAGAGTTGAAGCTAGGTGCTGAAACAAATGATACATACATATATTAAACATAAATGAATAACAGCACCAGGGACCAAGTTATTAAGAGAGAAAGTAGTGAATAAAATGCTACGAAAATAAGGGCATGCGCCGACCGAGGCTCGAACCTGTGACACTGGATTCGACACCACCGCCTAGCGATAACGCACCAAGCGAAACTAGCCTCTAGACCATCGGAATGTCCAAAAAACATTCTTCTGATCCAGAGTCATTTCGCCCGTATGCAAATTACCACCCCAGTGGTCAAAGGTTACAAGCTCCAGCTAGCCCCTCCCCCACCCTCGTGAACGGATCAGCGTTATCGCTAGGCGGTGGTGTCGAATCCAGTGTCACAGGTTCGAGCCTCGGTCGGCGCATGCCCTTATTTTCGTAGCATTTTATTCACTACTTTCTCTCTTAATAACTTGGTCCCTGGTGCTGTTATTCATTTATGTTTAATATATGTATGTATCATTTGTTTCAGCACCTAGCTTCAACTCTATGTTTACATTTACGTTTACAGCATTATTGCTCGTACCCACTGAAGCTTCTATATGTAATGTGTTTATGTTGTCCACTTGTCTTTGTGAGAGATAAACAATTAGATAGAGCCATCGTTTGTCTAATACATGCCTAACGGCTGTCTGTGTCGGCTCTATCGAAATTGTTAGTGAACGGATGCTGCGAGGGTGGGGGAGGGGCTAGCTGGAGCTTGTAACCTTTGACCACTGGGGTGGTAATTTGCATACGGGCGAAATGACTCTGGATCAGAAGAATGTTTTTTGGACATTCCGATGGTCTAGAGGCTAGTTTCGCTTGGTGCGTTATCGCTAGGCGGTGGTGTCGAATCCAGTGTCACAGGTTCGAGCCTCGGTCGGCGCATGCCCTTATTTTCGTAGCATTTTATTCACTACTTTCTCTCTTAATAACTTGGTCCCTGGTGCTGTTATTCATTTATGTTTAATATATGTATGTATCATTTGTTTCAGCACCTAGCTTCAACTCTATGTTTATATTTGTTGAACAATCATAACATTGTTGGATTTATGTCTCATATAGCTGTCCTTTTTATGGTAGTGATCCAGATGTTTTGTATATCAACAGATAACTATGACATCCAGGAGGCCAAAAAGTTTTTCACAGACAACTATTCACATATATACTACATTTTCTACGACAATTTTGGAACAGTTGAAGCAGATTTAAAACAAAGAGGTCTGTATACAACCATCTAAATTTCTGACTGAGCATGTGTTGTTGAGATCTTATGTATACTTTTTTTTTTTAATTGCATTTCACATTGACTCATTGTTTTAATTGTCTAGTTTCACTGATCTATTGTTTTATCTGCAGTAAACAAAGCTCACAGAGAAGAGTTAGAAGGCATACTGGTTATTTTTGAAGTAAGTTTAAATCATTTTTGTGATATTTCATTTTAGATGTTTACATTCAATTGCTAATTTTATTGTCTGATTGCAGACATTTCTTTAAAAAGATGAGTATCATGTCCTACACAAATCCATAAGTCTTTCATTTGATCGTTGGAGAGATTTTTTCCCAAATAGTTTGTTAACTGACTGATTCAGGCAGCCATGATTGAATGACACAGTTCTTGATATAATTGTTAACAGCTATTTATAAGTGCTAACTTGAATCATTAGTTATGGGGTCTTAGTTGCTGTTTTTTTTTTAATGGTGGTTTCAGCTAGGACAACAATTTGACTGTTTGTAGGTGGTTAAATAGAAACATTGACCTGTGATGTCACAACCTGTGGGAAGTGGAGACCACTAAAGTTACCTCTGTTTGCTTAGGCTATATTGAGCATTTTTCAAACCAGAAATTGATTTAATAAGAGGTGTGACATTATCTTCTTCCTAATCTTCATGTGATTTCCTCATTTATTTTTGTTCACAGAAAATTCTTTTTCTGTTGCCTGAGATAGTTCATAAAAGATGGATGTTTCACAGCATTGGTAAGTTTAAAAGGTTTTAAAAAGTCACATCGAAAATAATTGTCATATTAGTTATTTTCGGATTCATTTTACTGTAATTGCCATTTTAATCAAAGTTAAAAAATCATTTATTTTCAGGGCGGATAATCAAAAAGCTCCTTCACCCTGGCAACAGCCTACAGGTAAATGTCTCTCAGTGGGTTATACAATTTATAGCAAAAATTAAATTATTATGATTATTTTTTATAAATGAGATTTTTTTTTTATAAGTTACCAATTAAACTTTATTTTAAGCTACGCAGTCAAGGTGTTAGATTTTTCCTGATCTGGTACCAGTGCTTGCAAGAAAATGCTAGTGAAGAGTGCCACCAGATGTTCACTAATCTGGTGCCAGGACTTAGAGACGAGACAAACTTAGAGTCAAATCCTTTGGTCACAGACAGCAGCTTAGCTGATGGTGAGATTGTTTTCAAATTATTTTAGAAAACCAACAATAGTTTGATATTTTCTTGGTTAAATTAAATACTGTGCTTTGTAGACCATATTATCTTTTCATTGAGGTTATATTGCTTAATACAAAGTATTTATATTCTGAAATATCTTATTTTTAAGATTTGATATTCTCACTATAGTTGTATTTCACAAAATATCTAAGACTGAGAAAATAATTATAAAAAGTAACCCATTAACTATTATTAACTACCGGTACTATTTTGAGTTAAAAAAAACAACAACAACTCCTAAGCCAAGTGAAAGAACTTTAAAACCACCAAATTATTCTTATTACTTTTAGTAAATGCCAATAATAGCTAATGTTTGAAAAAAAATTCAAGTTAGTATGAAAAAACTTAAGGGAAGAAATTGAATGGATCAAGCATGAATTATCTGCCCAAACATAATGACTTGAAATTGAGTTAACTTCATGCATTTAAAATTCACTGAAAGTTTGAAAACAATTTACCAATACAATAGATAGAAGATACTAGAAATCTAATATCACCAAAAAAGCCCCAAAAAACAATATGATAAAAGATCAGCATATTCTGTTCAAACTGAAAGATGTGAAAAACTCATTTTATATTGCTTGTGACACACCTTCCCAACCAGTCAGAAAAAAAACAACTTTTCACACCCTGAAACCTATAGGGCATATGATGTAAAAGTCATTTGTTTCTATGGCCAGCAGTTAACAAGGTGTCGTGTGACCAGCACAACAACTAACTGCCTTTAGTTTCCCTAACTAATGTCAAGTACCCATAAGAGTTGGGTGGATTCAGGGATGCTCTAAATATTCCAAAACTCAAAATCCCAGTCTTCACAGAGATTTGAACCCTAGATCTTTTGGTTCAGAAGCTAAGTGCTTTACCACTCTGCCGCCGCATCTACTAATCATGTACTTAAGTAAAATGATCATTTTTTGTTTATACTTTATTAATTCTATCTCTATTAAATTTAAATGTACAATAACACTAATCATATAAATAAAGATATTATTTACTACAATAATTTTATATGCAGAGTTGTTTGTTGAAACACTTATTAATAAAATTAAATAATCACAATAGTAATTTGTTTCACTTTGAACAGGTGTTGGTGGCATTGTGGCTGCAAGTGAGATCACAGCGATTCTACCCAACCAGCCAGAAAAGATTCCAGAAAACATTACAAAGTATTTTCTGGATACCTTGCTGAACTACATGGTTTCAGAGGTAAGTTAATTTAATTATTCATCAGCATGATTTTAAGACTATTACAGTCTCAAATTCTTTTATCTCAGATTTCAACCTTTGCTCATAGGAAGATAAACCCAACTTCTTGCAACATGCAACAATAAATATATATATACACAGTAAATATAATCAGATACAGGACACTATAATATTAGTAATGATCAATTAAACTAACCAACTTTGTTCATTAACTAGCAACATCTAGCTCTCACTCTCCTAACTCTAACTGCAACTCAAAGAAAAAAACTTCATCTACCTCCTTTATAATCATGTTCCCCCAAAACCTCTATAACCTTCCTTCCACGCACATGCTATTTTTAACCTTCACCTTTCTTTTCCCAACTTTTTGTGACCTCATCTAACTCATGCACATAGACCTGCACTCATGATCATGTGATGTCACATTCTTGCAACTAGCCTTGACTTTGTGTCCCACCTACATCTTAAGCTTGACCTCTGCCTCAGTGACACTTCATTTTTCTTTCTTATTTTTTTTTTTTTTTAAATATTCACTAAAAGTACTTATAGTATATATACATTCTAAAAAGATATACTTTCTGGTCTTAAATTTAGGGTTATACGAAATCTGTTAAATTAGATTTTTTTGGCATAGAAAAATGTTATTACATTTTGCACCATTGACATTGTTCCTTTTTCTGCAGGTTATAAAAATTGAGTGGATGAACAAGGAGATGAGGGAACAAAGTTTTGATTTCTTGTTCTCCAAATTTAAAGGAAAATATCTTAGTCAATTATTGCCAGATTTTGTATATAGAGATATATATGATCCAATTCAAGGTAGGCATTTACTGTTTCTCTCATTTTTTGCAAAAGAAACTAAACAATTGTAAAATAATATGTGCCTTTTTTTTTGTATTGTTGAGCGGTTGTTGTGTTTCAAATATATTTCAGATACATATATTGTAGAAAACAATGTTTAAGTTAGTAGGTTTAGCATAATGGCAGATATCAAGAGAAACAAACCAAATGTTAGAAACACTTTGCTTTCCAATGGTGTTTTTTTTTTTTCAGCAATTTTCCCTAACGTTATATATCTGAGAGTATACACTTTTTTTAAATGATAAAATTGAAGAACTGGGCAAAATATTTCATATCAAGGTTCTATTTAACACATGAAAAAAAAAAAAAGCTAATGGTAACTGTAAGTTTTTACCTACAACTAAATAAAGCTGTGCAAGAGAAATAACACTTTTTCACTTAAATGTACATAGAAAATGCTTGTCTTGTGCTCATTAGGCAAAACCATCCTTACAGCTTATTAAGAAGAGATATTTCAGAAAGATAAAATCAAGGTTAAATTGATGATCACAAAAGTGATTTCTTTTCAGATCACTCATTTAGCACACATTAATGCTCTTTTGGATTTGCAGAGTTGCCAATGGCTAGAGGAAAGGAAGTGATGAAAAAAAAAGATGAACCTCAAGCCATTTCTGAATGTCGTGATTCTTTTATATACTGGCTGGCAAATTTTACTGTATCTAGTCATAAGCCAGACCCTGATCTACATAGGTTAGTAAGATTGTGCATTGATATTGTAATGATTATCTATTGACTACCTTTATCTATTAATAGCTCTTTAAACATCCAATTTAAATTGAAGACTATGGTTTTAGTCCAGGTTACAACTCTTTCTCTCCAGAATTATTTTCCATGCTTCGGTAATATAGAAAGAAAGTACAATGCAGTCTCATGTTTACACCAAATTTTTTCAATGACCTACCTTTTCAAGAATTATTTAATTCTTAATATATATATTTACCATGCATATGTTTTTATAAGGGAAATCTTTTATTTCTATGTTCTTCTAATGTGTTCATTTCTTGTCTTCAGAGGTCTTTCATGTTCACTATTAAGTGAACCTCCATCACACACTGGAGAAACAAGAGATGTTGGCAAGGGTGCTGGAGATGAAGAGGAAGGGATTACACCACCAGTCTCAGGCAGTAAAGGCAGCACTCTGTCCTCTGACTTTGCTCCAAATGAATCAGCAGCTGGCTACTGTGGTGAGGCGCACACAGATTCTGAGTACCAGATTGTTAGAGCTGTACTCTTCTCTACCAGAGAAAATGTCAACACTGTGCATGAATGCTTTAGGCAGGTTAGTATAATTTTCTCTTTTTTTTTTTAATGTTTTAAGTTATTGAATTAGTAGTTTGAAAAACAAACTTAGAGACAAACAAATTTAGAGACAGTGAGTTTTTTTTCCTGTGAAACATTGAATTACCTCAATGGTATATTGAACTTAAGATTAATTGAACTATTCCAATAATACGGCTCAATTTAATAAAACTTTAAAAAATTGGAAAAAATCTTTTGATATTTTCCATTAAAGCAGGCTATAATGAGCTTCCAGTCTCTTATTTTTTACCCTTATTTAAGAGGTTAAATGACTCAAAATGTTGGTAAATAGAAGTTTATATAGAATCTATTTGTTCTTCTGATATAGGCTTGTACTACTTGCAGTTTTTGTAATGATTCCTTCAACTGTTCCATCTCCACAGGCTTTACTCCAGTCATTTAGACATACAAATGCCATTAGAAAAGTCATTGGGGTATACAAAGAATGGTTTCAGGTAAGTTCAATCAGATTCTTTGTCATTTATAATTTTGTTAATGCCCAAAACATTATGTTATACACATTTAAGTTTTATTTTGTACTTTTTTTTTTGGTATCTTGATTTCATATTATTTACTGTATTTGTGTTTGCTATAATGGAAGTTTGATTTCTTTTCATTTCTAATTTTTTTTTTCAAACTGAACCTAGATAATTGATTCATATTCTAAGTGTATATTTTAAAATGTAGGCAACTTTTGCAATTTTACATTCTATCTGCTTTTGTAATACATAATTATTTATCATCTCAGCATGATGCTTTTCAATAGACAATAAAACAATTTTTCCTATATTTTTTTCCCATTGTATTTAAATCACAATTTTTACTTGATTTTAAATGTTACTTTTTCAAACATTTTCTTAAGATACAGAGAAAAAACAAAATTATAATTTTGTTTTGCTTGTAGTTTGGTGGGTTTCTTTATATGAACACTTTTCAGTACTTCACACTTTGATCATGTTTGCAGTTTTGTTAATACATAATTTTGTCTTTTAAAACTAACACCCTTATTTATCCTGCTAGGATATAACATTTTTTTAAGCTATCTAACTTTGTATTGCTTGACAATGTTCTGAGTTTGGCTACTAACATTTTTTTTTTTAATAGAAAATCAAAAGTATTTTAGTTCACATTTAAAATATGGTGTCAACAGTTTGAATTTAAAAAAAAAATAAAACTGAATCATACTATTTTTTTTATTTATATTAATTTTAGATTGATTTTAAAGAAAATGTGCAGTCCACTTTCTCAGAATTATATTTATTGCTCAATTACACAATTATTAATTGATTTTCAAAATAAATACCATTACATTGATCCACACACTTTGTGGCTTTAAATTTTCAAATAAAAAGATCAATATAGTACTCACACGCTGGTGTTTCCAGATTTGTTAATAACAAAAGATCATCATAGTAATATATACACTACAGTTTAAATCTTTACTATATATATAAATTTTTTTTTTTTTTTTTTTTTTGCAAACTCTTATTTGCTTATATATGTGTTATATATGTGTTAGACATTTTCAAATTGTTTTCTAGTCAGCTACATTGACACTCACATTTATAAGTGCTTGTGTAATCATCATAAGTGCTTTTTTTTTTTTAACATTTCTTTATTAATTTGTTGAGACTTCAACAGTTGCTAAAGATATTACAATTAATAAGCCCATATTTTTATGGGACTAATCCGAAATGAAATTATCATACTTATCTTCCATGAGCAAATTTCAGGGTTTGTATGCCTTTAAAAAAAATAGGTGTTCTAGCCCTAAACAACGCTTTGGTATATAACAAGGTTAGTTTGGCTCGAAACATGTTAACAGTTTAGTAGAAAATATAGAGACTAGTATTTGGTATTTAGAGACAAACAATATTATTAGTATTTCTATTGTTGTGCCTTTTACATAACGATTCCACATTGTTCAAAACTTAAAATTTTGAATACAAAAACCAATATACAGATGACTCCTGATAGTCAGATGATTACGAGGGGGGGGGGGGGAGATTACTGAAAATGTAAGTTCAAATCATTTAACCATACATGTCAAGATAGTTCTATAAGCAATGTACTAAGATATTTTCTTAGACATTCAAGGATTGAAAATAAATAATAGATGAAGAAAAATGTATTGATCTAAAAATACTAAACATATGATTTTAGCTTTCACATACTGAACTAAATAGCAATAAGCCTTTCTACATTCTATAAATATACTTATACGCATTAATTACACAAATTTATTCACCATGTCAGATTAAATGTATATTTGCTTCATAGTTAGTTAGTTATATTGTTTGATTTAATTGCCAAGGGAAGGAAGTAATTTTGTGTGTTTCGTTATTGATGACTTTTGTGTTTTTGTGGCGGTAGAAGGATAAAATCAGTGTTAGGTTGGTATATTTTAAATGTCTTCTTTTCCATAGGTGTACATTGTAACTTGCTTAATTTTCACAAAAATAAAAAAATGTTTTTAAAAAAAATGAATTGATTAAAGTAAATCCAATTTTGGAAGATAGCATTTTGATGATGGAGAATAAGGTACACACCTTTAAAAAAATGGGCATACATAAAAAATGTAGTTATATAGGAATTGCTTAATATCCACCAAAGATGCTAAATTAAAAAAAACGATATATCCAGACTAATGTTAATGAAGAATTAGAGACACACCTTTAAAAAATTGTCATAAATATGAAATTTAACAATCCAGATAACAAAAAACTTTTTTTTTTTTTTGTTTTAATGTTACCATTCTTCTTCTTGGGGAGCAATATTCCTGCCAAGCATTTTTAAAAATTCATATCTCAAGTTTAAACTATTTTGTTTCATCACTTGCCCGTTTTATCTTATGGGATAAACTTTAGCAAATGCTATTGTCAGTTCTGCTCTTTAATTTAGTTATATAAAATTTGAATGGGTTTTCAGTTTGGTTTGGTGGCTGGGCTGACTTATTACTTATTCATTACTCCCTCCTCTCCCCCCTCCCTTTACACACACACTCTTTTGAGTACACTTATATTTTTCATTTTAAAAAATAACATTTACATCTTTTACTCCAAGTAACATTCAAGCTTTGCCAGCCATTTAGGGTGTAATATTACCTAAGGAACAGTATATAATCTATAAAACTGTACTAACAGCAGATCACACTATGCAGGATAACATTATTAGCTACCTTATCAGTGTTAATTTCTTCTCACATATACCCCCCCCCCCACCCCAGCCAAAAAATAAATTTAAAAAGTCTTTCCAAACTACTAATTTAAAAGTCGTTTGACCTTAGTAAGTAATAATGTTAATCCATACAGTAAAAAGTGAATCCAAGCAACCAATTCCCCCCCCCCCCCCCCATCCCCTTATTTTCTTTTTATTTGGATTTAGAGCTTAGTGTTTAAAGGTCAATGACATTTTTTTACTTAGTTTATTCATTTTTCCTCCCTTTATTTTGTATTGGCTTCACTTGTTTGTTAGAAGTTCTTGCTCTTTTTACTTAGCATTAAAATTTTTTTTTTTCTGCTGTATTACAGATTTTGAAGAATTTATTATGCTTTATAATTTTGTTTATTTTATGTTTTAATTTGTTAGCTTGAAGTATTCAGTTATTTTTATTTGTTGTTTTACTGGATTATAGATTCTAGTGTTTACATAGATAAATGGCATCAATTACATATGCCCATAGAAATGGGGTTTTGATGAAATTTTATCATGAAATGGAGTATTTCTTTGTTTGTTTTTAAAATTAATTTCTACTTGTTATGGGTTCAGAGAATATAATATAACCAGTTATTCAATTTTATAACTGATTTAGTAAACCTTTAGCATTGGGTGCACTCATGAGTTTTATCAAATCTGACAGAGTGATTTTAGTACTAGTGGGGGGAAAGGTAGCAGTCTATTACCAGGCATCCTTGCCTTGTTTATTTTTTTTTATATAGATTTTTTTTTGTCTTTGTTTTCTATTGCACAATTTAATTTTTTAAAATTCAACTATTTCAAAAGTTGCTTTTATTGTTGTGTTACTACAATTAGTTTGTTATAATTTCTAAAAAAAAGTTTCCTTATGCATGTCTGTCAGTGTCTGTTACTAATTATCACTTAAAACAGCATGAGGATGAGCGACCAGTGTTCATGTTGGAGCCAGCCAGTGTTGAACCAAACACAGATGGGGTTGACAGGGGGGAATGTGCTGAGTTCTACCATGGTTCCCTCTCAGATATAGCCGAGGAGGACAGATTCTCTATGGATGTATGTTCTTGAATCTGTAAATGTCCACACCTCATTGTCCTTGTTTTATTGTTCATCTGGTACATTCATTTGACCCTCATATTCAGCCTTTTACATTGCAGTGCTAAAGTTAATGGCTTATTTATACAAAATCTAAATTAGTACTAAATTAATTGTTTCTTGCAATTCATGTTATATGTAACACAGGGTAATTGAAATAGAAGCAATTTTTTAAATTACATTTTGCCTGATGTTGATTTACAATTGACATGATGGGATGTTAAATACTTCAGAATAAATAATAAGTTTTGAAGATTTTTTGAAAAATAATTTTAAGCTGATGCTAGTGAATCTATAATGTAAGTTATATTGAATGTTATTTTTGTGTAACTTTTTATGATGAAGATATTTTGAGGATAGATCATTTCACATTTGAATAAGCAAAAACCCTCATGGAAATGTTCAAATTTGTTGTTGGAACTCATTTAGCTGGATTTATCTTTCCATGTCATATCTATAAGAAATTACTGTGCTGAAATCATAGCTTTAATATTATGAAAAGTCCTGCTAAACTTTTGTGTTTTAAACCTTGATTTGTTTAAATAATACAACTGCAACTTTCAAAGGTCTAATATGATATACAAATGCAATGTACCTGTGTGCTCTGTACAAGTTGGTGTTGTTGTTTTGTAGCTGTTGATCAAATAGAAACATTGAGCAGACATGCACTTGGCTAGTACACTGTTGTCTTCATCCTCATTGTCACATACAAGTTAAAGGTCATGCCATGGATGAGAAGCTTACACACATTCTCCCTCCTGCACACACAACACATACATACATATGCTGCTTTGGCCCATAAACTTGTTTCTCAAAAGATGGGTATTTAAAAAAAATAAATTATTAAAATGCTTCTATAATGTGATTTTGTACAAACCAAAGTCTATTAATTAGTTCACAAGTTTCCTATGCTTTATTCCTGATTATTTGGTGCTGTTCTTTGCATTCATTGGATATGAGCATGTTATATATACCAAGTATGGTTGCATGATGTCTTGTTCTAATATAAACAACTTCTAGTTCTTAATGCAAAAGTACTTCTGGTTAACAAAGCAGTCACCACTATAGTACTCTAATTTACAGGGACATATCTACATTTATCATCCCACTATGTTTGTACTTCCTGGCATGGCACTTCAGCTAGTTTATACATTTCATTTTCTGCATTTCTGTTAACTGGTTGTTGTGGTTAACCTTTTTTTTTTGTTCATTTCATTGGCTCATTTTGGTTTTAATTTTTTAAGTTCATCTTTTTTATATCAACATTTTTATTTTGTTAAAGAGTCATTATTTTTAGTTCCAACTTTCAAAATTAATTACAATTAATTCTCGGGGAATGTGTGAAAATTATAGTTACTTTCTAATTTAGAAAAGAAATTTTTTTCATATTTAAGCAAGCCTTCATCTTGGGTTGATCTTGAAACAAAGAATTATATTATGTTTGCTGTATTCAGGATTCTCCATCTGCAAGTGCCTTGTCGCTCCAGCACTTAAATGCACCCTCAGAGAATGAGGATGGAGCCAGGAGAAGCTATTTGAGAAACAGGTCTTACCTTGGTGCTGTGCAGGACTTGGCTGATCTTGGGGATGAGAAAAGTAAAGATGTACGAGCTGGCATGCAGAGAATATTGCAAGTTTTCATCACCAATGCAGCCAATATTTTTTTGCTTGATGCAGAAGATGATGGGCAACTTCAAAACCAGGTAAAAAATGTAAAAAGATTCACTGTTGGATTAAGTGGTCTCTCTATCAGAGATAGAACAGAGAGATTTTAAAACTCTTTTGTTCCATAAGCGGTCAGAATATTACTATTTTGCAGACAGCAGGTTTTAATGTGTAGTTTTGTTAAAGATTATAGTCTGTTATTATTTGCTGCACTTGTGTGTTTGTTGTAATGCTGAAAAAAAACACACATTGTTAACAAGTATTTATATATATTTTTTTTTAATCAATACAAATTTTTTACGAATCAATGAATGGTAGTTATTTTAATATGTATAAGGGATAAAAGCTAAAATGTCTGTTTTAATGTTTAAATAAATATTGTAACACTTTATCACATTTACAGGTTGAATTATGTAAAAGAGTACTCAATATCTATAGGCATGTTGTCATGAGCATAGAGTTGAATCATCAAACTTGGTAAGTCTTACAACATTGTTGTGCACTAAATCAAGCTGATGGAAAAAGAAATTGTGTTTTTAAACATTTTACATTCCTAAATTGAAAATATCCTTTATAGGAACATGTTATATAAAAAGTTGAGCACTAAAACACACCAAAGAAATTAATTGTAAAATCTCCACTAATTTTCTCTTAGTCAAGAAAAATCTGAATCAAAATAGAAAACAAGGTTTAAATGTCTTTTTTTCAAAGTAAAAGTGGAAAACTATTATCTTGCACTATACATAAAATACAAGTTTGTGCAGTAAATTTATTAAATATAATTAAAGAGACAATATTACTATGTTGTTGTTTTTTCCTTTCCACAATATCAACTTGTTCGTCTCTGATAGCTATGTCAATTGTTCTACTCCACATGGTTTGTTTATTTACAAGTAATCATTGAAGACAATATATAAATAAATAAAACCCCATTACCCATTGCAGAAATATTTTTACAAACTTTTAAATCTATCCAGGGAGCAGTTACTGAAAGTTCTCCTTAGAATAACTTCAGGAGTACTAAAACGCAATCCTCCCATTGAGAGATACATGACTCTTGGAGGACGACTGGCTCAACCCATATTTCAGGTTTGATTTTACAAAATTGGTATAAACACACAATAAAGACACAGCTGTGCAGGGGATTTAATGTCTTTAAGAGAACATTACCAAAGACTGATGTTCTCTTGTCTCTATTGCACTGACATTATAATTGACTTTGCCTCGTTGATGTCTAGAGTTATTTACATCATCGGCCGAGGGGTCAGACATTTAAAAAAAATGTAAATGCTATTTAAAGAAATGTTAAAAATATTTTTTCAATATGTTGTAATATATTTTTTTTACAAAGCTTAAAGCAACTTAATCTGTATGCCTGTATGTTAAAAAGTTTGTACACATTATTTCTCCCACACCCAATCTCGGATCAAGTTGAAAATTTGCACAATTATTTCATGTACCTGACAAAACAAGAATAAATACAAAAAAATAAATGTATTAGTAAATTAACTATTGGCAAGTAATCGTTTGCTTGATATCAAGCAAAGGAAAGAAATTGTACTTGATGTAGTGGTACAAGTTGAATTAGTCCCCTTTATACTTTGCGTAGAGAATTAGTTCATCACTTGAAAGTTTAAAACTAAAAATAGAAAAGTATAAAAAAAGTATAAAACCTTCTATTTTCTTAAGCTCTTCGCTGGCCTAGTGGTTAGTGTATTGGCTTGATCCAGTATTGGCTTGAAGAGGCTTGAACGCTCGTTCAATTCGTACAACTTTTTTTCTCTCAATAAAATGCATTTGAAAAGCGATCGTTTTTCTTGTTTACTTTGTTTATTATGCTATATGTAATCTTATTAATTATTATCATATTTAGTATTTTTGTCTTCAGACATTGATAGTAACATGGACCAAAGCTAATTTGAATATAATGGTCACAGCTGCATTATGGGATGAATTTCTAGCAGTTCTCTCAGCATTGACCTCTTGGAAAGAACTAATTATGGAGTGGTCTGTAAGTATAATTATTTTAAAAAGTAATAATAGTTTCAGAAACATCCCTTGAATTATCTGCTCTGAAGTATAAACTCCTTCCACAAGAATATTATTCCACAATAACTTAAAATAGGCACATAACTTTAAAGGAAACATTAATTATTACTTTCAAAGACATACATATAAAACAATATTAAAACAATAGAGCTGCTTTTTACAAAAACAACAAATAAAAAACATTAATTAAAATAAAAATAATTTTAATCCATAACAACTGCCCTTATTAAATACCATCACATTTATTATAAGATAAAATAACATAATATGTGCATGTGTAGACATGCCTCCAACAATCATAGAATTGTAATCACAACAAATTTCCTCAAGGATCAATAAAGCAGTCTTAGTCTTTCAACACCATCTCATTAGATACAGAAATACAAAGTTAATCTTACAACAAGATACATCCACTCAATACCAAAATCAAAGTTTATCTCTCATTTTTCATTCAATTACCTATCTTCCTTTGTACCGTTTATAGTTTACTCATGATATACTAATTTATATGTTAATGATCAACTCTTGGTATTTATTTGCAATACAAACAGCAATTTTGAAATCTCAGTAGAGTTAGCAGCTAAAAGGGACCCCCCACTGACAAAGACCTATTCAAAGAAGTTTCAACCATCATGTAGGATCTTTCTCTTCTTTGAGAGAAATTAGTGGGAGTGA